>NW_021703779.1:59320161-59351405 GCF_005190385.1 Monodon monoceros | reverse complement strand
TGTGTGTGTGTGTGTGTGTGTGTGTGTGTGTGTGTGTGTGTGTGTGTTGTGTAGCGAGGAGGATTGGGGGTGGGATTTCATGACGTTACCGGCTCCGCCTCCCGGTGTATAAAACGGGCGCTTGGCGCGCAACGACCCCAAGCAGCAGCTTTGAAGCCTGAGCAACCAAACTCGGCATCCCCAACCCAACTCGGCTGAACTCAGCCTCACCGAACCCTATCCGAGACGCTCCGCGCTCTGGGCTTGCAAAAGCTCCCCGGTAAGCATTGGGGGCCGACCAGTGTGTCGGAGGGGGCGGGCGAGGGTCTGGGCATACCTAGGATTCTCTGGCAACCATGGCATGCAGCTGCATCAACACGGCCGTGACCTGTTGCTGGCGAGACCCCAGCCCTGGGAGCCAAGGCTCCCATTTCCACCTCAGCCCCAGACCTTTTCTAGATGGGGGCATAAGAAACTGGGAGCTGAGTCGCGGGGCATTAGGGCGGAACCCCTCCTCTCGGGTGTGAGCAATTTCTGGCTGCTCAGGGGCCCCTCTCGGGGGGCGTCTCCAAATCTTTAGATGTCGAAGCCCCGCCTCACTGTTGATCCTTGCTGGTCAGCCTTGCGGGGCGGGAGGAAGTGGGGGAACATTTGCTTACCCCCCTGGGCGATGGCAGCGCCAGTTACACAGTGTGGGCTTGGAGAGGAAGGATGGAACTGAGTCGGTGCTCACTTTTGATCTGTAGCCCTGGTCGGTCCCCCCTCCCTCCGGGAGATCTAGGAACCTTGCTTATTTGAAGCCCTGGGGGCGAGCGCCGAAAAGGAATGTGGATATTGGGTGTGAGAAGGGGGTTCTCCCCAGAGCTGCTGGCCTTTCCTGGGTTGAGTTCTGTTTAATCCCCAAAGAACCACAGGCCAGGGAACGGACACAATTGAGCTTCTCTGGCTCCTGGGTTGGGGTCTAGGATAAACGCTACAGTTTCCCCGCCAAAGAAAGAAGAGACTAATATTGATTGAGCACCTACTAGGTGCCAGGCCACTGAACTATAGGGAGGTTTCACATGCCTTTTCTGAAATTAGTCCTTCCACAAACCTGTGAGGTATTGTTATTCCTACTTGCATATGAAGAAACTGAGGTTAGAGGAAAAGTGACTTGCCTTTGTCCCTTCAACATCCTCCTCCCATCCCCCCCAGCTCCTTTACTTGGTGGAGTGGGTATTGTAATTCACTCTTAGAGTTTAGGGATAATGAGCCCTATTGAAGGTCTTTTGTCTTGTTTTTCACCAGATCCTTCCTAGCATCCTCTTCAATTCCAGCTAGAATGCTGTGGCAGGCGCTTTGCAGATTTGGTCAAAAGCTGGTACGCAGACGTACACTGGAGCCAGGCATGGCTGAGACTCGCCTTGCTAGATGCCTGACCACTCTGGATTTAGTGGCCCTAGGTGTGGGCAGCACATTGGGTGCAGGCGTGTATGTCCTGGCTGGCGAGGTGGCCAAAGATAAAGCAGGACCATCCATTGTGATCTGCTTTTTGGTGGCCGCCCTATCTTCTATGTTGGCTGGGCTGTGCTATGCGGAGTTTGGTGCTCGGGTTCCCCGTTCTGGTTCTGCGTATCTCTACAGCTATGTCACTGTGGGTGAACTCTGGGCCTTCACCACTGGCTGGAACCTCATCCTCTCCTATGTCATCGGTGAGATGGTGGGGCAGGGGGCAACTGCACAGCCAATGAAGGGGCATGGAGTCAGGAAATCTGGGTGGAGTGGTGAAGTGAGGTGTTCATCATTCACAGGACTTAAATATCCATAAATGCGTGTATTTGTTGGGGGGCTGGGAGGGTTGAAGTTGTGGAGAAATTGTTTGTTCTACTTACCTCTGTCTTGGTGTCCTTAATTGACTGGCTTTGGTTCTTAAAAGGTAAGAGTAGGTGAAAATAGCAGGTATTCTTGTGAGACTGGTCTGGGGGAGGGAGGAGAGGAGAGAGGAAACTTGACCCCGTGTTTCTGCCTCTGGTCCACCAGGTACAGCCAGTGTGGCCCGGGCCTGGAGCTCAGCTTTTGACAACCTGATTGGGAACCACATCTCTCAGACCCTGCAGGGGAGCATCTCACTGCACGTTCCCCATGTCCTCGCAGAATATCCAGACTTTTTTGCTATGGGCCTTGTGTTGTTGCTCACCGGTGAGGCAAGGGACAGGGACAGTGACGGGGGTGGGGCTAGTGGGGACTAGGCCTGGGAGCTTGTGGAGGTGAGAGCAGTGAGAAAGAAGAAGCTGGGAAGGAAAGGTCTGCACATAGAGGCAAGGAAACAAAGCTTGGACTGAGGCCTTTCTTTCCCACAGGATTGCTGGCTCTGGGGGCTAGTGAGTCAGCCCTGGTTACCAAAGTGTTCACGGTGGTGAATCTTTTGGTTCTCGGTTTTGTCATCATCTCTGGCTTCATTAAGGGAGATCTGCACAACTGGAAGCTCACAGAAGAGGACTACAAACTGGCCGTGGCTGGACTCAATGACACCTATAGGTTAGGAGATTCAGGAGATGCAGAGCTGGGAGCATGACGGGGAACAGAGGGATCTGCGCTGAGGGATTCTGGATTGGCAGTGGGGAGGAATGGGAGCCTAGGCCTTGAAGACCCAGCTAAATAGTTGGGCCTTAGAGAAAAGGAACAAGAGTTGGCTGAACACGCTCTTACCTTTTCTACCCCTTCTTTCACTTTAGCTTGGGCCCTCTGGGCTCTGGAGGGTTTGTGCCTTTCGGCTTCGAGGGGATTCTCCGTGGAGCAGCGACCTGTTTCTATGCATTTGTTGGTTTCGACTGTATTGCTACCACTGGTAACACAGTCATTCCGTTCTGTCTGGGGCTTGGGCATCTGCGTGTGCTCAGGTGGTGTGCGGGTTGGAGTGGTAGAGGAGCGAGCCTGCTTCTCTGATTCAGAACCTTGTGCGCCTTCCTGCAGGGGAAGAGGCCAAGAATCCCCAGCGTTCCATCCCCACAGGCATTGTGATTTCACTCTTCGTCTGCTTTTTGGCCTATTTTGGTGTCTCTTCGGCACTCACGCTCATGATGCCTTACTACCAGCTTCAACCCGAGAGCCCCTTGCCTGAGGCCTTTCTCTATACTGGATGGGGCCCTGCCCGCTATGTTGTAGCCATCGGATCCCTCTGTGCTCTTTCTACCAGGTCAGTGTCAAATGTTTGTTTTCCTCTGCTGTCAGAGTCTCAGGTGATAGCATTCCACACCAGAGAATACCCCTTAAAAGGCCCTTAAGTAGTCCCTAAAACGGCTGTGAGCAGAAGGTGGGGACTCGTTAAGCTCACAGTCCTGAGGAGAGAGATGCCCAGTCAACGCCGCTCTGGGCGTACTTCTCTCCAGCCTCTTGGGCTCTATGTTCCCCATGCCTCGGGTGATCTACGCGATGGCAGAGGATGGCCTCCTGTTTCGTGTCCTTGCCCGGATCTACACCGGCACACACACCCCCATCGTGGCCACTGTGGTCTCTGGCATTATCGCAGGTGAAAAGTCTTCTTTGCCCTTCCCCTCGTTGTTTCAGCAACTCCGTTCACTTTGCTCATGTTTTCTGCCCATCAATTTCAGCGTGCATGGCATTCCTCTTTGAACTCACTGATCTGGTGGACCTCATGTCAATTGGGACCCTGCTTGCTTACTCCCTGGTGGCTATTTGTGTCCTCATCCTCAGGTGAGACTCCTTTCCTCTGCATGCTGTGGTTTGGGTTTTGATTCTGAGATGAGGAGTGACGGGCACCTGCTCCTCCTTCCTTCCCTTCCTTCATCATCCTAACTTTCCTTGAGGAATATGGACATCCCTCCCTGCCAAAAAGAGTGGCTACCCTTAATGGTGACGAGGAAGGTTAAGCTGCCTGGGAGAAGATGGTATAGTGGTTAAGGGTTGTTCTTAATACTGCCATCTTCCTCTTGTCTCAGGTATCAGCCTGACCAGGAGATGAGGAATGAGGAAGGTGAAGTGGAGTTGCAGGAGGAGAAGATCCATGAAGCAGAGAAGCTGACCCTGCAGGGACTGTTTTGTCCACTCAACTCCATCCCCACTCCACTCTCTGGCCAAGTTGTCTATGTTTGTTCCTCACTACTTGGTGAGCATTGGCATTTTTCTCTTGGGTCAGCACGATGGGAAGGAGGGGAGTGTGTGGCATTTGGTGGCTGAGAGAGGGTGACCCTCCTTGGAACGGGGTGCCTAATGTCTTAATATGTTGCTGTCAAGAACTGGTTTTGATGTTTCTCAACTTGACCCTTGAAGCTCTACTGCTGAGTGTCCTTTGCCTGGTGCTGGCCCAGTGGCCCACTCCACTGCTTTCTGGAGACCCAGTGTGGATTGCAGTGTTTGTGCTGCTCCTGATGCTCATTACTGGGATCACTGGAGTCATCTGGAGACAGCCACAGAGCTCCACTCCACTTCACTTCAAGGTAAATGACCTCCTTTTTTCCCCTCCACCAACCCATCTTGGAAGAATACGTTCCAGATACCTTGCAGTCTCATACATATTCTTTCATTGGACAAGAAGGGAAAGATATAGGAGATACCTAGGCCAAAGATGTCTTCTCTGACCCTTCCTTTTCCATTTCCACAAATTCTGCATATTCTTGGAGTCCCATATGAGGTACACTACATGAATGGACACTGAAATACACAGCATGAGTGGGAGTCGGACTCTCCCTTTCCTGGCTTGAGTAGGTTAGGGATCTCTTTCTATATCACCCTGTGGTCTGTACAAAGAAGATTTTGCTTTGTTCCCAGGTACCTGCTTTGCCTCTCCTCCCACTAATGAGCATCTTTGTGAATATTTACCTTATGATGCAGATGACAGCTGGCACCTGGGCCCGATTTGGGGTCTGGATGCTGATTGGTAGGTATCCACTTGGGAAGAGTAGGCCTCTCGGGTCTCCTTTCCCGCCTCCTTTCCCTCTTGAGTAGGAGCCCTATTAAGCCTTTACAGGCCACCACTATCTTCCCTACCTCACAGCTACCTTTCCCTACTAGGGTTTGCTATCTACTTCGGCTATGGGATGCAGCACAGCCTGGAAGAGGTTAAGAGTGACCAACCCCCACTCAAGTCTAGGGCCAAAACTGTAGACCTGGATCTCAGCAGTGCCTGTACACATTCGATTTGACATCATCACACCTGAATGCTGTCTGTTCTCCCCGCACAATAATGGAGAGTACTCCTGACCACACAGAGAGCTAGGCTTCCCATGGGATGTTGGTGGGGCAACACAGATAGAGCTCTGTATTTATTGTGGAGTGAAGGATGTGTCTGCTCTTTCTTGTCTTTTTTTTTCACTCGTCTACTTTTTAACTGTATCTGTAGCTGCTTACTGGCTTTTAAAAAATTATTAAAAGAAACTAGAAATAGAAACTATGTCTTGTTCTTTGCTTACTGGAGATGATATGGAGCCTGACTTTCAGTGTGGAGAGCTTCAGATAAGTGTCCTTTGTTTGCTCCCGTCACCACAAAAGTATCTGCTGTGCCTGTGTGTGCTTTCTTGTTGGCTTGGGGTTTGAGTAGGGTGGCGTAAGTAGCCATCAAGTCTAGTCACACTTCAAGGAACGATCTTGAGATATGTTTTCCCCTTGCTACACAAAAGGTTAGGTTCTGAATCAGTAGACAGCAAGACTCGTCTCTGGGATTTGGGGGTGGACTCTGATCTCAACACTGGCATTGGTCAGGGCCTACACTGAGACCATTGTCTTCTGTTCCACCCCTTCTAGTTGGACCAGTCCCAGACTCCTATGACTACCTGGACAACAGAAATTTTGGCTGTGGTGTTTATTACTTCTGGGAAGGGGTGGACAATAGGAGAGGATGGGTAAAGGACTGTGTACATGTATAGCTACTGGTTGTTGTAAGGAAACAGAGGTTAGAGCTGCTCAGACCAAGAACTATTCATTCCTGCATTTACTCAACAAACATATGAGGAGCGCCTGTAAAATGCTAGGCCCGTGCTGGGTGTTGGGGATACAAACATGAATAAAACATAGTCCCTGCCCTCAAGGAACGCACGATCTAGTGGGGGAGACAAGCAGGTAAACAGGAAACAATGCGATTTGTCCCAGGGCAGGGGTAAGTGCCGAGTGCTGCAGAGGCACAAAGAAGGATGTGCTTGACCTGAGTGCACCCTGCGGCTTGTGGGATCTTAGTTCCCCCACCAGGGATTAAACCCGGACCCTCTGCAGTGAAAGCGCGGAGTCCTAACCATTGGACCGCCAGTGAATTCCCTTGAGTAGGTGTTTATGAAGTGGACTGAGGGGAGGGCTTATCTGCCAGTGAACAGTGTGAAAAGGCGTACTGTATTGGGGGTATGACATAGTTTAATGTGGTTGGAGGGCAGCATATATGGGGTTGTGGTGAAAGGTAAGAGACCACATGAATGGCCTTGTATACCCTACCTAGGAATTCAGATGTTATCTTAAAATGGTGTGTGTGTGTGGAGCGGGGGAGGGGGTGTTGTCACTGAATGATTCCAAGCAAAAGGGGTGGTTGGATTTATTAGTCTGGCAGCGGCAAGGAGGACGGCTTGGAAGAGGGTGGGGGAAGTTAGAGCAGTGTGATAATAGCTGCCATTTATTCAGTATTTATTTTACGCCAGATACTGTGCATATAATCTCTTTTTAGTTCTTGCAATGACCCAGTGAAGTAGATGTTATGGTAATTACTTTTTACAGATGAGGAAACAGGTTTGTGGTAAGAGATATGCTGTAGGTCACATAACTTGGAGTGATCAGGGCCGGAATATGCACCCAGTTCTGACTCTGCAGCCTGTGCTCTTTAACCACTGTGTGACATTGCTAGCAGTAATTAGTTAGAAGAGCATCATAGTCATTTGGGCAAAATATTTCAGGATTTTTGGTCATTTGGATGTCGGAGCTAAGAAAGAAGTGGACGACTTAGATTTCTGGGTGAACTTTCTGGGTGAATGATCAAATTATTAGCCAAGATGGAGAGCGTAAGAGGAAGAGCATATCTGGGGAAAGATAAATTCAGTTCCAGATATGCTGAGTTTATAAATATGTACATGAGTTTAGCTTCATATAGGTGAAGATACATAATCACCCATTGGAACTTGGAGCTAGGCTAGAGGTCTAGGCTAGAGTTACAGATTTAGGAATCATCAACTCAGAGGGCAAATGAGTATGTAATGGAAGCTGTGTGTGGGGCTAAAGATTGCCTTGGGGCAAAATAAACAATCAAAAACTTTTGAAGCACAAATGATATTTCCTTTATGTACAAAGAACTCATAAAAAATAAGAAAGATGAATAACTTGATAGAAAAATGAGTACAGGATATAGTGTTCAGAAAAAGAATATAAGATACCAACAAATATAAAAAAAGATACTGAACCTCACTCAACAAGAAATGCTAATTAAAACAACCATGGGAATTCAGTTCTTACCTTCCAGACTGGCAAAACAAATTTCGATGACAAGGCATTGGCAAAAGTGAGGGTAAACAGGCAATCTTATGCATGATGGGGATATACATTCTTGTGACTTTTGCGGAGGGTAATTTGATGATGCCAGAGTTAAAAACACATTCTTTTTGATCTGACAATTTCATTTATAGGAATTAAAAATTTACGTATATGAGGATATTTACAGTAACATTATTCATAATAGCGTAAAACTTGGAAGCTACCTGATGTGCACTGGCCAGGAACTAGTTAAGTTATATTAATTCAGTGGAAGACATACAGCCATTTAAAAGATGAGATCTTGCTTTCCTGGACATA
This sequence comes from Monodon monoceros, assembly GCF_005190385.1. Taxonomy (NCBI): domain Eukaryota; kingdom Metazoa; phylum Chordata; class Mammalia; order Artiodactyla; family Monodontidae; genus Monodon; species Monodon monoceros. Next base: position 59,343,668 of record NW_021703779.1, on the reverse strand, counting down.
AAAGCTCATTCTAAATCTAGGTTAAATAAAACAACATGGCATTTACTCAAAAAAAGAAAAGAAAGATAGAATTATATGTGCCAAGAGGTGATACGGAAAGAGCTCCAAGTCACACTTTAAGTAGAGACAAAACAAAATGGAACAAAAACCCCAAGGTGCAGAATATTTGTGTGAAAGAGCAAAAGAGGATGCATTTATACCTTTTATTTTTTTTGAAAAAGTAACCAGAAACCTCTGGTTTCTCCTCTGTACTTTTTCAGTTTTTCACCAGGTACAAACATTATTTTATTTTTTAAAAAATTAAAAAGAAAAAATTTTTTTGGCTGCACGTATGGGATCTTAGTTCCCTGTCCAGGGATCCAACGTGTGTCGCCTGTGGTGGAAGCGTGGAGTCAACCACTGGACCGCCAGGGAAGTCCCCAAACATTAGTTTTTAAATTCCTTTTAAAAATCATTATGATAGTAAAAGATTGGAGGAACTCTAACATTGAAGTGATACAGGAGGAGGAGGACTCGGTGTAGGAGGAGGTGGAGACAGGAGAGTGATGTGGAAGTCTAGGGAGGAAGGGACCTCTCAGGTAGCAGTCAACAATGCCAAATGCTGCCTAGAGAGCCGAGTTAAATAATATGAGGACAGAAAGGGTTCATTGGTTTTGTCAGTTAGTAGGTAATTGATCACTTCAAGAACAGTTTCTGTCAAGATGGTGGGGGGGGACTGCAGTGGATTGTGAATGGAGGGTGAGGAAGAGGACCTGGGCTATAGGCGAGCATTTCAGGGCACCGCTGGAGGGAGCTGAAGGAGAGGTTTGGGTTTTTTGTTTTGTTTCAAGATGGGCAATTCTTGCATTTACATGCTTAAAGGAGATTGTCAGTGGAGAGAGCGATAAATCCCGGCACTACTGTTGAAATAAATCTTTTGTGGAGGAAGGAGTAGTTCTTTGATTTGGTACTCTAGGTCTTTTTTCATTCAGTGCTATGTTTCCCAGACCTCAGACAGGTAAGTATAGCCTTCAGGAATTTCTCTCTTTTTGTGTAATTCCTGTACTATTTAAAAAAAAACACCAATTTTTAAGCTTAAATACACTTCTTTAAAAAAAAACATTTACCACTATCATAAGTGGAAAACAAAGTATTTTCCTAATACACATTAAAATATCCAACTATTAAAAAGTGTTTGGCTGTGCACCACCTAAAATAATCACATACACCATATTTTGGAAACAGTTAACACAGTGAATAATATCTCCGTAGGACACTATGCTTGAAGCTGGAGTAGAAAATTGCTTTAGGCATGGTCTAACCTTGATCTCCTCAAGGAGCCAGAGATAAAATTGGCCCAAATAAGTACAGACACAAAGTGGGAAATAATAGGTATCCTAAGAGAGGTCTGAACGAAGTACCATGGGAATTCACATGAAGGAGTTCTGTGAAGTCTTCATGGAAGCTGAGGCTTTTAAGCTGTGCTTTAAAGGATGGGTAAAATACGTAATTTCAGATATGGTGGGAGAGCATTTCAGGAAGAGGGAACCTTGTGCACAAAGGCAAGAAGATGGGAAAGTTTATAATTCAGTTTGCCCAGAGCCTAGGATTTTGAAGTGGTGAAGTGGAAAAAGAAGGCAGGAAAGGCAGATTCCAGTCACTCTAGAACTCAATTCCAGGGCCTGTAAGTAAAGGGCAGGAAGTGTGTGGATAAGAGTGTTATAATATGTGAAGGAGAGAGTGGGTCTGTGATTTGTTTCAATGAATTAACCTCAGCTACCTACTCATATGGTTATATCCTAGATTTTGCCAGAATGTCACCTCTGAAATCACTATTTCAAACATCAAATTCTCTGTCTACATCTTCCCAAGCTCCAGCTCATTTGCCCAAGTAACCCCACTGCAACAATTCTTTGACCTCGTGAATCCTCCAATTCACACTCTCCTACTCCCCAGATACACCTTCTCTGTGTTTATCAGTTTCCTCCAATCTTTGCTTGTTCCCTTTACCACTTAAATTTCTGAATTTATTATCATTGTCACTCTTGCGAATATCTTCACCTCACTAGGCAATACGCCCGAGTCCTCTCTACCTCACCCGGAGGAATCCAAACATCTTCTCCATACTGTCACCTGTGTAGCTCAGGATTGTTGGAGGCAATCACACAGCTGGGCAGATTAATGATCATCAACCTTAATCAGGCCCTCAAAGAGGATTTCTGCCGGAAATCATCTTTTTCTCTCCGATTCCCCTGCTCTCTGAAACAACTGTTTCTTACCTTCCTCACATTCTTCAAATCTCTCCCTCCTACTGTCTGCTGTTGACTTTGCCTCATACTTTATTGCAAAAACGCATGCCCATCAGATAAAAACTCCCTCATCTTCCTGTGGATTTTTCTTTTAATGGAAATAGCTTTTCTTTTTTTCCCCTAATGATAAAAATGTGTTCATTGTAGGACATTGAAAAACTGAAAGATATAAAGAAGAAAGTAAAGATTCTCCCAAATCCCAACACTCAAAGATAAACATTGTTAATATTTTGGTAAATACTCTTCCAGACATTTTCATTCAAATATGCATACATAAGTGTTTATCTTTTCTGTGAGACAGTTTACATATTAGTGGGATTGGTTGGTCGCTGTAGCCACTTCTGTCTCTTCCCATTCACACCCAGGTGGAAACCATCCCAATAGTTTTCTTAAATTGAGGTATATAGTTGATTTACAATATTCTGTTAGTTTCAGGTGTACAGCATAGTGATTCAGCTTTGTTGCAGATTCTTTTCCATTTATAGGTTATTATAAGATATTGGCTATAATTCCCTGTGCTATACAGTAAATCCTTGTTGCTTATCTATTGTATGTGTAGTAGTTGGAACTCCCTGTATAGTAGTTTTTTTAGTCACTCAAATCTATAAAATCATACTTTTTAAAAATTAGTTAATTAATTGATTTTTATTTTTGGCTGCATTGGGTCTTCATTGCTCTGTGCGAGCTTTCTCTAGTTGTGGCGAGCAGGGGCTTCTCACTGCGGTGGCTTTTCTTGTTGCGGAGCACGGGCTCTAGGCGTGTGGGCTTCAGTAGTGTGGCACGCAGGCTCAGTAGTTGTGGCACACGGGCTTAGTTGCTTTGCGGCATGTGGGATCTTCCCGGGCCAGGGCCCCAACCCGTGTCCCCTGCATTGGCAGGCGGATTCTTAACCCCTGTGCCACCAGAGAAGTCCCTACACCTTTTTGAGCAGTTGGTAACTTTTTTCTTTTTTTAAACTCAGCAGTAGGATATAGGCATTTCCCAAGTTTTATACCTCTACGTTGTTTTCACAGCAGTTTTTAAAGGCTGTATAAGTATGCCACTATATGGTACTAATGTACACTAGGTTGTATAAATAGTCCACATTTAACTAGGTGAACACATAAGAGATTTACAACGCCTCAGCGAACATTTCTGTTAATCTATCTTTGCAAAATTTTCCAATTTCTTCTTTAGGAAAATTCCTAGAAGAGGAATTGTTGGGAAACGGTACACACATTTAAGACTTTGATACCAATTGCCAAACTGCCCTCCAGAAAATTTGCAGTAATTTGTACTCCTAACCAACAGTGCACAAGAGTGCCTGTTTTGTGCATCTTGTCAATTTGAGGTTTTGCTAATCTTTTTAACCTTTGCCAATCCGATAAATGAAAAAAATTCACCTTGCTTTATTATTTGCGTTTCTTTGATTACTGGTGGGGTTGAACATCTCTTCATGTGTTTATTGGCTATTTATATTTCTTCCTGTGCAAATTGTCTGATCATGTCCGTCGCTGATTTATGTGCTAGACTATTTGTTTTCTTAATTTTAAGAGCTCTTACTGTTTATCTGTTGTATATGTTGAAAAAATCTTTTTCTTATCTGTGGTTTGTCTTTCAACCTTGCTTATAGTACCATTCAGAAGATTTTAATTTTTATGTGGTAAAACTTATCATTATTTTTCCTTTTGATTCTGGTTTCAGGTCACGTTTAGATCTTGTCATGTTTATAAAATACTCACCCAAACTTCCTTTAGAAGTTTTATGATTCAATTTAATCTTTGATGAATCCAGAATTCATTTTGGCATATGAAGTAAGGCAGGGATCTGGTTTTATTTATTTTTTTAAATGGCTATCCGGTTGTTTCAATACTTTTTCCGGACCAGCTCTTTTCTCCACTGATTTGAATCATTTCTATATATACTCGGGCCTGTTTCTGGACTGTATTTTGTTCCATTTATCTGTCTGCATGCACTATTACCATACAGTTGTATTTACGGTAGTTTTAATATCTGGTAGAACAAGCCCCTGTCCCTTACTTTATTATTACTTTTGTTTTTAGAATTTTCCAGACTATAATTGCGTATTTACTCTGGAGGTGTTTTTCTTCTTTTAACAAGGTGTAATGCTACCTTCTGCACTACTTTGCATTCTCGGTTGCTTACTCTCTTTTAATCCAGTCTATTAATGAGAGTCTTAATAAGCGCTCATTAGAGTCCAAGTTGTTCACCTGCCTTATGTAACAATCTCTTTCAACATTTCTGCACTAAATTGTTAAAGGGTTGCGGTGGAAAATTTATAGTTTATGCTAGGGGTAAGGTAAGATAATTTACAGCATGTTGAGTGCTGCTTAATGGTATTTTACTACTCACTCTTGCATGTCCTCCCCAATATGTAACTGCTTCTTTTATGATCTCTTTTCCTCTTCTCTCTCTCTTTGACTTTTTTTTTCTGTCTCTTAATTCTCATTTACTTTTAACATCTAGAGAGGCCATCTAGATCAAAACCAAAAACATTGGGGCCACCCATACAACATAAGGGTTTTTTACCCTTTCTGCATATTTTCCTTTATTCCACTGGCCCTTTCAGTGCAGTGGTGTCAGCTCAGTGAGTAGCCCTGACTTTGGAGTCTTATTTGCAGTCAGTATTAATCAACAGAGTCATTTGATTCCTGTATGCCTGATATAATCTTGGATAATATAATATCCATTCTACTACAGACATTATTAATCACTAAGAGCTCTAAAAGGACCCCTGTGGGCTTGAGAGCTGAGGTCTAATTATTGTCCTGTTTCTTCATGTGTTCATCCGTGAACAAAGGAGTTATGCTAGAGCCAGGAGCTTGGGTGGAATGATAGAAGTTGGGAGCCCTTAACTGCCAACCAGGAAATGGGGAGTGATAATGGGAACTAACATTCGTTAAGTACCTACCATATGCCAGCCACTGTTCTAGATGCTTTATGTACACTATTCCATTGAACCAGAAGCCTAGAATTACTTTTACTTTTATTCCCATCTTACAGATGAGGAAATTGAGGCGCTGAGATTCTAAGTAGCTAGCGCCAGCTCATGCAGTATGTAGTGCGTGAGGATTCAGTCAATTATGGGATACCACCAGATTTCTTCCCCTAATTTAGCAATCTAGGATTGTGAAATATATATTAAGTTGCAGGATTTAATAGAGGAGGATCCAAAAGAAAAGTAGTTAATAGCAGTACTTCCTGTTTTCCCCCTTTTCTTCACTATACTATGTGATCTAGATGCAGAAAATTTTGAAGAGGGAAAAGAAATTATTTTTAGAAATCCCATCTTTTCCACGATAAATAACGACTGACTCTGAGACTCTCAGGGTCAGGAGGCAACTCTGTTAGTGTTCCCAGACTTGAAGCCACAATCTCTTCTCTTCATCTCGTTAGCCAGCTCCACATCTGGCTTGACTGAGGTGCACAAGGCTTAAAAGAGGGATATGTGAGGGAAGGGGTGGGAGGCTTGTTAATGCTTTGGCGTGTCCCCAAATTTGGAGGCCTCATGCCTTAACACTGTTGTCTCTGAGTGGAGATTTCAGTAGAGGCCAATGGTTGCAAGCATCACTCGTAGATTTAGGTGGAATCAAACATGTTCACATATATATATTCCACACCATCCCTGAAACCATTTGTTTGGAGTTGGGTAGGACCCCTGCCCTTGCTGTGAGCCTGCAGGGGAGTCACTGTGTAGTTTCCTTCAGATTTGACAATGGCAGGGCAGCAGAAACATGTCTTGGAACTACAGGGTTGTTCAGTCTCCTCAACTTCTTTTTTTTTTTTTAAATTAATTAATTAATTAGTTTTTATTTTTGGCTGCATTTGGTCTTCATTGCTGCTCGCAACCTTTCTCTAGTTGCAGCAAGCGGAGGCTACCCTTTGTTGCTGTGCGTGGGCTTCTCATTGCAGTGGCTTCTCTTGTTGCGGAGCATGGGCTCTAGGCGCGTGGGCTTCAGTCGTTGTGGCTCTCCGGCTCTAGAGTGAAGGCTCAGTAGCTGTGGTGCACGGGCTTGGTTGCTCTGAGGCATGTGGGATCTTCCCAGACCAGGGCTCGAATTCGTGTCCCCTGCATTGGCAGGCGGATTCTTTTTTTTTTTTTTTTAATTATTTATTTTATTTATTTATTTTTGGCTATGTTGGGTCTTTGTTGCTGTGTGTGGGCTTTCTCTAGCTGCGGCGAGTGGGGGCTACTCTTCATTGTGGTGTGCAGGCTTCTCACTGCGATGGCTTTTTTTGTTGTGGAACACGGGCTCTAGGTGCAGGGGCTTCAGTAGTTGTGGCTCACGGGCTCTTAAGAGTTCAGGCTGAGCAGTTGTGGTGCACGGGCTAAGTTGCTCCGCGGCATGTGGGATCTTCCCGGACCAGGGCTCGAACCCGTGTCCCCGGCGGATTCTTAACCACTGCGCCACCAGGGAAGCCCTTCTCAGCTTCTTATATTTCTGACCTTTGCACTCTTGAATAACCATTCGGCAACACTGTTTACTTTCCGTTTCTTCCTCCCTCCCTCTGTCCCTCTTTCCCCTGCCTCCTTCCCTCTGTCCCTTTTCTTTCTTTTGTTTGTTTTTTTTTTGTTTGTTTGTTTTTGCAGTAGGCGGGCCTCTCACTGCTGTGGCCTCTCCCGTTGCGGAGCACAGGCTTCCGGATGCGCAGGCTCAGCGGCCATGGCTCACGGGCCCAGCAGCTTTGCATCATGTGGGATCTTCCTGGACCGGGGCACGAACCCGTGTCCCCTGCATCGGCAGGCGGTCTCTCAACCACTGTGCCACCAGGGAAGCCCTGTCCCTTTTCTTTTTTTCTTTTGAAGGCCTGCTCTCCTCTTTCCTGTAACCCTCGCCATCTGCACTCTTCCCGCAGTAACTGCAGTATGTTTCAGTATTGCACTATACTCCCTCACTTTCATTGATTCTCACCCCGGCTCTCTGAACTGCATCCCCAGAACTTCACGCCTGGACTGTGCCCAGAAACTCAGGCTTCGAGATGAAGGGAAAACGTGAATTGGGATTGGCCTCTCATTGACATCACTATGGGGGGAGGAGCTTTACAAGCGTCTTCACTGGCACTGGGGACTTGGTTTGCGCAGGGAGCACTGTGGCGTCGGCTGTCCTGGCGGAGGTGTACAGGTTAGTTGTTTCTAACTAGCAAGGAGATGCGGTCGTTAGGTCAACACTTTTTAAAGTGGCCCTGAGGCAGTGATTTTGAACTATGGAGCTGACTCTCCGGTGAAGGAAGACGGGGAAAGACAGGGTTTCGGGACTTGAAGTATGTGGAGTGGTGCGCCGGCCCGGAGGGTGGGGGTCGGGTGGGGGGGGGTGGGGTGGGTGGGTGGGTGGGTGGGGGCGAAGGACCGTCAGTGATTGGATGCTTAGAACGTATGTGCGTCGGGGTCAGGGGATTTTGAACCAATTAGGCGGATTGTCCTTAGAAAAGAAGTCCGACGAAAATTTCCCCTGAGCCGGAAACCCGTGGCTGGAGACCCGTCGCCGGAGTCCCGTCGCCGGACCGCTTGCTGCTGCCTCTCATTAACTGCTTTTTCTGGGTTTTAAAATTTCCTCAGCATTTTTTTTGGGTAACAACTAACAGGAAAACTTTGAAAAGAAATTTATTGAGAAGCTGGACAATAAAGGACAGAATATTAAAATATTTTCTTATTTCGTAGGCCTGAACCGGAGATTTTAAAATGGACGCCGTTGATTTTCGTTTCATGGACTTTAAAGGTATTTAGCTTTGCACTAGAAAATGTCAGACTGTTCGCTGCCTTATCTAAGATCTTCTGAATGTATTTTGTTTCCTAATTTTACCTCTTTGGCCTATCCACAGCTCCAAGTTTTCTCCTATAGGTATCGGAAAGCAGTGTTGATGTTTAAGACACCTGAACCCTTTTATAAACTAGCGTAGGGAAATAGAATTCACAATTCACAGCTTGTTTTCTCAGGATTTTTGTGGCATGCATAATAACACTGGTTTAATCTGAAATAGAAATCTACTGCGTTAAAAGAACATTAAAAAATTACGGCTAGATCCTGAAGTGCCTTTCCATAATCATCAGTTAAAAATAAATTATATCCTGTGTAGCTTTAGTTTTTTTTTTTTTTTTTTTTTTTTTTGCGGTATGCGGGCCTCTCACTATTGTGGCCTCTCGCGTTGCGGAGCACAGGCTCCGGATGTGCAGGCTCAGCGGCCATGGCTCACGGGCGCAGCCGCTCCGCGGCATGTGAGATCCTCCTGCACCGGGGCACGAACCCGTGTCCCCTGCATCGGCAGGCGGACTCTCAACCATTGCGCCACCAGGGAAGCCCTCTATGGATGATATTTGTGGGAGTTCTTAGTAAACAGAAGCAATTCGATGGACTAGACCCCAGATTCCTCGACCATGCCAGATATGGGAGAGTTCACCATACTTCTTTTTTTCTGGGGACATGATTAGACCTGTGGTTACATTCGCATTCATGTTCATATAATAATATGTTGTAACCAGGGTGGCTACAAATCTATGCTTTAAAAAAGTTTAGGTCAGTATTTTGTTAATGCTTGTCATTTTAAAACAACAACAAAGCCCACTACCACCTACCTGAAGTTTTAATTTAGGATATACTATCTTAAAGATATAAGTATTGAATAGGGATTATGACTTTTAAGTATATGGTATTTGAGATCTGGTATTTACATAAATATTTGAAGCACACAGAAAAGTAAGGAGAATAATATAATGAACGCCTCTGAAACTACCACTAAATTTTGTTGAATCTTCACATTTTGTCATATGCTTCAGATATTTCACTGTTCCAAAGAATGAAAAGATTGAGGTGCCTGTTTTTCATCATTTGAAATATTACATAAATTGTATCATTTTGTATAGTTTTTTTCCTGCAACTTGTATTTTTTGCTCAGTATTATGTTTTGGATATTTACCCATATGGATATTTTAGCTCTAGTTCATTTATTTACACCGCTGACTAGTAATAATACATTGAATATAAGTGTACCACAATTTATCTAATCTCAACAGCATTACAACATTGTGTTTTGTAGTGTTTATTAGGAGCTTTTAAAAATTTTTGACTGCCACCTATGGCAAGGAAATATTATATTTTACATCACATCCCAGTATCAAAAGTTTAATGAAATCATTTTACCCTTATTACACACAGCACACTATGATATTTCCTATTCTATGCTTTTTCATTTACAAAATGTTGGTTATGACTCACTAAATTTATTTCTTGAGCACTAGTGGGTGAGGCTCTAGGGCAGTGCTGTACAGTTGAAACACAGTGCAAACATAAATAATTTTATATTTCCTAGTACCACATTAAAAAAGGTTAAACAGATGAAATTAATTTTAACAATACAGATTATTTAGCTCAGTATATCCAAAATGTTATCATACCAACATGTAATTGATATAAAAATTATTGATGATATTTACATTCTTTTTTTTTCTGTACAAAGTCTTTGAAGTTTGGTATGTATTTTATAGTTAAAGCATATCTCATTTTGGACTTGCCACATTTCAAGCGCTCAATAGTCACATGTGGCTAGTGGCTGCTCTATAGTGGCAGTGCTATTCTCGGGTGTACATTAAGAAGTTTTACTGCTGGGTCAAAAGCTACAAGCATGTTTAACTTAACAAATATTACCAAATTGCTGTCCACAGTAGTTTTAACAATTTATACTCCCTCTTCTTCTCTCTTTCCCTATATTATTGCTAATATTTGGTATTGCCAGACTTTAGAAATTGTTCATGAGTGAAGGGTTTTTAAATTTAATTAATTAATTAGTTTTGGCTGCATTGGGTCTTCATTGCTGCGCGCAGGCTTTCTCTAGTTGCGGCGAGTGGGGGCTGCTCTTTGTTGTGGTGTGAAGGCTTCTTATTGTGGTGGCTTCTCTTGTTGCGGAGCATGGGCTCTAGGTGTGCGGGCTTCAGTAGTTGTGGCACGTGGGCTCAGTAGTTGTGGCTTGCAGGCTCTAGAGCGCAAGCTCAGTAGTTGTGGTGCACGGGCTTCTTACCGCGGTGGCTTCTCTTGTTGCGGAGCACGGGCTCTAGGTGCGCGGGCTTCAGTAGCTGTGGTACGCGGGCTCTAGAGCGCAGGCTCAATAGTTGCGGTGTGCGGGCTTAGTTGCTCTGCGGCATGTGGGATCTTCCCGGACCAGGGATTGAACCCGCGTCCCCTGCATCGGCAGGCGGATGCTTAACCACTGCGCCACCAAGGAAGTCTGGTGGTGTTGTTTTTAATTAACATTTTATTCTGGGGTAATGTTAGATTTACAGAATAGTTACAGAGATAGTGCAGAGAGTTCCCAGACACCTATCAGCCAGTTCTATTTTCTCTCATGTTATCATATTACATGGGTGTTTTAATTTTCATTTCTCTGTCAACTAGTGAACTTGGATATATTTTCATAAATGTATGGACCATTTGAGTTTTCTTTTCTGTGTACACAGCCTTTTCAGTCAGATTTTGTAAAAATGGACCACAAAGGGCCATGTGATGGCTTAGCTTATTTTCTTCTCAGGGAGAATTGACATAACATCCCTCTTTTTGTACCACCAATTCCAATCAATTTCAAAGCCAAAAAGGAATACAAATTGGTCTAAGTTACACTCACTGGGTCTAAATAATTATAACTCCTTTTCTGCATGTCAGCTCTTCAACTATTTGAAGGTAGTTATGTCCCCTGGGAAGTCTCTTCTTCGGATTCAGCATTTTTAGTTCTGTCAGTCATTTCTCATATTACATGGTTTCTAGTCTTCTCATCATTTTGTGTGCTGTCCTCTGAACATGCTCTGTTCCTTTCATGTTATTCCTTAAAGTATGGTACCCAGAACAGAACACAATTCTCTAGGTTCGATATGATCAGCTCAAAATAATCTTTCTCTTTAGATTTAGGAATGATCATTATTGTCTTTAGATACCGATATAGCTAAGATTGATTTTTTTTTTTCTTTTTTTGGGTGGTGGCAGTCACACCACACTAATGACTCATTTTGAGCTTTTGGTCCCCAGAAGACCCTCAGTCTTTTTTTTTTTCCGGTACGTGGGCCTCTCACTGTTGTGGCCTCTCCCATTGAGGACCACAGGCTCCGGATGCGCAGGCTCAGCGGCCATGGCTCACGGGCCCAGCCGCTCCGCGGCATGTGGGATCTTCTCAGACTGGGGCACGAACCCGTGTCCCCTGCATCGGCAGGCGGACTCTCAACCACTGCGCCACCAGGGAAGCCCCCTCAGTCTTTTTTTAATGCATGCTTCTATTAAGCTACATCTTGCCTGTCATATATTGGTGCAGTTAGTTTTGGAGACATAAGTGCAGGGCTTTAATTTTTTCTTACATTAATGTCATTGCTATAACTGGAGATTTAATTTTTGTTCCTTATTATATCTTCTGTCTTATTTGTTATCTGTTTCTCTTTCAACTTCTTCATCCAAATCATAGATAAATTTGTTAAATAGGAGAGGGCCAAGGACAGAATGTTATGTCATTAAAAACTTCACTTCAGGGACTTCCCTGGTGGTCCAGTTGCTAAGACTTTGCGCTCCCAATGCAGGGGGGGCCTGGGTTTGATCCCTGGTCAGGGAACTAGATACCACATGCTGCAACTAAGAGTTCGCATGATGCAACTAAAAATCCCGCATGCCGCAAGTAAAGGTCCCGCATACCTCAACTAAAGATCCCGCATGCCACACTGAAGATCCCACATGCCACAACTAAGACCTGATGCAGCCAAATAAATAAATAAATATTAAAAAAATAAAAACTTCAGGTTGACATCAGTTCATTAAGCAGCAAGCTCTGAGTATGCTTTTTAAAAAATATTTGTTTATTTTAAAATTAATTTTCATTGGAGTATAGTTGATTTACAATGTTGTGTTTGTTTCTGCTGTACAGCAAAGTGAATCGGTTATACATATGTCCACTCTTTTTTAGATTCTGTTGCCATATAGGTCAGTACAGAGTATTGAGTAGAGTTCCCTGTGCTATACAGTAGATTCTTAGTTATCTATTTTTTTTTTTTTTTTTTTTTGCGGTACGCAGGCCTCTCACTGTTGTGGCCTCTCCCGTTGCGGAGCACAGGCTCCGGACGCGCAGGCTCAGGGGCCATGGCTCACGGACCCGGCCGCTCCGCGGCACATGGGGTCTTCCTGGACTGGGGCACGAACCCGCGTCCCCTGCATCGGCAGGTGGACTCTCAACCACTGCGCCACCAGGGAAGCCCCCTAGTTATCTATTTTATATATAGTAGTGTGTGTATGTCAATCCCAATCTCCCAATTTATCCCTCCCCTCTCTTTCCCCCTTGGTAACCATAAGTTTGTTTTCTACATCTGTGACTCTATTTCTGTTTTATAGATAGGTTCATTTGTACCATTTTTTTTAGATTCCACATATAAGTGATATCACATGATATTTGTCTCTCTCTGTCTGAGATCTACTTCACTCAGTATGACAGTCTCTAGGTCCATCCATTTTGATGCAAATGGCATTATCTTGTTCTTTTTTATGGATGAGTAATATTTCATTGTATATATATACCACATCTTCTTTATCCATTCCTCTGTCGATGGACATTTAGGTTGCTTCCATGTCCCAGGTATTATAAATAGTGCTGTAGTGAACATTGGGGTACATGTATCTTTTCGAATTATGGTTTTCTCCCGGTATATGCCCAGGAGTGGGATTGCAGGATCATATGGTAGCTCTATTTTTACTTTTTTAAAGGAACCTCCGTAGTGTTCTCCATAGTGGCTGCACCAATTTACATTCCCACCAACAGTGTAGGAGGAGGGTTCCCTTTTCTCCACACCCTCTCCAGCATTTATCGTTTGTAGATTTTTTGATGGCCATTGTGACTGGTGTGAGGTGATAACTTGTAGTTTTGATTTGCATTTCTCTAATAATTAGTGATGTTAAGCATCTTTTCATGTGTCTGTTGGCCATCTGTAGCCTTCTATGGAGAAACGTCTCTTTAGGTCTTCTGCCCAATTTTTGATTGGGTTGTTTGTTTTTTTGATACTGAGCTGCATGAGCTGTTTGTATATTTTGGAGATTAATTCCTTGTTGGTCGCTTCTTTGCAAATATTTTCTCCCATTCTGTGGGTTGTCCTTTTGTATTGTTTATGGTTTCCTTTGCTGTACAAAAGCTTTTAAGTTTCATTAGGTCCCATTTGTTTATTTTTGTTTTTATTTTCATTACTCTAGGAGGTAGATCAAAAACGATCTTGCTGAGATTTATGTCAGAGTGTGTTCTGCCTGTTTTCCTCTAAGAGTTTTATAGTATCCGGTCTTATGTTTAGGTCTTTAATCCATTTTGAGTTTATTTTTGTGTGTGGTGTTAAAGAATGTTCTAATTTTATTTTTTTACATGGGGCTGTCCAGTTTTTCCAGCACCATTTATTGAAGATACTCGCTTTTCCCCATTGTGTATTCTTGCCTCCTTTGTCATAGATCAGTTGACTGTAGTTGCGTGGGTTTATCTCTGGGCTTTCTATCCTGTTCCATTGATCTATTTGTCTTTTTTTCTGCCAGTACCATACTGTTTTTTTTTTTGTGGTATGCGGGCCTCTCAATTTTGTGGCCTCTCCCGTTGTGGAGCACATGCTCTGGACGCGCAGGCTCAGCAGCCATGGCTCACGGGCCTAGCCGCTCTGCGGCATGTGGGGTCTTCCCGGACTGGGGCACGAACCCGTGTCCCCTGCATCGGCAGGCGGACTCACAACCACTGCACCACCAGGGAAGCCCCATACTGTTTTGATTATTGTAGCTGTGTAGTATAGTCTGAAGTCAGGGAGCCTGATTCCTCCAGCTCCATTATTCTTTTTCAAGATTGCTTCGCTATTCATGGTCTTTTGTGTTTCCATACAAATTGTAAAATTTTTTGTTCTAGTCATGTGAAAAATGCCATTGGTAATTTGATACGGTTTGCATGGAATCTGTAGATTGCTTTGGGTAGTATAGTCAGTTTGATAATACTGATTCTTCCCTTCCAAAAATATGGTATAGCTCTCCACCTGCTTGTGTCATCTTTGATTTCTTTCATCAGTATCTTATAGTTTTCTGAGTACAGGTGTTTTGCCTCCTTCGGTAGGTTTATTTCTAGTTTTTTTTTTTCTTTTTAATGCGATGGTAAATGGGATTGTTTCCTTAACTTCTCTTTCTGATCTTTCATTGTTAGTGTATAGGAATGCAAGAGATTTCTGTGTATTATTTTTATATCCTGCAACTTTACCAAATTCATTGATGAGCTCTAGTCCTCTGAGTATGCTTATTCCACCTGCCTGATTTGCTCTAGTATTCTGAGAATGCCTATTCAACCTGCCTGACAAAGCCTGGCAACTGTCTTGTTCTATACTTGGCTTTATCTCTAGATTTAGAATTTTTGTTCATCTCTTTGAAGGGTTCTTGGGGCTCTCTGTACGTGAACGTCTGTTACCAACTCCTATTCAACGTTTTCTCCCAGCTTTATTGAGATATAATTGACATATAATATTGTGTAAGTTTAAGGTGTATGGCATAGTGATTTTTATATATGTATGTACTGCAAAGTGATTATGGAAATAATGTTAGTTAAGACATTTGTCACCTCACATAGTTACAGTTTTGGGGAGGGATGAGGGAAATGGGTGAGGGTGGTGAAAGTGGACGAACCTCCTGTTCACCGTTGAGGCTGCCTTCTTGATGGTGAACAAAGTTTGATGCCACACTATGCTATCCTGCTCCTGACCTACAGCCTCCAGGGATTTCAGCTCTGTAGTATTTTTTCCTTCTTTCTCTCTCCTCAACTTCCTCTTTCCTTTTCCTTTTCTTTTCTTGTTCTTTCTTTCTTAGAAATTAACTTTATTGAGATATACTTTACATACAATAAAATTCACACACTTTAAAAAACAGTTATTTATTGCTTGGCTGCATCGGGTCTTCGTTGCTGCATGCGGGCTTCCTCTAGTTGTGGCTAGTGGGGGCTACTCTTCGTTGCAGTGTGCGGACTTCTCATTTTGGTGGCTTCTCTTGTTGTGGAGCATGGGCTCTAGGCATATGGGCTTCAGTAGTTGCAGCACGCAGGCTCCGTAGTTGCAGCACATGGGTCCTAGAGCACGCGGGCTTCAGTAGTTGCGGTGCGTGGGCTCAGAGTTGGGGTGCGTGGACTCCAGGGTGCGTGGGCTTCAGTAGTTGTGCGTGGGCTCCGTAGTTGTGGCTTGCGGGCTCTAGAGCACAGGCTCAGTAGTTGTGGCACACAGGCTTAGTTGCTCCACGGCATGTGGGATCTTCCTGGACAAGGGATCGAACTTGTGTCCCCTGCATTGGCAGGCGGATTCTTAACCACTGTGTCACCAGGGAAGTCCAAAATTCACACACTTTAAGTGTATAGGTTGATGCTTTTTGTGTGTGTGTGTGTGTGGGGGGGCAAATGTAACCTGTATAACCACCGTTACAATCAAGAAATAGAACATTTTCATCTCAGAGAATTCTACCATACCCCTTTGCTGTCAATCTACCCACAACCCTCTACCCCAGTCAACCACTGTTCTGATTTCTGTCACTGCAGATTAGTTTATAAATGAAATCATTCAGTATATACTCTTTTTTCCTATGGTGTCCTTTTTTTTTTTTTGCAGTACACGGGCCTCTCACTCTTGTGGCCTTTCTGGTTGTGGAGCATAGGCTCTGTGGCCATGGCTCATGGGCCTAGCTGCTCTGCGGCAGGTGGGATCTTCCCGGACTGGGGCATGAACCTGTGTCCCCTGCATCAGTAGGCGGACTCTTAACCACTCTGCCACCAGGGAAGCCCCCCTATGGTGTCTTTCACTAAGCATAATCGTTTTGAAAGTCATCCATATTGTTTCATATATAAATAGTTAATTCTTTTTTATTGTTTAGTAGCATTCCACTGAATGACTAGATCACAGTTTGTTTATTCATCAGTTGGTGGACATTTTTGACTATCATGACTAAAGTTGCTATGAATATTCATGTATAAGTTTTAAGTGATTTAGGTTTTCATTTCTCTTGGGGAGAATATCTAGGAGTGGATTTGCTGAGATGTAAAGTGCTTTTGTAACCAGGTTTTACAGATTATTTCCTTTTTGGAGGACAGGTTTTGAAAGGCCCAAATTCTTAATTTAAGAAACAGTAGCATCTGGGCTGGGGGTGTTTCCTAAAACTGTCCTGCTTGATTCCGAAAGAAAAAGTTCCTCATCTTGACAAGCACCAGGACCATACAAAATAGAAGGTGACTTAACATGGGAATAGCAAAAAGTTGAATAGTTAGTACCAAGATAATTCAGGCCAGTTTTCCACCTCAACATGAGCGTTATTTCTTCTTAAAGAATGGCAACTGTTTATCAAGCTTTGGAACTCCCTTTCCTGTTGTTAATTTGAAGACAATTCTCCTTTTTCTAGATTTCTAACATCTTTGTATTTGCTCTAATATAAATATCCTTATGGTCTATTAAAATAACCAAGTTTTGGGGCTTCCCTGGTAGCGCAGTGGTTGAGAGTCTGCCTGCCGATGCAGGGGACATGGGTTCGTGCCCTGGTCCGGGAGGATCCCACATGCCGCGGAGCGGCTGGGCCCGTGAGCCATGGCCTTTGGGCCTGCGCGTCCGGAGCCTGTGCCCCGCAACGGGAGAGGCCAAAGCAGTGAGAGGCCCGCGTACTGCAAAAAAAAAAAAAAAAAAATCCAAGTTTTTATAAGGAAGTAGGTATTAACAGTTTGTATCATTAAATCTTCAGAAGCCAATGACAGTATATACTTTAGACAGTATAAACCAGCCCTGTACAATAGAAATATAATGTGAGGGCTTCCCTGGTGGCGCAGTGGTTGGGAGTCCGCCTGCCGATGCAGGGGACACAGGTTCGTGCCCCGGTCCGGGAAGATCCCATATGCCACGGAACGACTGGGCCCGTGAGCCATGGCCGCTGAGCCTGCGCGTCCGGAGCCTGTGCTCCGCAACGGGAGAGGCCACAACAGTGAGAGGCCCGCGTACAGCCAAAAAAAAAAAAAAAAAAAAGAAATATAATGTGAGCTACAGTGTAATTAAAAAATTTCTAGTAGCCACATTTAAAAAGCAGAGAGAAACAGGTACAATTATTTTAAATAATAATAATAGTAATAATAATTTTGATACTCTGTTTATAGCCCTACATATCCAAAATATTATTTCAACATGTAATCAATATAGAAAATCACTGAGATATTTTACATTTTTTATACTAAATCTTTGAAATCTGGTGTGTACTTTACAATTATAGCCCATCTCAATTTGGACTAACTACATTTCAGGGGCTCAGTAGTCACATGTGACTGCCATGTTAGACTGCAGGTCTAGACTGAAAAGTTTAGTAGGAAAACTCACTCAAGATAATTGACTTTCATTGAATGTCAAAGGACTTTATTCATTTGAAAGCCTCCCTCAACAATTTTTTCCCATTCCTTTAAATGCCACAGTGGGATCCTCAGATTAGGAGTGATGGAATTATTAGGAAGTGTCCCAAGAGTGTGCCATGTAGCTCAGAGTCATAAGCACAGCGTCTGTTTGGCCTGTGCAGAAATCTTGTTGATATACTTGTTGGAGTCATCTGGTATGCACATATTAGGTAGAAATAATATAGTTTATGAAATAAAGAGACAGTGTTAACTAACAAAATGGAACTTTGTTAGTATACCATACAGTGTGTTTCAAGCTCTGGCCCCTACATACCTTTCTAATGGTATTTCCTGTAATCTTCCTTTACCCTTTTTTCCAGCCATACATAACTACTTATGGTTATTTGAACCCATTGTGCTTTCCACACCTCCATGTTTTTCCTTATGTTTGGTATGTTGCCTGGCAAACTCTTAAGTGATCCATCAAGACCCACCTCAAATAGCACTCAGTGAAGCCTATTCTGCCATCCCTATATCCCAACTCTCAAACGGGTAGTTACTTAATTCTTCCTTTATATTTCTGTAGTGTCTTGCACTCACAGCACTTATTATATTGTAAGTTTTCTCATTTTAATTTCTGTTAATATTGTGTGATCTGCTTGATGGTATAGACTGTTTCACTCATCTTTGTATTCCTAGTAAGTAAGATCCCTAGTATCTGCCTGATACCAAGCATTCAATAAATGTTTGTTGTATTAACTTTTACAAAGAGAAATATAGACACCAGCCAAAGCAGAAAGTACAGTTGTGGATTTTGTTCATGCTGTACTACTAATAGCTTTGATCTCGGGCAAGTTAATTAACTTCCCTGTAGCTTATTTTAATTAATTGTAAAATTAGAGTGGGTTACTAGAGTTTTAAGGTGACTTACAGCTCTAAAAAATTGGTTGATTGATTGATACATGTGTATACCATACATCTTGTGTGGAAATGTGTGTAAGCTCCTCAAGGGAGGGAACTGTGTCTTGTTTACATTATTCTTGGTGCTTAGCAAAATACTTGATTATCATTAAATGTTTATTGAATTAATGAATGAAATAACTCTTGTCTCTTTCATTCATATTGCCCACAAGGATAGTAACACTGTCACCAGGAATGATGCTATATATTTCTGATGATGATTTGGAAATGCACATGGGCTCAGATAAAACTTTCCTGTGTTATTCTATCACCATCAAAAGCAGTTCATAAGATGCTTAATTGTTTATGACATTTTGCTTAGCAATCCTCTAAATAACTAGTGCATTCTGTTAGGAATGGAAAGGCTAAAGATATCTTGTGTGGAAAATTAGCCGTCATGCATTTGGTTTCATTAAATATTTGACGTCTTTTGCAAGCAAGTTTTATGTGTATTATGTGTAGTTTACAATAGTATAGAGATAAGAAATCACAAAGACAGTTGAATCAACTTAGGTTTCTTTCTTCCTTCAAAGACCTCTTTGGTGAGAGTTGCTATAATGTACTCAGCTAATCCACTTCAGCCTTCCAACTGTGTTGTTATAGTCTACTTATCGCATTCCCAACGTTTCCATGTATGTTTTTGGTCTGATTTAGATGTGAATCTACTGGGAAGGTGTCTTGGATAAGTCTGTCTTCAGTGCCTAGTGCATTGTTAACACTCAGTAAACAAGTTAATTAATTAAGTTGTTAAATAGACAGAAATAACCTTTGGTAACCATGGTAACTAAAACAAAGCAGATATTAGCTGAATAGAAGACTCAGTCAGGAGCAGTAGGGTTCAGCTACAATGGGTAAGATGATGTAATGAGAATAAAAGAGTAATACATACAGATGCTTTGTAAATATATACAGATGCTTAGGGGTAGGATTGGATGAATTGGCAAATTGAGATTGGTTATTGACCTTGCATTTTTATAGGAGTGTGAAAGAAATAAAATACCAGATTCATTGCAACATTTATACAATGTGCATTTGGTTGAGAGGACTAAGTTGTGGCTTTTTTGAGATATTCCTCCTACTGCTATGGTTTGTTCAATGTAAGTATAATTCTACCCTTTAGTCTTTAAAGTTTAGTACCCTGGGTGTGACTGGATGTCTTTCCTCACCAGAATCAAGTTGGAAATTCCTTTTTTGGTTAGCATGATATAGTCAGCTCTTGCCTTTTTACCTTCCGCCACCACCCAGCCAGTTGCCCTCCAAAATTTTACATAGCTTTATCTCCTAATGAGCCCAGGCCTAGGTTTGTTTCAGTCCCTGAGCCAGTTCTGTACAGGGCAAGAAAGAATAACAGTATTATGTTGTAGGGAAGAGACTGGTTTGGAATGAAGTCATACTGGCCATCAGATTTGAGATTTAACATGCTAGGGGCATACTGTAGGCACCTGTTGAGCTTTAGAACTGTATCTTTACTGACTGTCATGATTTTCATGGAGCTAGCCTGCCCTGTATCCTTTCCTATTTGCTCTCCAGGACCAAGATGCTGCTCAGAATACACTGCTGTGAATAATTCTCTTGGAACTATGGTTCATGCAGTTTCATCTGACTTGTGCATTATGGTTCGCTGCTTGGATTCACTTGTGCCATACCCAGTTTGTCAGTTGGGTCCTCCTGGAACATTGTATATGAAAAATGATCGTCTCTCTGACCATTAGATAGAAAGTATGATTTACAGTGTGGTTTTGTCTGTCACTAAACCTGTTTGTCCTGAGTTTGCTTGAGTTTTTTTGCCATGCCCTTTTGATACTGTTTTGGACATTTTGACTGTCCTCATTAAAAGTAGCCTCTGCTGGAATAGTTTTTCTTAGCTTACAATCAGAATTATAGCTATTTTACGTTTGGTAGTGTATATATGTCCATGCCACTCTCACTTTGTCCCAGCTTACCCTTCCCTCTCCCAGTATCCTCAACACTCTGAATGGTGTTGGCTCATTTTTTCTCTTTCTACTGTTTTTTAGTTGTCTCAGAGTCCTGGTAAGTCAGTTCTTCCAGGCCTTTTCCAATAGGCCTAGTATAGTGGAAGGACAGGATTTCAAATTAGAAAGCCTGAGTTCAGCTCCTAGTTTGCTACTTCCTCTTTCTGTCACCTTTGAGAAGTCACTATACTTCGTTATATCTCAGTTCCTGCATCTTATCAAAGTATCTCCCTTACAGAGTAGATTGATGATTAAATGAGAATGCATGTGAAAAAGCTTTGAGACTGTAAAGCATTATGCAAATGTTAATTTTATTGTCATTTTTGGTTCTTTTCTCACTGAAGAAATTGCAAGTAATCATTGTGATTTGGAGTAAAATCTTGAATTGACCCTGGCAAGTCTTTGAACTGCTTTGGCTTTTGAATGACTGGTTGAGTTGATGGAGGTCACTGGGAGAGACTTGGCAGGACTGTTGATAGATTTTTTTCCATGTTGTAACAGAAGCTCCCTTCCTCAAGGACAGGGAAGAAGTTTATTTTCTATTATACTGTACCTAGAATGCTGTCTGCCTAATCAGAATTAATTGGTACAGATTAACGTGGCTGCCTCAATAGAGTGACTCCCCAGTTTTAACTAGGATGAATCTCATTTAAATTAAATAGACTGGGGGCTTCCCTGGTGGCGCAGTGGTTGAGAGTCCACCTGCTAATGCAGGGGGCACGGGTTCGTGCCTCGGTCCGGGAGGATCCCACATGCCGCGGAGCGGCTGGGCCCGTGAGCCATGGTTGCTGAGCCTGCGCGTCCGGAGCCTCTGCTCCGCAACGGGAGAGGCCACAATAGTGAGAGACCCACGTATCGCAAAAAAAATTAAAAAAAAAATTGACTGCAATCATGTTGTAAATCATAGTTTATTTCAGTAGCCAGGAAGATAATTTAATCATTTTTTTCAAAATGTACAATATTGCCTGATGTAACCTTAATACAGAGTGTTGTTTTCACATCTCAGGAATAGGCTGTATTTATAGCTCTTTTCTGAGCTTCTCCCAGAAGCAAGTCTCTCCTTCATAGTGTAACTCTCAACCATTCAGCTATGTGATCTCTATTACTTACTCAGCTTTGCTGACTGCATTTTATCCTCAAGAACTGCAGTGCTCTCTCATTGCCTCAGCTGGTGTTAGTCAAGTTGCTCAACTGAATGACACTGAAAATATGTTTTGAAAGGACCAGAATTATTTTGACAAAGAATGAATTATATGAAATATTAAGAGAACATTCACAAATCAAAATTAACGCCTTCACAGTCTCATATACTATGTCACTAGGACTTATAATTGGTATTCTAATAAAATATATTTGGATTTTTTTTAAAAGGAAGTCAAATTAAAAAATTTATATTGGATTTTTTCTTTTCAAAAACATTTCAAGAAATCTGTTTTTAAAAGATACTTGGATTTTTAAAAACATCGTTTAAAAACTTTCCTAATTATTTTTTTAAATTGAGGTATAATTGACGTACATTATATTAGTTTCAGGTGTACAACATAATGATTCAATATTCGTGTATATTACAAAATGATCAGCACAGTGAGTCTAGTTTCACATCCATCACCATACATAGAAAATTTTTTTCTTGTGTTGATAACTTTTAATATTTACTCTTTTTTTTAAACATTTTTATTGGAGTATAATTGCTTTACAAAGGTGTGTTAATTTCTGCTTTATAACAAAGTGAATCAGTTATACATATGCATATGTCCCCATATCTCTTCCCTCTTGCGTCTCCCTCCCTCCCTCCCACCCTCCCTATCCCACCCCTCTACGTGGTCACAAAGCAACGAGCTGATCTCCCTGTGCTATGGGGCTGCTTCCCACTAGCTAGCTATTTTACGTTTGGTAGTGTATATATGTCCATGTCACTCTTTCACTTTGTCCAAGCTTCCCCTTCCCCCTCCCTGTGTCCTCAAGTCCATTCTCTAATAGGTCTGCGTCTTTATTCCCGTCTTGCCCCTAGGTTCTTCATGACCAATTTTTTTTTTTTTTAGATTCCATATATATGTGCGAGCATACGGTATTTGGTTTTCTCTTTCTGACTTACTTCACTCTGTATGACAGACTCTAGGTCCATCCACCTCATGACAAATAACTCAATTTCGTTTCCTTTTATGGCTGAGTAATATTCCATTGTATATATGTGCCACATGTTCTTTATCCATTCATCTGTTGATGGACACTTAGGTTGCTTCCATGTCCTATCTATTGTAACTAGAGCTGCAGTGAACATTTTGGTACATGACTCTTTTTGAATTATGGTTTTCTCAGGGTATGTGCCCAGTAGTGGGATTGCTGGGTCGTATGGTAGTTCTATTTTTAGTTTTTTAAGGGACCTCCATACTGTTCTCCATAGTGGTTGTATCAATTTACATTCCCACCAACAGTGCAAGAGGCATTCCTTTTCTCCAAACCCTCTCCAGCATTTATTGTTTCTAGATTTTTTGATGATGGCCATTCTGACCGGTGTGAGATGATATCTCATTGTAGTTTTGATTCACATTTCTCTAATGATTAATGATGTTGAGCATCCTTTCATGTGTTTGTTGGCAATCTGTATATCTTCTTTGGAGAAATATCCATTTAGGTCTTCTGCCCATTTTTGGATAGGATTGTTCGTTTTTTTTGATATTGAGCTGCATGAGCTGCTTGTAAATTTTGGAGATTAATCCTTTGTCAGTTGCTTCATTTGCAAATATTTTCTCCCATTCTTTTTTTTTATTGTTTTACAATGGCGTGTTAGTTTCTGCTTTATAACAAAGAGAATCAGTTATACATATACATATGTTCCCATATCTCTTCCCTCTTGCGTCTCCCTCCCTCCCACCCTCCCTATCCCACCCCTCCAGGCGATCACAAAGCACCGAGCTGATCTCCC
>NW_021703779.1:59302873-59315161 GCF_005190385.1 Monodon monoceros | reverse complement strand
TTTCTGTTTTTGTGCCAGTACCATACTGTCTTGATTACTGTAGCTTTGTACTATAGTCTGAAGTCAGGGACCCTGATTCCTCCAGCTCTGTTTTTCTTTCTCAGGATTGCTTTTCGGGGTCTTTTGTGTTTCCATACGAATTGTGAGATTTTTTGTTCTAGTTCTGTGACAAATGCCAGTGGCAGTGTATTGGGATTGCATTGTATTGGGATTGCATTGAATCTGTACATTGCTTTGGGTAGAATAGTCATTTTCACAATGTTGATTCTTCCAATCCAAGAACATGGTATACCTCTCCATCTATTAGTATCATCTTTAATTTCTTTCATCAGTGTCTTATAATTTTCTGCATACAGGTCTTTTGTCTCCTTAGGTAGGTTTATTCCTAGATATTTTATTCTTTTTGTTGCAGTGGTAAATGGGAGTGTTTTCTTGATTTCACTTTCAGATATTTCATCATTAGTGTATAGGAATGCCAGAGATTTCTGTGCATTAATTTTGTACGCTGCTACTTTACCAAATTCATTGATTAGCTCTTGTAGTTTTCTGGTAGCATCTTTAGGATTCTCTATGTATAGTATTATGTCATTTGCAAACAGTGACAGCTTTACTTCTTCTTTTCCGATTTGGATTCCTTTCATTTCTTTTTCTTCTCTGATTTCTGTGACTAAAACATCCAAAACTATGTTGAGTAAGAGTGGTGAGAATGGGCAACCTTGTCTTGTTCCTGATCTTAGTGGAAATGCTTTCAGTTTTTCACCATTGAGGACGATGTTGGCTGTGGGTCTGTCATATATGGCCTTTATTATGTTGAGGAAAATTCCCTTTGTGCCTACTTTCTGCAGGGTTTTTATCATAAATGGGTGTTGAATTTTGTCGAAAGCTTTCTCTGCATCTGTTGAGATGATCATATGGTTTTTCTCCTTCAGTTTGTTAATATGGTGTATCACACTGATTGATTTGCGTATATTGAAGAATCCTTGCATTCCTGGGATAAACCGCACTTGATCGTGGTGTATGATCCTTTTAATGTGCTGTTGGATTCTGTTTGCTAGTATTTTGTTGCGGATTTTTGCATCTATGTTCATCAGTGATATTGGCCTGTAGTTTTCTTTTTTGGTGACATCTTTGTCTGGTTTTGGTATCAGGGTGATGGTGGACTCGTAGAATGAGTTTGGGAATGTTCCTCCCTCTGCTATATTTTGGAAGAGTTTGAGAAGGATAGGTGTTAACTCTTCTCTAAATGTTGCATAGAATTCTCCTGTGAAGCCATCTGGTCCTGGGCTTTTGTTTGTTGGAAGTTTTTAAATCATAGTCTCAATTTCAGTGCTTGTGATTGGTCTGTTCATATTTTCTATTTCTTCCTGGTTCAGTCTTGGAAGGTTGTGCATTTCTAAGAATTTGTCCATTTCTTC
Source organism: Monodon monoceros (assembly GCF_005190385.1). Classification (NCBI taxonomy): domain Eukaryota; kingdom Metazoa; phylum Chordata; class Mammalia; order Artiodactyla; family Monodontidae; genus Monodon; species Monodon monoceros. The sequence continues at coordinate 59,313,746 of NW_021703779.1, read as the reverse complement.
CAGGTTGTTCATTTTATTGGCATAGAGTTGCTTGTAGTAATCTCTCATGATCCTTTGTATTTCTGCCATGTCAGTTGTTACTTCTCCTTTTTCAATTCTAATTCTATTGATATGAGTCGTCTTCCTTTTTTTCTTGATGAGTCTGGCTAATGGTTTATCAATTTTGTTTATCTTCTCGAAGAACCAGCTTTTAGTTTTACTGATCTCTGCTATCGTTTCCTTCATTTCTTTTTCATTTATTTCTGATCTGATCTTTATGATTTCCTTCCTTCTGCTAAATTTGGGGTTTTTTTGTTCTCCTTTCTCTAATTGCTTTAGGTGTAAGGTTAGGTTGTTTATTTGAGATGTTTCTTGTTTCTTAAGGTAGGATTGTATTGCTATAAACTTCCCTCTTAGAACTGTTCTTGCTGCATCCCATAGGTTTTGGGTTGTTGTGTTTTCACTGTCATTTGTTTCTAGGTATTTCTTGATTTCCTCTTTGATTTCTTCAGTGATCTCTTGGTTATTAAGTAGTGTATTGTTTAGCCTCCATGTGTTTGTATCTTTTACAGACTTTTTCCTGTAATTGATATCTAGTCTCATAGCGTTGTGGTCGGAAAAGATATTTGACACGATTTCAGTTTTCTTAAATTTACCAAGGCTTGATTTGTGGCCCAAGATATGATGTATCCTGGAGAATGTTCCATGAGCACTTGAGAAGAATGTGTATTCTGTTGTTTTTGGATGCCATGTCCTATAAATATCATTTAAGTCCATCTTGTTGAATGTATCATTTGAAGCTTGTGTTTCCTTATTTATTTTCATTTTGGATGATCTGTGCATTGGTGAAAGTGGGGTGTTAAAGTCCCCTACTATGCTGGTGTTACTGTTGACTTGCCCTTTTATAGCTGTTAGTATTTGCCTTATATATTGAGGTTCTCCTTTGTTGGGTGCCTAAATATTTACAATTGTTATATCTTCTTCTTGGATCGATCCCTTGATCATTATGTAGTGTCCTTCATTGTCTCCTGTAATAGTCTTTGTTTTAAAGTCTTATTTTGTCTGATATGAGAATTGCTACTCCAGCGTTCTTTTGATTTCCCTTTGCCTGGAATATCTTTTTCCATCCCCTCACTTTCAGTCTGTATGTGTTCCTAGGTCTGAAGTGGGTCTTTGTATACAGCATATATACGGGTGTTGTTTTTGTATCCATTCAGCCAGTGTATGTCTTTTGGTTGTAGCATTTAATCCATTTACATTTAAGGTAATTATCGATAAGTATGTTTCTATTACCATTTTCTTAATTGTTTGGGGTTTGTTATTGTAGGTCTTTTTCTTCTCGTGTGTTTCCTGCCTAGAGAAGTTCCTTTAGCATTTCTTGTAAAGCTGGTTTGGTGGTGCTGAATTCTCTTAGCTTTGGCTTGTCTGTAAAGGTATTAATTTCTCCATCAAATCTGAATGAGATCCATGCTGGGCAGAGTAATCTTGGTTGTAGGTTTTTCTCCTTCATTACTTTAAATATGTTCTGCCCCTCCCTTATGGCTTGCAGAGTTTTTGTTGAAAGATCATCTGTCAAAGTTATGGGGATTCCCTTGCATGTTATTTGTTGTTTTTCCCTTGCTGCTTTTAATATTTTTCTTTGTAATTAAGTTTTGATAGTTTGATTAATATGTGTGTTGGCGTGTTTCTCCTTGGATTTATCCTGTGTGGGACTCTCTGTGCTTCCTGGACTTGATTAACTATTTCCTTTCCCCTATTAGGGAAGTTTTCAGCTATAATCTCTTCAAATATTTTCTCAGTCCCTTTCTTTTTCTCTTCTTCTTCTGGAACCCCTATAATTCGAATGTTGGTGTGTTTAATGTTGTCTCAGAGGTCTCTGAGACTGTCCTCAGTTGTTTTCAATCTTTTTTCTTTATTCTGCTCTGCAGTAGTTATTTCCACTATTTTATCTTCCAGGTCACTTATCCGTTCTTCTGTCTCAGTTATTCTGCTATTGATCCCATCTAGAGTAGTTTTAATTTCATTTATTGTTTTGTTCATTGTTGCTTGTTTCATCTTTAGTTCTCCTAGGGTCCTTGTTAAATGTTTCTTGCATTTTCTCTATTGTATTTCCAAGATTTTGGATCATCTTTACTATCATTATTCTGAATTGTTTTTCAGGTAGACTGCCTATTTCCTCTTCATTTGTTAGGTCTGGTGGGTTTTTATCTTGTTCCTTCATCTGCTGTGAGTTTTTCTGTCTTCTCATTTTGCTTATCTTACTGTGTCTCCTTTTTGCAGGCTGCAGGTTTGTAGTTCCCATTGTTTTTGGTGTCTGTCCCCAGTGGCTAAAGTTGTTTCAGTGGGTTGTGACGGCTTCCTCTTGGAGGGGACTAGTGCCTGTGTTCTAGTGGACGAGGCTGGATCTTGTCTTTCTGGTGGGCAGGTCCACATCTGGTGGTGTGTTTTGGGGTGTCTGTGGACTTATTATGATTTTAGGCAGCCTCTCTGCTAATGGGTGGTGTTGTGTTCCTGTCTTGCTAGTTGTTTGGCATAGGGTGTCCAGCACTGTAGCTTGCTGGTCGTGGAGTGAAGCTGGGTGTTGGTGTTGAGATGGAGATCTGTTGGAGATTTTCGCTGTTTGATATTACGTGGAGCTGGGAGGTCTCTTGTGGACCAGTGTCCTGAACTTGGCTCTCCCACCTTAGAGGCACATCCCTGATGCCTGGCTGGAGCACCAAGAGCCTGTCATTCACACGGCTCAGGATCAAAGGGAGAATAAAAAGAAAGAAAGAAAGGGGAAGATAAGATTATTAAAATAAAAAATAATTAAAAATTTTTTTAAGTAATAAAAAAAGAGGAGGGAAGAAAGCAGAGAGCAACCAAAGCAAACCAAAAAAACAAATCCATCAATGATAACAAGTGCTAAATACTATACTAAAAACAACAACAGCAACAAAAAAAAATGGACAGACAGAACCCTAGGACAAATGGTAAAAGCAAAGCTATACAGAGAAAATCACACACAGAAGCACACACATACACACTTACAAAAAGGGAAAAAAATATATATCATTGCTCCCAAAGTCCACCTCATCAATTTGGGATGATTTGTTGTCTATTTAGGTATTTCACAGATGCAGGGTACATCAAGTTGATTGTGGAGATTTAATCCGCTGCTCCTGAGGCTGCTGGGAGAAATTTCCCTTTCTCTTCTTTGTTAGCACAGCTCCTGGGCTTCAGCTTTGGAGTTGGACCCACCTCTCTGTGTAGGTTGCCTGAGGGCATCTCTTCTTCGCTCAGACAGGACGGGGTTAAAGGAACAGCTGATTCGGGTGCTCTGGATCACTCAGGCTGCGGGGGAGGGAGGGGTACGGAGTTTGGGGTGAGCCTGCGGCGGCAGAGCCCAGCATGACGTTGCAGCAGCCTGAGGTGTGCCATGTGTTGTCCCTGGGGAAGTTGTCCCTGGATCCCGAAACCCTGGCAGTGGCGGGGTGCACAGGCTCCCGGGAGGGGCGGTGTGGATAGTGAACTGTGCTTGCACACAGGCTTCTTGGTGGCTGCAACAGCAGCCTTAGCGTCTCATGCGCGTCTTTGGGGTCCGCGCTGATAGCCGCGGCTTGCGCCCATCTCTGGAGCTCCTTTATGTGCACTCTGAACCCCTCTCCTTGCGCACCAGGAAACAAAGAGGCAAGAAAAAGTGTTTTACCTCTTTGGCAGCTCCAGACTCTTTCCTGGACTCCCTCCTGGCTACCTGTGGCATACTAGCCCCCTTCAGGCTGTGTTCACGCAGGCAACCCCAGTCCTCTCCCTGGGATCCGATCTTCGAAGCCCGAGCCTCAGCTCCCAGACCCTGCCCGCCCCGGCGGGTGAGCAGACAAGCCTCTCGGGCTGGTGAGTGCTGGTCGGCACTGATCCTCTGTGCGGGAATCTCTCCTCTTTGCCCTCTGCACCCCTGTTGCTGTGCTCTCCTCCGTGGCTCTGAAGCTTCCCCCCTTTGCCACCCGCAGTGTCCGCCCGCGAAGGGGCTTCCTAGTGTGTGGAAGCCTTTCCTCCTTCACAGCTCCCTCCCAGAGGTCCAGGTCCCACTCCTGTTCTTTTGTGTCTGTTTTTTCTTTTTTCTTTTGCCATACCCAGGTAGGTGGGGAGTTTCTTGCCTTTTGAGAAGTCTGAGGTCTTCTGCCAGCATTCAGTAGATGTTCTGTAGGAATTGTTCCACATGTAGATGTATTTCTGATGTATTTGTGGGGAGGAAGGTGATCTCCACGTCTTACTCCTCTGCCATCTTGAAACTTCTCCCAAGATTTACTCTTAACAGTTTTAAAATATACAGTATAGTAATAACTATTGTTGCCATGCTGTATATTACATCCCTGTGACCTATTTATTTCATAACTGGAAGTTTGTACCTTTTGACTTCCTTTACCCATTTGGCCCCCCCTCCACTTCCTGCTTCTGACAACCACCAGTCTGTTTCCTGTATCTCTGAGCCTTTTTTTAAAAAAAATGATTCCACATGTAAGTGAGATCATACGGTATTTGTCTTTCTCTGTGTGACTTATTTCACTTAGTATAATGCCTTTAAGGTCCATACCTGTTGCAGATGGCAAGATTTCATTCTTTTTTATGGCTGAATAACATTTTATTGTACATATTTAGCACATTTTTTTAATCCATTCATCGATGGAGACTTAGGTTCTTTCCACATCTTGGCTATTGTAAATAATGCTGCAATGAACATGGGGTTGCACAGGTCTTTTCAGGTTAGTGTTTTCATTTTCTTCAGATAAATACCCAGAAGTGGAATTGCTGTATCACGTGGTAGTCTTATTTTTAATTTTTTGAGGAACCTGCCTACTGTTTTCCATAGTGGCTGCACCAATTTACATTTCCACGAACAGTGTTGAGGGTTCCCTTTTCTCCACATCCCCACCAACACTTGTTATTGCTTGTCTTTTTATGAGGGCCATGCTAACAGGTGTGAGGTGGTATCTCATTATGATTTTGATTTGCATTTCCTTGATGATTAATGATGTTGAACATCTTTTTTTTCATGTACCTGTTGGCCTTCACTGTGTTTTCTTTGGAAAAGGGTCTATTCAGGCATTTTAAAATTGAATTTTCTTTTGCTATTAAGTTGTATGATTTCTTTATATATTTTGGATATTAAGCCCTTATCAGATATATGATTTGCAAATATTTTCTCCCATTCTAAACTTTTCTAGTTCTGTTATCAATATTTTGAGCAAGGACTATAATATATATATTTCTCAGCCTAATGCTTACCTAATCTTAGATGAATCAAATATTTAATATTAGTCCTTCTGTTAACCAATTTATGGGAGTAAGGAAGCTAGAGGTTTTTCTTTTCATATGTATCATTACTTGAGGCATATGAAATATGTATGGTATATTTTCCCTAATATCTTTGATCATGCAGTGGGTACTAAAGAGTCCATGAGCTTTAAAAATGTTTGAGTGTATTTGAAAATAAGTTTCTTTGTGAAGTCTCTATGTGAATCTGTTTTCTGATATTTAACTGAAAAGTTTTCTTTTTAAAAAAATATTTATTTATTTACTTATTTATTTTTGGCTGCGTTGGGTCTTTGTTGCTGCTCGCGGGCTTTCTCTAGTTGCGGCGAGTGGGGGCTACTTTTTGTTGTGGTGTGCGGGTTTCTCATTGTGGTGACTTCTCTTGTTGCAGAGCATGGGCTCTAGGCATGCGGGCTCAGTAGTTGTGGCTTACGGGCTCTGGAGTGCAGGCTCAGTAGTTGAGGCGCACGGGCTTGTTTGCTTCCGTAGAATGTTGGATCTTCCTGGACCAGGGCTCGAACCCGTACCTCCTGCATTGTTAGGCAGATTGTTAACTACTGTGCCACCAGCAAAGTCCTGAAGATTTTTCAGTTAGCAGATTTATTGTTCGTTGTAGCAGGTTAAAAACCTGTTTATTGTAGCAGATTAAAAATCTTCCAGAAGGTGCTCTTATGGTGTTGTTATGAATATTAACAACATTCTTTTTAGTTAATGCTCAGAAATGTTGCAAGAAATTAGAGACATGTAGGTTATGGAGACCTCTGTTACACGAGTTTGGAAAAACCTCAATTTTGATAATATGAAAGGCATCAATTATGGTTCTACATCATGTTTGGGTTTTAAGGAATTCTATGGCCTAATAAGATTCAGCTATATCGGGTCTGGAGCTCAAGACCGTTTAGAAAATGGTGACATCATTTGTACAGATTCAATAACTGGTTAATGTTGTTGCTAATTGAGCATGTCATTTTTTTCTCTCAAAGTAAGGTCAAGACTTCAGCGTATGTTTGTCTAATGCTTTAAAGTATTAATAAGTATTTTAGTTTTACAGGGCATGTATCTAAGTCTCCCTTCAGATTTTCTACATTTTGTAATTTTGAAGACATTGTTAATTTCTCTTCTGTAGTTTTAAGATGACCTATAATAACATGACTATTTGTGAAGTCAATGCATTTTACTTTGAGAATGAGTAATGATGATTAAGTTATAAACAAGTGACTCCCAGGAAATACAAATGTTATTTGAAAATTATACTTTGCCTTTAGCTAGAATAAACTTTATTTCCAGTTTGGTTTTACTCTAAGGAGTATTGAAGTTTCTCCATGCTGTATTCATTTGACAAAAGGTCTAGGAACAGATTTCAGAATGATTTGCTACTTTCAGCCAATGGTGATAGTTCACAGCACTTTTATCATTTATTGTTATTTCAGAAATGGTTGAAAACCTGATTATAAGAGACGGTTCACCTATGATACCTGAGACAATTGATAGACTCTTCGCGGACATAGCAAATATCAACAGGGAGTCTATGGCTGAAATGCAGGACTCTCAGGTTGGTATTTTGTTTATAAGTTTTGATGATTTTGTTTATAAGTTTTGATGATTCACTGTTTAAATTAATGTATAAGTAAAAAAATAGACTTCATGATTAACATGAAATCTAAATACATGGAAATCAAGCCTAATGGCACATTTAGGGAAAATAGTGTTTTAGAAACCAATGGAAAAATATGCCTCAAATTTAATATGTGCTATTTAATCTGTCTAGGCTTCAGTTTTCTCATCTGTTAAAAGGAGCATAATAAAACCCACCTCCCAGTGTTGTTGTGAATAGTAAACAAAATAACATATTTAAGGTCCTGGGTGCATAGCAGTTAGTCACTTAATAATAGTTCTTGGGCTTCTCTGGTGGCGCAGTGGTTAAGAATATGCCTGCCAACGCAGGGGACATGGGTTCGAGCCCTGGTCCTGGAAGATCCCACATGCCACGGAGCAACTAAGCCCGTGTGCCACAATAAGATAAGCCACTATGATGAGAAGCCTGCACACCACAATGAAGAGTAGCCCCTGCTCGCTGCAACTAGAGAAAGCCTGCGCACAGCAGTGAAGACCCAACACAGCCAATAAATAAAATAAATACATAAAAAAAATAATAATAGTTCTCTTTTCCTTCCTTCTTCAGCAAAGTAAGAAACTACGTGGTACTTGGTAGTGGGGAACTCAGTTGAATATAAGGCTTCAGTGGTGCTTTTTTGGGTTTTTTTTCTAGTGTTTAATTGGAGGTCTGTCACTTAATTTAGAAATTGCCTTGAGGTTCTGAAATACTTTTGGGAATGTTTACCTTGGGCAGATCCTTCCATTTTGGTGATTGCACACATGGAAAGGTGAGAGTAAAGTTTGTTGTAAATACGTCTCATATATATATAACTTTATATATATAACTTTATATATAATTCATATGCCATATAATTTACCCATTTCAAGTGTACAATTCAGTGATTTTTAGTATTTCACAGAGTTGCGCACCCATCACCACAGTTAACTTTAGAACATTTTCATCACCTCCAAAAGAAACCTTGCACCCATTCACAGACACTCTCCATTTCCTCCTCTCTCCTCCAGCTCTAGGCAACCTCTAATCTACTTTCCATCTCTGTGGATTTGCCTATCCTGGACATGTTATATAAATGGAATCATACAGTATGTGGTCTTTTGGGACTGACTTCTGTCACTTAGCATAATGTTTTCAAGGTTCTTCCATGTTGTAGCATGTATCTGTACTTCATTACTTTTATTTTTAATTCTAATTTCCATTTGAAAGCTTGAGTTTTATTTATTGATTGATTGGCTGCGTTGGGTCTTCATTGATGAGCGTGGGCTTTCTCTAGTTGTGGTGAGCGGGGGGCTACTCTTTGTTGCGGTGTGAAGGCTTCTCATTGCGGTGACTTCTCTAGTTGTAAAGCACGGGTTCTAGGCACGCGGGCTTCAGTAGTTGTGGCTCGTGGGCTCTAGAGCACAGGCTTAGTAGTTGTGGCTCATGGGATTAGTTGCTCTGCGGCATGTAGGATCTTCCCAGAGCAGGGCTCGAACCCATGTCCCCTGCATTGGCAGGCAGATTCTTAACCACTGCACCACCAGGGAAGTCCCATGTACTTCATTACCTTTTATGGCTGATAATATTTCATTCTTCGGATATATCATGTTTTGTATATCCATTCATCTGTTGATGAACGTTTGGGTTGTTTACACCTTTTGGCTACTATGAATGATGCTGCTATGAACATTCATGTACAGGTTTTTATGTTTTTATTTCTCTTAGGTATATACCTAGGAGTGACATTGCTGGTCATATGGTAACTCTGTTTAAATTTTGAGGAACTGCCAGATTGTTTTCCAAAGTGACTGTACCATTTTACATTCCCACCGGCAGCATATCAAATTGGGTCAAAAATTGACCCAGTTTTTCCACATCATCACCAATACTTATTATTAGCTTTTTGATTATAGCCATCCTAGTGAGTGTGAAGTAGTATCTCATTGTGTTTGTTTTATTTTTAATTGTGGTAAAGTATACATAATGTAAAATTTACCATCTTAACTATTTTTAAATGTAAAATTCAGTAGTATTGAGTACATTCACATCGTTGTGCAACCAATCTCCAGAACTCTTTTCATCTTGCAAAACTGAAATTCTGTACCTATTAAACAACAACTCCCCATTCTCCCTTTCCCCCAGACCCTGGCAACCACAATTCTACTTTCTATCTCTATAAGTTTGACTACTCTTGATACTTCATATAAGTGGAATCATACAGTGTTCATTACATTGTGACTGGCATATTTCACTCAGTATAATGTCTTCAGATTTATCCATGGTGTAGTATGTGTCAGAATTTCTGCCTTCTTTTTTTCCCCTCCCCCAGAATTTCTGTCCTTTTTAAGGCTTCATAATATTCCTTTATGTGTACATACCACATTTTGTTTATCTATATATCAGTCCATAGATACCTGAACTGCTTCCACCTTTTGGCTTTTGTGAATAATGCAGCTATGAACATGGGTATAAAAGTACCTGTTCAAGTCCTTGCTTTCAATTCTTTTGGGTATATACCCAGAAGTGGAATTGCTGGATCATCTGGTAATTCTATTTTTTTTTTTTTTTGAGGAACTGCCATACTGTTTACCTTAGTGGCTGCACCATTTTAAATTCCCATCAGTAGTGCACAAGGGTTCCAGTTTCTCTACATCCTTACCAACACTTGTTATTTCTATTTTTTGATAGTAGTCATCCTAATGGGTGTGAGGTGGTATCTCATTGTGGTTAATTTGTTTCCCTGATGGCTGATGATGTTGAGCATCTTCTCATGTGCTTATTGGTCATTTGCATATTTTATTTGGAGAAATATCTATTAAGATCCTTTGCCAATTTTTAAACTGAGTTGTCTTTTTATTATGAGTAGTAGGAGTTCTTTATATATTCCAGATACAAGTCACTTATCAGATACGTGACTTGCAAAATATTTTCTCCCATTCTGTGAGTTATCTTTTCACTTTCTTGATTGTATCCTCTGAAGCAAAAAAGTTTAAAATTTTGATGAAGTCTAACTTATCAAGTCTTTCTTATATTGTTTATACTTTGGTGTCATATCTAAGGAGGCTTTTCCTAACCCAAGGTCGTGAAGACTTACTGTTATGTTTTCTTCTGAGAGTTTTATAGTTTTAGTTCTTACCTTTAGGTTTATGATCCATTTTGAGTTTACTTTTGCATATCATATGAGGAAGGGATCCAAATTCATTCTTTTGCATGTGGATATCAAGCTGTCCCACTATGTTTGTTGACTGTTCCTTCCGCATTAAATTTGTGTTAGTATCCTTATCAAAAATCAATTGACCATAAATATGAGGGTATATTTCTGGATTCTCAGGTCTATTCCATTGATCTATATGTCTGTCCTTATGCCAGTACTACACTCTCCTGATTATTGTAGCTTTGTAGAAAGTTTTGAAATTGGAAATGTGAGTCCTTTAACTTTGTTCTTCTCTTTCAAGATTCTTTTGACTATTCTGGGGTCCCTTGAATTTCCATATGAAATTTAGGATCTGCTTGCCAATTTCTGCAAAGAAGACAGCTGGAATTTTGATGGGTAGTGCATAAATCCATAGATCAATTTGGGGAGTATTGCCAACTTAACAATATTAAGTGTTCTAAGCCATAAAATGGCGTGTCTTTCCATTTATTGTTTAATTTTTCAGCGTTTTTAGTTTGGAGTGTAAGTTTTGTACTTTTTTGTTAAATTTTCTACATGTTTCATTTCTTTTGATGTTATCATAGATGTACTGTTTTCGTAATTTAATTTTCAGATTATTCATTGCTAATGTAATTGTTTTTCGTGTATTGATCTTGTATCCTGCAACCTTGTTAAATTTGTTAATTAGTTCTAAAGTTGTTAGTATATTTTTTTACATAGAAGTCTCTTTTTAGAATGCTAAACATCATTAATCATTAGAGAAATGCAAATCAAAACTACAATGCGATATCATCTCACACCGGTCAGAATGGCCATCATTAAAAAATCTACAAACAATAAATGCTGGAGAGGGT
>NW_021703779.1:59248706-59302473 GCF_005190385.1 Monodon monoceros | reverse complement strand
GGGAGAGGCAAGAGGGAAGAGATATGGGGACATATGTATATGTATAACTGATTCACTTGGTTATAAAGCGGAAACTAACACACCATTGTAAAGCAATTATAATCCAATAAAGATGTTAAAAAAAGTCTCTTTTTAGATTATAACCTCTTTTTACTCTGTTAAGTTGTTAGTGAAAAGAGGTTATGAGGTTCAGGGTAAGAGTCTGGTCTTATTTTGCAAGAAGTTCTGTTTGGTTTTAGAAGTACCTTGAATTTTTCTTTCTAGAAACCCCCTAATCATCATATTATTTACCTCTGTTTGCTGCATATATTTATTGTGTTTATTATTACACATTTATATAAACCTAGCACAAGTCTTGCCACATATTAGGTGCTCAGTATATATTAGCCGAATAAATCTGCATTTTGTGAATATGCAGTGTTTACAGTCAGAATTACTTTACCCTTTCTTTCATTTTTTTGCAATGTCATTTTTTAAAATTAAAAAGAATTTTATTGAAGTATAGTGGATTTATAATATTGTGTTAGTTTCAGGTGTACAGCAAAGTGATTCAGATATATGTTCTTTTTCAGATTCTTTTCCATTATAGGTTATTACGATACACTGAATATAGTTCCCCGAGCTATACAGTTGGTCCTTGTTTACCTGTTTTATATACAGTAGTGTATATCTGTTAATCCCAAACTCCTAATTTATCCCTCCCCCACATTTCCCCTTGTGTAACCATAAGTTTGTTTTCTTTTTTTCTAAGTATTTATTTGTTTCTTTATTTTGGCTGTGCTGGGTCTTGGTTGCAGCACTTGGGATCTTGGCTGCAGCACGTGGGATCTAGTTGCGGCATTCCGACTTCTTAGTTACGGCATGTGGACTTCTTAGTTGCGGCATGAATGCGGGATCTAGTTCCTTAACCAGGAATTGAACCCGGGCCACCTGCATTGGGAGCACAGAGTCTTACCCACTGGACCACCAGGGAAGCCCCCTAAGTTTGTTTTCTGTCTGTGAGTCTATTTCTGTTTTGTAAGTAAGTTCAGTTGTATCATTTTTTTTTTTTAGATTCCACAAATAGGTGATATCATATGATATTTGTCTTTCTATGTCTGACTTACTTCACATTATGCACATGGCATTATTTCATTCTTTTTTTTTTTTCTTTGGCCATGCTGCATGGCTTGTGAGATCTCCGCTCCCTGACAAGGGATTGAACCCAGGCCATGGTAGTGAAAGCGTGGAGTCCTAACCACTAGGCAACCAGGGAGCGCTCTCCTTCTTTTTTATGGCTGAGTAACATTCCATTGTGTATGTATGTATGTATATACACACACACACACACACACACACACACACACACACACACACACAAACACACACGTATACCACATATTCTTTATCCATTCATCCGTTGATAGACATTTAGGTTGCCTCCATGCCTTGGCTATTGTAAATAGCACTGCTATGAGCATTGGGGTGTATGTATCTTTTCGAATTAGAGTTTTTTGTCTTCTCTGGATATATGCCCACGAGTGACATTGCTGGATCATATGGTAACTCTATTATTGTTTTTTTGAGGAACTTCCATACTGTTCTCCATAGTGGCTGTATCAATTTACATTCCCACCAACAGTTTTCTCCACACTGTCTTTAGTATTTATTATTTGTAAACTTATTGATAACTTGTAGTTGCCATTCTGACTTGTATGAGATGATACCTCACTGTAGTTTTGATTTGCATTTATCTGATAGTGATGTTGAGCATCTTTTCATGTGCCTGTTGGCCATCTGTATGTTTTCTTTGGAGAAATGTCTATTTAGGTTTTCTTCCCAATTTATTTTATTTATTTTTTAAAAAATGTTTATTTTTTATTTTATTTATATATTTTTAAACATCTTTATTGGAGTATAATTGCTTTACAATGGTGTGTTAGTTTCTGGTTTATAAAAAAGTGAATGAGTTATACATATACATATGTCCCCATATCTCTTCCCTCTTGCATCTCCCTCCCCCCCACCCTCCCTATGCCACCCTTCTAGGTGGTCACAAAGCACCGAGCTGATCTCCCTGTGTGCCCAATTTTTGATTGGGTTGTTTTTTCGATACTGAGTTTTATGAGCTATTTGTATATTTTGGCAATTAAGCCCTTATCAGTTCCATAATTTACACATATTTTCTTCCATTCTTTAGGTTGTCTTTTCATTTTGTTGATGGTTTTTTTTTTTTTTTTTGCTGTGGAAAAACTTTTAAGTTTAATTACGTCCCATTTGTTTATTTTTTAAAATTAATTTAATTTTGATTGCGTTGGTTCTTCATTGCTGCACGCGGGCCTTCTCTAGTTGCGGCGAGCAGGGACTACCCTTTATTGCGGTGCGCGTGCTTCTCATTGCGGTGGCTTCTCTTGTTGCGGAGCATGGGCTCTAGGCGTGCGGGCTTCAACAGATGTGGAACGCAGGTTCTAGAGCGCAGGCTCAGTAGTTGTGGCACATGGGCTTAGTTGCTCCGTGGCATGTGGGATCTTGCCGGACCAGGGCTCGAACCCGTGTCCCCTGCATTGGCAGGCGGATTCTTAATCACTGTGCCACCAGGGAAGTCCCTAATGTGTTTATTTTTGCTTCTGTTTCTTTTGCCTTGGGAGACAGATCTAAGAAGATACAGCTATTATTTATGTCTGAGAATGTTTTGTCTGTTCTCTTCTAGGAGTTTTATGGTGTCATGTCTTCTATTTAAGCATTTAAGCCATTTTGAGTTTATTTCTACATATGGTGTGAGGGAGTGTTCTAACTTCATGGATTTACATGCGGCTGTCCAGCTTTCCCAATACCAGTTGCTGAAGAGACTGTCTTTTCCCCATTGTATATTCTTGCCTCCTTTGTCTTTGTCATAGATTAATTGACCATAGGTACATGGGTTTATTTCTGGGCTGTGTTTATTGTGTTCCATTGATCTATATGTCTATTTTTGTGCCAATGTGACTACTATTTTAAATGGATGAATAATATTCCTTCTAGTGGATTTAGCATGTTTCTTCTGTGTATTTCTTTATTATTGGACATGTATGTTCTTAATTTTTCACTATTGTAAATAATGATGTATGGAACACTATTCAGTGCAGAGGTTATCCCCTCCATATTTTGGATTATTTCCAAAGGATAGAGTCTCAGAAAAGCAATTACTGTGTCAAAAGATACAAACATCACAAGCACTGGCACTGAAACTGTGATTAAAAATCTTCCAACAAATAAAAGTCCAGGACCAGATGGCTTCACAGGCAAATTCTATGAAACATTAGAGAAGAGCTAACACCTATCCTTCTCAAACTCTTCCAAAATATAGCAGAGGGAGGAACACTCCCAAGTTCATTATACGAGACCACCATCATCCTGATACCAAAACCAGACAAAGATGTCACAAAAAAAGAAAACTACAGGCCAAATCACTGATGAACATAGATGCAAAAATCCGCAACAAAATACTAGTAAACAGAATCCAGCAGCACATTAAAAGGATCATACACCACGATCAAGTGGGGTTTATCCCAGGAATGCAAGGATTCTTCAATATATGCAAATCAGTCAATGAGATACACCATATTACCAAATTGAAGGAGAAAAAGCATATGGTCATCTCAGTCGATGCAGAGAAAGCTTTCGACAAAATTCAACAACCATTTATGATAAAAACCGTCCAGAAAGTAGGCATAGAGGGAACTTACCTCAACATAATAAAGGCCATATATGACAGACCCACAGCCTACATCGTGCTCAACGGTGAAAAACTGAAACCATTTCCACTAAGATCAGGAACAAGACAAGGTTGCCCATTCTCACCACTCTTATTCAACATAGTTTTGGAAGTTTTAGCCACAGAAATCAGAGAAGAAAAAGAAATAAAAGGAATCCAAATCAGAAAAGAAGAAGTAAAGCTGTCACTGTTTGCAGATGACATGATACTATACATAGAGAATCCTAAAGATGCTACCAGAAAACTACTAGAGCTAATCAGTGAATTTGGTAAAGTAGCAGGAAACAAAATTAATGCACAGAAATCTCTTGCATTCCTATACACTAATGATGAAATATCTGAAAGTGAGATTAAGAAAACACTCCCATTTACCACTGCAACAAAAAGAATAAAATACCTAGGAATAAACCTACCTAAGGAGACAAAAGACCTGTATGCAGAAAATTATAAGACATTGATGAAAGAAATTAAAGATGATACTAATAGATGGAGAGATATACCATGTTCTTGGATTGGAAGAATCAACATTGTGAAAATGACTACTACCCAAAGCAATCGGCAGATTCAATGCAATCCCCATCAAACTACCACTGGCATTTTTCATATAACTAGAACAAAAAAATCTCACAATTTGTAGGGAAACACAAAAGACCCTGAATAGCCAAAGCAATCTTGAGAAAGAAAAACGGAGCTGGAGGAATCAGGCTCCCTGACTTCAGACTATACTACAAAGCTACAGTAATCAAGACAATATGGCACTGGTACAAAAACAGAAATATAGATGAATGGAACAGGATAGAAAGCCCAGAGATAAACCCATGAACATATGGTCACCTTATCTTTGATAAAGGAGGCAAGAATATGCAATGGAGAAAAGACAGCCTCTTCAGTAAGTGGTGCTGGGAAACTGGATAGCTACATGTAAAAGAATGAAATTTCAACAGTCCCTAACACCATACACAAAAATAAGCTCAAAACGGATTAAAGACCTAAATGTAAGGCCAGAAACTATCAAACTCTTAGAGGAAAACATAGGCAGAACACTCTGACATAAATCACAGCAAGATCCTTTATGACCCAGCTCCTAGAGCAATGGAAATAAAAACAAAAATAAACCAAGGGGACCTAATGAAACTTAAAAGCTTTTGCACAGCAAAGGAAACCATAAACAAGATGAAAAGACAACCTTGAGAATGGGAGAAGATATTTGCATATGAAGCAACTGACAAAGGATTAATCTCCACAGTTTACAAGAGCTCATGCAGCTCAATACCAAAAAAAACAAAGAATCCAATCCAAAAATGGGCAGAAGACCTAAATAGACATTTCTCCAAAGAAGATATACAGATTGCCAACAAACACGTGAAAGAATGCTCAACATCATTAATCATTAGAGAAATGCAAATCAAAACTACAGTGAGGGGCTTCCCTGATGTTGCAGTGGGTGGGAATCTGCCTGCTAATGCAGGGGACATGGGTTTGATCCCTGCCCCAGGAAGATTCCCACATGCCACAGAGCAACTAAGCCCGTGTGCCACAACTACTGAGATTGTGCTCTAGAGCCCGTGCTCTGTAACGAGAAGCCACGACAATGAGAAGCCCACACACGACTCGCTGCAACTAGAGAAAGCCCATGCACAGAACGAAGACCCGCCAGAGCCAAAAACAAAAACAAATACAAATAAATAAATTAATTATAAAACAAAAACAAGACACTACAATGCGATATCATCTCACACCGGTCAGAATGGCCATCATCAAAAAAATCTACAAACAGTAAATGCTGGAGAGGGTGTGGAGAAAAGGGAACCCTCTTGCACTGTTGGTTGGAATATAAATTGATACAGCCACTATGGAGAACAGTATGGAGGTTCCTTAAAAAACTAAAAATAGCACTACCATACAACCCAGCAATCCCACTACTGGGCATATACCCTGAGAAAACTATAATTCAAAAAGAGTCATGTACCACAATGTTCATTGCAGCTCTGTTTACAATAGCCAGGACATGGAAGCAACCTAAGTGTCCATCAACAGATGAATGGATAAAGAAGATGTGGCACATATATACAGTGGAATATTACTCAGGCATAAAAAGCAATGAAATTGAGTTATTTGTAGTGAGGTGGATCAACCTAGAGTCTCATACAGAGTGAAGTAAGTCAGAAGGAGAAAACCAAATACCGTATGAGAACACATATATATGGAATTCAAAAAAAAAATTTGTCTTGAAGAACCTAGGTGCAGGGACTCCCCTGGTGGTGCAGTGGTTAAGAATCCGCCTGCCAATGCGGGGGACATGGGTTCGAGCCCTGGTCTGGGAAGATTCCACATGCCGCGAAGCAACTAAGTCCGTGCACCACAACTAGTGAGCCTGCGTGCCACAACTACTGAAGCCCACGCGCCTAGAGCCTGTGCTCTGCAACATGAGAAGCCCGCGTACTGCAACGAAGAGTAGCCCCTTCTCGCCGCAACTAGAGAAAGCCCGTGAGGAGCAGTGAAGACCTAAGGCAACCAAAAATAAATAAATAAATATATTAAAAGAAGAAAAAAAAGAGGACTTAGAGGCAAGACGGGAATAAAGACGCCGACCTACTACAGAATGGACTTGAGGACATGGGGAGGGGGAAGGGTAAGCTGGGAGAAAGTGAGAGAGTGGTAGTGTATATATGGACATATGTACACTACCAAATGTAAAATAAATAGCTAGTGAGAATCAGTCACATAGCACAGGGAGATCAGCTTGGTGCTATATGACCAGCTAGAAGGGTGGGATCGGGAGGGTGGGAGGGAGGGAGGTGCAAGAGGGAAGAGATATCGGCACACATGTACATGTATAACTGATTCACTTTGTAATAAAGCAGAAACTAACACACCATTGTAAAGCAATTATACTCCAATAAAAATGTTAGAAAAAAAAAGGTATGAACATTTTTTGGCTCATGTTGTGAAATTGCTTTCCAAAATACCCAAAGTGGCAGCTTTAAGCTGTTTTACTGTGCATGTTTATTTTTCCACCTAAATACCATTTGTTCCTCTGGGAAATTTTAAGTCAAATATTAACTCCTTGTGCTTCTGATGAAACAAATCAAATAATATTTCATATGAAAGTCATCATTAGGTCAACTGTGGCGTGGGGATACTGTGTGAGAGAGATGGAGATGAGCATAATAATTAGCTGCAGAATAGTAGTGAAATGATGGCCATGCTACATAAATAATCCATTTAAAGGGAAGCTCATCAGGGAAATGAATTGTAGGGGGGAAAAGTGGTCTTGAGGAAATAAACTAAAATACAGTTGTGCACCGTTATTGTACACAAACTGAGTTTAATTTTTTTTCCAGTTATTCCTCTTAGTCGTATTACTACCAATATGTTTATGATAAGATAATGGTATATAGCTTCTATCATAGTCACTATAGCACACCGGGAGATTTAGGCCAGAGCTATGGCATATTGGTCTGAGGCAATAGTAGCACCCAGGACCAACTGTTGGCCTTCAGAGATCTCTTGCCAGAAACCAATCTACTGCAGATTTTATTCCTGAGATACTATGAGCTTGATTTATTTTTCCGTCCAGTTGACTGTGTTCCATCTGATAGATAAAACCAGAAGAAGCTACTAGAATCTTTGCCCCCATAATCCCTAGAACAGAACATAATAAAACAATAAATCTTATTATTTTAATATGTATTCTTTATTTAGCACTTTGGCAGGTAGTATAAGTGCTACATAAATTGAGTAAGATATGATCTTTGATTTCAAGGAGTCTAGTTGGGAAATGAGAGTAACAATAAAAACAAAGAATAAATGATACACAGTAGCATAGTTAATTGCTCAATTATGTAAAACTTAGTTAATATAGGAATTCAAAGAAGAGAGAGACCAATGAAGACTGTAATGGTTGCTGAAAACTTCATGTATGTTCTTGGTGCGGGTGAATTTGGATTTGAGTTACATAAAGATTATGGGAGGAGGTATATCAGGTGAAGCCAACAGTATGAATAAAGGTATGCAGGAATGAACAAGTTGTGTTCATGGGACAATAAGATAATTATTCTGTGGGTAAGTTTTTGGGAGAAAAGTTAAAATGGGACTAGATTATGGAGGACCTGTAAATGACCCACAGTAGTCACATAAACGTGAAACATGCACGAAAGAAAATATTATTGGAGGTGGACAGTATTTTAAGTGGCTAAGAAAATGTTTCTGTTGTACAGATTGAAGAAATGGCAGTAAACCTGTGGAACTGGGCAATTATCAAGAAAGGAGCTTTGGGTTTAAGTGAAGAGCAGAGCGCTAAATGTACGTATATGTTTTGTGACTCACATTATGAGGAGTATTCTTATTATACATGAGATTGTGTTCCTGCAGTTTAAATAATATTTTGACCTGTTCTTAGATGCAGATTTGTTAAAAGAAAACTAAACAAAACAACCCATAAGCAGTGGTTTCTCAAGCAAACCCTGCCTTGGTTTTGTGGTTTTTCAGAGCTTAGCTCCTTATTAATAGAAATTTAAAAGCGTAACTGCAAGAAATAGTCTGCTGGTGAACAACAGAGTTGATTAAAAATGAGGCAGGAAAATGAGAACTTGAAAAATTTCAAAGGACATGGATTATTTCCTTGGAGGAGAGATGATCAGAATCTTCAGGATTCTGAAGAACCATCAAATAGTAGTTTCTCCTCTCCATTAATAAAATAATGAAAAATGTTGCTATGTGAGGAATTCAGATTAAAAAGTCTGTAAAGAATAGTGTCTCCATGAGGTGGGTTAATGAACATTGGACTGAGTTACTGAGAAATAGAAGTTGTTTGTGAGAGCAAACAAGAATAACAACAAAACAAAACCCCAAAACCATATTCAGCTGCTTAGATGTATTAAATGTGATCTACTGTCTGGCAGAGTTTGAGTGCTTTAGCTAAATGGGCAGGGTCTAGTGTGCTGACAGTTACTGATTTCCATCAAGGATAGGGACAGTTAATGCATTTATGGAAAGTATATGTCCCATTATAAAGGATACACTGAGGCAACAAACCAAAAGGTGAATCTCTGGAGTGCTTGGCTTGTAGACAAATGAATTTTGTCTGTATGCAACAAATAGAATTTAATACTAAGTATTTATCTTTATGAATATAAACCAAACTGTATACGACTTCAGTGTATGTATAGGGTAATTAGTGGTTGATATAGTCAATAATATACTGACTTTTTAGCCCACTCCTCTATTAGGATGTTTAGAGAACAGTTCTGTCTCTTTAACTCTCAGATAAATGTTGATATCATTGCTCCTAGAAGCCTTAGATCTTATAGTTGTGAGGAGGGAAGAGTTGGAAATTCATCTGTGGGAGAAATTTAGTACACAGGTGAACTGTGTGATGTTAAAGTGCTTTAATTCTAAACTTCTCCCATTCTGCATATCAAGGAACATTGCTCTGGCTGTTTTTCACTGCTTGTCAAATACTGGGGATTTGGTAGATGAAGTGGGAGCTGCAGCCCTAGGACCGACCTTTCCTAATGTACTTACTCTGTATGTAGCAGTTCTTAGATATTTGGGTGCTTATTATGTGTATAATACTTTTAAGATACAGTGGAAAACGGGGTGTAGTGCAGGAAGCCTCTGATTTTAAAAAGTTTTATTCTCAGAATCTGTTGATTGGAAGATAACTTTGTCTCAAAAACAAATTCAGTGTGCCTGGATTGTGTTGAGATCAAAACGTCATTAAGATTTATGCACTATAATTTATTATTATTGGGAAGAATTATGGAACAATGAACAGAAATAGGAAAGGCAGAAGTAGAAGAATGACTCTTAAACTTTAGTTTTAGACCTGTTGTATTTGAGGTGACAATAAGGTTGGAGATGTGAGACTGGAGCTTGTGAGAAAGGTCGGGCTGCCTATAGATTTGATGGTTATTCACATGGAGATGACTGTTGAAGCCACAAGAATTGTTGAGTTCTCTGAGGGAGAAAATAAAGAGCAGTGGTTCTTAGATACTGATATAAATGAGAGTAACCTGTGGAGCCTTTTAAAATACAGATGCCCAGCCTCCACCATTGGAGGTTTTGATTTGGGGGGTTTAGGATGAAACCTGGGCATGACTGTAATTTGAAAAAATTTCTCAGGAATTCTCATGCATACCAAATATTAAGAACCAATGGTGTTGAGAGAACAGAGTACTGAGATTTTAACCTTAATTCTTCCAGTTACGGACTGGGAAGAAAAAGAGCAAGGATAGGAGACCACAA
Source organism: Monodon monoceros (assembly GCF_005190385.1). Classification (NCBI taxonomy): domain Eukaryota; kingdom Metazoa; phylum Chordata; class Mammalia; order Artiodactyla; family Monodontidae; genus Monodon; species Monodon monoceros. The sequence goes on along the minus strand of NW_021703779.1, from coordinate 59,292,491 downwards.
GTAACAGTCAAAATATTCTAGAGGAGACTCGCTACCCACTTATTGAGTACATACTCTCTCTCTCTTTTTTTTTCTCTGGTACGCGGGCCTCTCACTGCTGCGGCCTCTCCCGTTGCGGAGCACAGGCTCCGGACGCGCAGGCTCAGCGGCCATGGCTTACGAGCCCAGCCACTCCGCGGTATGTGGGATCTTCCCGGACCGGGGCACGAACCCGTGTCCCCTGCATCGGCAGGCGGACTCTTAACCACTGCGCCACCAGGGAAGCCCGAGTACATAATCTTTTATAGGGTTGTCAAACCATGTTATGGCAGGCAGTAGGTGAAAGGGACAAGGTAAGACTCCAGGGCAAAAATACCAGGCATACATTATGCTTGAGGATTTAGGAAGGAATGGGTTAAAGCTAAATAAACAGTAAAAATAAAGAATTCACAAATGCCAGAGGATGCAAATTTATATGTTGTTTAAAGTGAATTCAAATATCAAGCTGTGGGCACTGATGGAGCAGAGTAAGGCAGATGCAAGGAGTCAGTCAGCAAGCACCTAACCAAGATGTTTATAGTATAGAGGGGCCAAGAAGAGGCTGATGAGAAGACAAGGGTAGAACAACAGCAACAAAGACAACATCTTTATACTGAAGTAGCATTCTGTCTGCGCCTCAGGTGCCTTTGGCCTAAAGGCTTTATTGGTGATAACTATACACAGCTGGATCAAGAATGTGGGGCTGGAGCAAAGTTCTTAGACTAAGACATTTCCCACAGAGGGACACTGCTCAATGCTGAACCAGGATAGAGTGAGGCATAGGAAGTAGTATTTTTCAAAAAGGTTATTATGATCGTTGTGAAATGTAGCTGTGAAGTCAGGGAAGGTGATCTTCAGGAGTGCAGCTTTAGTAAAGTGGTAAAGATGCAAAACAGGTTGCAGGGCATTAAGGAGACGAGGGAGTAGCAATAAAACAGTAGCTCATTCAGTTCAAGAAGTTTGACAGTGGGAGGAAGAGGAGAAATGGGAGGGAAGCTTGAAGCACAGTGGGGTTGAATTTTGTCAAGGAAGGGAGATGGATATATTTGAAGGTAGAGGGAAAGGAGTAAATTGAGAGGGAAGCACTGAAGATATCTTTGGAGAGGGAAAATAATTGAGATCAGGGTCCTTGAGAGTACAGAAGAATTAGTAAACTTTGAAAACAATAAAGGAAACATTTTCAAAACTGGAAATGTGGGTTTCCCTGGTGGCGCAGTGGTTGGGAGTCCGCCTGCCGATGCGGGGGGCGTGGGTTTGTGCCCCGGTCCCGGAGGATCCCGCGTGCCATGGAGTGGCTGGGCCCATGGGCCGTGGCCGCTGGGCCTGCGCGTCCGGAGCCTGTGCTCCGTGGCGGGACGGGCCGCAGCGGTGAGAGGCCCGCGTACCTCAGAAAAACAAAACAAAACTGGAAATGCAGGACAATGTAAATATATGTTTAGAAATTATTTTACTGAAAGTTTTTTTCCCAGAAACAAATTAAATTTGTTGAGGGATGAATAAATTTTACATTTTGTAACGTTAATAAAAATTTGACTACATGGGGCTTTCCTGGTGGCGCAGTGGTTGAGAGTCCGCCTGCCGATGCAGGGGACACGGGTTCGTGCCCTGGTCCGGGAAGATCCCACATGCCGCGGAGCGGCTGGGCCCGTGAGCCATGGCCGCTGAGCCTGCGCGTCTGGAGCCTGTGCTCCACAACGCGACAGGCCACAACAGTGAGAGGCCCGCGTACCGCAAAAAAAGAGAAAAAATCTGACTACTTCAATTACCCGTAATTTAAGCTGGGCAAATCTTGTTTTTTTCATTGGAATATTAATTAAAAATGGTGTTAGCATAAGTAGAATGGCTGCTGAGGTTTAATAACATCAAGACAACTAGTTCAGTTATATGTGAAGTCATCTTTAATAAATTGGGTATGTTTTATGATGAAAGAAACCACACAACTAAAGAGGTTACAATTATTCAAACTTTCCTATTTTCAGGGTAAATGAACTGTGTAATGAAGATATCTGTATTTTCTAAGTTATGCTTCAAGAACTTTTACCTCATCTGCAGAAAATAATATATTTAGACCGTTTCACATTTTAGGAGAATAATCTTAAACTATTCTGATGTTCAGGAATTTTGTCAGATGTTGAATAGCTTTAGATTCCAGTTCTACTTAGAATTATTTTGCTGCCAGCATGGTACATACAAGAGCATCATGTGAGTCTTTGGGATTTAAGACAGGCAGAAATTAAAATTTGAAAATTAGATATCTGTCTGACTAAAGCATTAAGCCCATGATTCATTTGGTAATTTTCAGGTCATTTACTTCTGATAATTGATTTTTTAAAAAGACCTTTAAAGTTCTTATTTTTAACAACAAAAGTGGTTTCACTTCACTCCTCTTTTCTCTTTATATGTGTATATAAAAGGGGAATGAATGTTTTGTGTTTATGGGTATCTAATTACTGTTTTGCAGTACGGCATGTTGCTTGCAAGTTGGTATGTATGTGTGAAGGCTCAGCTGCTTCAGAAGAAGCTATTCAAAGACAAATTTTGGTAAGTCCTCATTAAATCAGGAGTAAGTGCAGATTCAGTGAGAGAGTCATTATTCCTGTGTAGTTGGTTGAAGTTAGTGTAAACCTGGAAGGGGGTTATATCCTTTAGTTCTAGCAATGTTACTTTTATAATAATTATATCTATTACAATTAAAGGTCTCAGCAGTACTGTAGTTATTACAGTGATTCAGTGGACTAAATATTGAACTTATAATTCAGGATTTATGAAAAGTAAGGAAAATAATAAAAAGTAATAGTTTTCTGCTCCATCCCTTTCTACCCCCTGTCTTGCTTCCTAGAGGCAAGTATGTTTTTTTAGTGGAAAGTATTTTTCCTAGTGTTTTAAAACAATATTTTATTGAAAAGCTCAAATGTACACATGAAGTAGAAAAGATAATATGATTCCCCTATTTACCTGTCACTCAGCTAGAGCAATCATCAACTCATGACCACTCTTGTTTCTTCTATATCTCCTCTAACAGCAAACCCCTAGCCCCATGGATTATTTTGAAATAAATCCAAAGAAGCATTATTTTTCCCATAAATATTTCAGTACATGTCTCTAAAAGACCGGATATCTTTTTTATTCAAACCCAATACCCATTATCATACCTGATAAAATTTAATAAAGATTTTTCTAAAATCATCAAATACCTAGTCTTCCCTCCCCCCAACCCTTCCCACCTCCCTCCCCCCACTTCTTTCCGGTTGGTTTTTTAGAATCAGGATTAAAGTCCACACCTTGTATTTTGTTAATATGTTCTATAGTTTACTTAAATTCTGGATTCTGATAACTGCATCCTTATGGTGTCATTTAATATAGTACTTTGTCCTCTGTTTTTCCTGTAAACTGGTAGTTAGATTTAGAAGCTTGATCTGATTCAGGTTCATTTTTGTCAAGAATAATTCATAGGCGGTATGGTGTACTTCCATCAGGAGGCACTAATGCCTACTTGTCTCTTTTCTGTTGTGTTAGTGTCCTTTGATGATTATTGTCCCCAGATCCATTATTTCTGTGGGGGTCTGCATATTCTAATTCTGTAGTTATTTTGTTTATTAACTGGAATAGAGAGAAACTTTCATCAACTATTTGGTTACTCTGAAGTATATTTTGTATAAGAAAGTCCTGACTCTTCCCCTTTATTTAACAGTTTTCAGAATAATGAGTTGGTTCTGTAACATCCTTAAATGATGACTGAGTGAGTTTTTTTTTTTAAAAGTATTACTGTGAACTCATGGATTTTAACATATTTAATGACTTTCAGTTCATTGTAGTTATTCTTATTGAAGCACAATGTCCTATTTTGGGCTGGAAGGAGCTTCTTTAAGTGATTCTGAGTCCTTTTGGCACGACCTCAGCAGTCTTTAATAGTTTCATTTGGTTTCCGATATGGCAAGATATCCAGGCTTACCTTGTATAGTTCCTACCCTAGACCTGGAATCAGCCATTCCTCTAAGGAGCCCTGCTTTCTTTTAGTGGAGAACGTTGTTTAGAACCCACAGTCTGGACATCACAAATGCTCATTACTATTGCACTGATTATTGTTTCTAGACCTTTTTAGTGGACAGAGCTATGACATATATTTTTTTTTAAGAGAGAAAGTATATAATGAGTTCATACTGATATTTCCAATTGATATTTAGGATTATAGGGTTTTACTTAGCTTCTTGATTTTATATTTGTGTGCCTTTGGTGCTAAAAATCTTGGTGCCTAACATTAAAGTAATGAATAACCTCTTTTATCCTAGAAAATGTATTTTTGAAACAGTTTCAGGATATAGCAATATCGATATTATTACTAAGAATAATTTCTAAAAACGTTTAGGAATTTTTTTGCACTTTTGTTCTTAGGATATACCTCAATAGGGATGTACAGTCAAAATATTGTGTTAATATTATTAAAATATCTTAAAATTACCTGAAATAATTCCTTTCCCTATGATTAAGCTATCGACTTGATATATAGATAGGTTTATTTGCTTCTGCTTGCTTTTGATTTTTGTGATTGCTCCCACCTACCCATTTTGATTGAATTTTGTTTTATTTAATTTATTTATTTATGGCTGTGTTGGGTCTTCTTTGCTGCACCCAGGCTTTCTCTAGTTGTGGCGAGCGGGGGCTACTCTTGTTGCGGTGCCTGGGCTTCTCATCACGGTGGCTTCTCTTGTTATGGAGCACTAGCTCTAGGCACGTGGGCTTCACTAGTTGCAGCACGTGGGCTCAGTAGTTGCGGAACGCGGGCCCTAGAGTGCATGGGCTTCAGTAGTTGTGGCGTGTGGGCTCAGTAGTTGTGGTGCACGGGCTTAGTTGCTCTGCGGCATGTGGGCTCTTTCTGGACCAGGGATCAAATCCATGTCCCCTGAATTGGCAGGCGGATTCTTAACCACTGCACCACCAGGGAAGTCCCTGAATTTTGTTTTATAATTATGTAAAATACTGACATGGTTCTGAGGTCAAGTCAAATCTAAAGGAAGTATATTCAGAGAAGTCTAGCTTCTATCTCTGTCCTCTTTACTCTGTTCCCTCCCTTCCCCTGTCGGTAACTATTTTGTTTATTTTATTGTTTATCCTTTTGATATGTGTGTATGTATGCATGACTTTATGTATTTTATTGAAGTATAGTTAATTTACAATAGGAGTTTCATGTGTACAACATAGTGATTCAATATTTTTATAGATTATACTCCATTTAAAGTTATTTCAAAATAATGGCTATATTTCCCTGTGCTGTGTAATATACCCTTGTTGCTTATTTATTTTATACATAATAGTTTGCATCTCTAAATCCCCAACCCCTTTCCTGTCCTTTCTTCCTTCCCTCTACCCACTGGTAGCCACTAGTTTGTTCTCTATATCTGTGAGTTTGTTTCTGTTTTGTTTTATATATTTGTTTGTCTTATCTTTTAGATTCCACATATAAGTGATAACATAGATTATTTCTCTTTCTCTCCTATTGTTTTTTTGAAACTTAAAAATATTTATTAATTCATTTATAATAACAGTAATCAAGGTATTACGTGTCAGCATAAATCACATTTTTAGCAGAAAATATCTGTATTTTCCAAAGCAAGAGAAAATATGTGAGAAGAGTGACATTGTTTTGCATTAAGTTCTTCTTACATAAAGTTACATCACATTTTTTTATTCAAACAGAAAGTCACAAAAATTATCATCATCCTCATCAGTTCACTCAGTCCCATGTAATTAATATTTTTTCATCTTGATCTTTTGTTAGCACTTTTATGAATTCATCAGTTTTCCATTAGAGTTCAGAAAATGCTTATTCATTCAGTTCAGCAGTATAGTCAGTTACCAGAAACCTGTACTTATCAGAGTCTTTTCCATGAATTCCTTGAAGATGAAACCCTTTTATAGGAAAAATTTTTTTTTTTTTGTGGTACACGGGCTTCTCACTGTCGTGGCCTCTCCCGTTGCAGAGCACAGGCTCTGGACGCGCAGGCTCAGCGGCCATGGCTCACGGGCCCAGCCGCTCTGCAGCATGTGGGATCTTCCCGGACCAGGGCACGAACCCGTGTCCCCTGCATCGGCAGGCGGACTGTCAACCACTGCGCCACCAGGGAAGCCCTATAGGAACATTTTTGCAAAAGAATCAGAGTACACGCAGAACTGTCTGTAAATGACAAAAGACTTAAAAATGACCACGGTTAAAGATTTGATGGAAGTTCATAATAATGCAATTCACAAGGAAATCTAGTATTTCTGACATATACATTTTAAAGTAATAACTAGAATTATGACTTATAACATTATACCAGAACATATAAGATTTTTAGGAATTTCATGTAATGTCTGAAACATTTATATTAACATATTTCCGTACAAATAACCCAAAGAAAGTTTAGTATTAGTTTTTCTAAATTTAATTATATTTTTTTCAACAGCAGCTTCTTATTAGTCATCAATTTTATACACATCAGTGTATATATGCCAATCCCAATCGCCCAATTCAGCACACCACCATCCCCACCCCACCGCAACTTTCCCCCCTTGGTGTCCATACGTTTGTTCTCTACATCTGTGTCTCAACTTCTACCTTGCAAACCAGTTCATATGTACCATTTTCTAGGTTCCACATACATGCGTTAATATACAATATTTGTTTTTCTTTTTCTGACTTACTTCACTCTCTGTGACAGTCTCTGGATCCATCTGCATCTCAGCAAATGACTCAATTTCGTTCCTTTTTATGGCTGAGTCCATTGTATATATGTACCACAACTTCTTTATCCATTTGTCTGTCGATGGGCATTTAGGTTGCTTCCATGCCCTGGCTATTTTAAATAGTGCTGCAATGAACATTGGGGTGCATGTGTCTTTTTGAATTATGGTTTTCTCTGGGTATATGCCCAGTAGTGGCATTGCTGGATCATATGGTAATTCTATTTTTAGTTTTTTAAGGAACCTCCATACTGTTCTCCATAGTGGCTATATCAGTTTACATTCCCACCAACAGTGCAAGAGGCTTCTCTTTTCTCCACACCCTCTCCAGCATTTCTTGTTTGTAGATTTGCTGATGATGCCCATTCTAACTGGTGTGAGGTGATACCTCATTGCAGGTTTTATTTGCATTTCTCTAATAATTAGTGATGTTGAGCAGCTTTTCATGTGCTTCTTGGCCATCTGTATGTCTTTGGAGAAATGTGTATTTAGGTCTTCTGACAGTTTTGGGACTGGGTTCTTTGTTTCTTTAATATTGAGCTGCATGAGCTGTTTATATATTTTGGAGATTAATCCTTTGTCCGTTGATTCGTTTGCAAATATTTTCTCCCATTCTGAGGGTTGTTTCTTCGTCTTGTTTATGGTTTCCCTTGCTGTGCAAAAGCTTTTAAGTTTCATTAGGTCCCATTTGTTTATTTTTGTTTTTATTTCCATTACTCTAGGAGGTGGATCAAAAGAGATCTTGCTCTGATTTATGTCAAAGTGTGTTCTGCCTGTTTTCCTCTAAGAGTTTTATAGTGCCCGGTCTTACATTTAGGTCTCTAATCCATTTTGAGTTTATTTTTGTGTATGATGTTAGGGAGTGTTCTAATTTCATTCTTTTACATGTAGCTGTCCAGTTTTCCCAGCACCACTTATTGAAGAGACTGTCTTTTCTCCATTGTATATCCTTGCCTCCTTTGTCATAGATTAGTTGACCATAGGTTCGTGGGTTTCTCTCTGGGCTTTCTATCTTGTTCCATTGATCTATGTTTCTGTTTTTGTGCCAGTACCATATTGTCTTGATTACTGTAGCTTTATAGTATAGTCTGAAGTTAGGGAGTCTGATTCCTCCAGCTCTGTTTTATTCCCTCAAGACTGCTTTGGCTATTCGGGGTCTTTGGTGTCTCCATACAAATTTTAAGATTTTTTGTTCTAGTTATGTAAAAAATGCCATTTGTAATTTGATAGGGATTGCCTTGAATCTGTAGATTGCTTTGGGTAATATAGTCATTTTCACAATATTGATTCTTGAAATCCAAGAACATGGTATATCTCTCCATCTGTTGGTATCATCTTTAATTTCTTCATCAGTGTCTTATAGTTTTTTGCATACAGGTCTTTTGACTCCCTAGGTATGTTTATTCCTAGGTATTTTATTCTTTTTGTTGCAATGGTAAATGGGAGTGTTTTCTTAATTTCTCTTTCAGATTTTTCATCATTAGTGTATAGGAATGCCAGAGATTTCTGTGCATTAATTTTGTATCCTGCAACTTTACCAAATTCATTGATTAGCTCTAGTAGTTTTCTGGTGACATCTTTAGGGTACTCTGTGTATAGTATCATGTCATCTGCAAACAGTGACAGTTTTACTTTTTCTTTTCCAATTTGTATTCCTTTTATTTCTTTTTCTTCTCTGATTTCCGTGGCTAGGACTTGCAAAACTATGTTGAATAATAGTGATGAGAGTGGACATCCTTGTCTTGTTCCTGATCTTAGAGGAAATGCTTTCAGTTTTTTACCATTGAGAATGATGTTTGCTGTGGGTTTGTCATATATGGCCTCTATTATGTTGAGGTAGGTTCCCTCTCTGCCCACTTTCTGAAGTTTTTATCATAAATGGGTGTTGAGTTCTGTCAAAAGCTTTTTCTGCATCCATTGAGATGATCATATGGTTTTTATTCTTCAGTTTGTTAATATAGTGCATCACATTGATTGATTTGTGTATATTGAAGAATCCTTGCATCCCTGGGGTAAACCCCACTTTATCATGGTGTATGATCCTTTTAACGTGTTGTTGGATTCTGTTTGCTAGTATTTTGTTGAGGATTTTTGCATCTGTATTCATCAGTGATATTGGTCTGTAGTTTTCTTTTTTTGTAGTATCTTTGCCTGGTTTTGGTATCTGGTTGATGGTGGCCTCATAGAGTGAGTTTGGGAGTGTTCCTTCCTCTGTGGTTTTTTGGAAGGGTTTGAAAAGGATGGGTGTTAGCTCTTCGCTAAATGTTTGATAGAATTCACCTGTGAAGCCATCTGGTCCCGGACTTTTGTTTGTTGGAAGATTTTTAATCACAGTTTCAATTTTATTACTTGTGATTGGTCTGTTCATATTTTCTATTTCTTCCTGGTTCAGTCTTGCAAGGTTATATACCTTTCTAAGAATTTGTCCATTTCTTCTAGGTTGTCCATTTTATTGGCATAGAGTTGCTTGTAGTAGTCTCTTAGGATGCTTTGTATTTCTGCGGTGTCTGTTGTAACTTCTCCTTTTTCATTTCTAATTTTATTTATTTGAGTTCTCTCCCTCTTCTTCTTGATGAGTTTGGCTAATGGTTTATCAATTTTGTTTATCTTCTCAAAGAACCAGCTTTTGGTTTTATTGATCTGTGCTATTGTTTTCTTTGTTTCTATTTCATTTTTTTCTGGTCTGATCTTTATGATTTCTTTCCTTCTGCTAACTTTGGGTTGTGTTTGTTCTTCTTTCTCCAGTTCCTTTAGGTGTAAGGTTAGATCGTTTATTTGAGGCTTTTCTTGTTTCTTGAGGTAGGCTTGTATAGCTATAAACTTCCCTCTTAGAACTGCTTTTGCTGTATCCCATAGGTTTTGGATTGTCGTGTTTTTATTGTCATTTGTCTCTATGTACTCTTTGATGTCCTCTTTGATTTCTTCAGTGATCTCTTGGTTATTTAGTAATGTATTGTTTAGCCTCCATGTGTCTGTGTTTTTTACGTTTTTCTCCCTGTAGTTCATTTCTAATCTCATAGCGTTGAGGTCAGAAAAGATGCTTGATGTGATTTCAATTTCCTTAAATTTACTGAGGCTTGATTTGTGACCCAAGATGTGATCTATCCTGGAGAGTGTTCCGTGCTCACTTGAGAAGAAAGTGTAATCTGCTGTTTTTGGATGGAATGTCCTATAAATATCAATTACATCTATTTGGTCTATTGTGTCATTTAAAGCTTGTGTTTCCTTGTTTATTTTCATTTTGGATGATCTGTCCATTGGTGTAAGTGAGGTGTTAAATTCCCCCACTATTATTGTGTTACTGTCAATTTCCTCTTTTATAGCTGTTCACAGTTGCCTTATGTATTGAGGTGCTCCTATGTTGGGTGCATATATATTTATAATTGTTATATCTTCTTCTTGGATTGATCCCTTGATCATTATGTAGTGTCCTTCCTTGTCTCTTGTAATATTCTTTATTTTAAAGTCTATTTTATCTGATATGAGTATTGTTACTCCAGCTTTTTTTTGATTTCCATTTGCATGGAATATCTTTTTCCATCCCCTCACTTTCAGTCTGTATGTGTCCCTAGGTCTGAGGTGGGTCTTTTGTAGACAGCATATAGATGGATCTTGTGTTTGTATACATTCAGCAAGCCTGTGTCTTTTGGTTGGAGCATTTAATCCATTCACGTTAAGGTAATTAACGATAATGTATGTTCCTAGGACCATTTTCTTAATTGTTTTGGGTTTGTGTTTGTAGGTCCTTTTCTTCTCTTGTGTTTCCCACTTAGAGAAGTTCCTTTAGCTTTTGTTGTAGAGCTGGTTTGGTGGTGCTGAATTCCCTTAGCTTTTGCTTGTCTGTAAAGCTTTTGATTTCTCCATCGAATCTGAATGAGATCCTTGCCCGGTAGAGTAATCTTGGTTATAGGTTCTTCACTTTCATCACTTAAAGTACATCATGACACTCCCTTCTGGCTTGTGGAATTTCTGCTGAGAAATCAGCTGTTAAACTTATGGGAGTTCCCTGGTATGTTATTTGTCATTTTTCCCTTACTGCTTTCAATAATTTTTCTTTGTCTTTAATTTTTGCCAATTTGATTACTATGTGTCTCAGCGTGGGTTTATACTGTATGGGACTTGTTGCGCTTCCTGGACTTGGGTGGTTATTTCCTTTCCCATGTTAGGGAAGTTTTCGACTATAATGTCTTCAAATACTTTCTCTCATCCTCTCTCTCTCTCTTCTCCTTCTGGGACCCCTATGATGCGAAAGTTGTTGCATTTAATGTTGTCCCACAGGTCTCTTAGGCTGTCTTCATTTCTTTTCATTCTTTTTTCTTTATTCTGTTCTGCAGCAGTGAATTCCATCATTCTGTCTTCCAGGTCACTTATCCGTTCTTCTGCCTCACTTATTCTGTTATTGATTCTTTCTAATGTAGTTTTCATTTCAGTTATTGTATTGTTCATCTCTGTTTGTTTGTTCTTTAATTCTTCTTGGTCTTTGTTAAACATTTCTTGCATCTTCTCGATATTTGCCTCCATTCTTTTTCTGAGGTCCTGGATCGTCTTCGCTCTCATTCTGAATTCTTTTTCTGGAAGGTTGCCTATCTCCACTTTATTTAGGTTTTTTTTGGGGGGGGTTATCTTGTTCCTTCATGTGGTACAAATCCCACTTGGCTTCAAAATCTGATTCTCTAGGAATTCCTCCTTCTGTTGCCGGACCCCCAGGTTGGGAAGCCTGACGTGGGGCTCAGAACCTTCATTCCAGTGGGTGGACTTCTGTGGTATAAGTGTTCTCCAGTCTGTGAGTCACCCACCCAGCAGTTATGGGATTGGATTTTATTGTGATTGCGCCCCTCCTACCATCTCATTGTGGCTTCTCCTTTGTCTTTGGATGTGGGGTATCTTTTTTGGTGAGTTCCAGTGTCTTCCTGTCGATGATTTCCAGCAGCTTGTTGTGACTCCGGTGTTCTCACAAGAGGGAGTGAGAGCACGTCCTTCTGCTCCACCATCTTGTTTCCTCTCTCTACTTTTGCTTTTTAAATATAAGCAAATAGGTATTTATTCATATCTCTGCCTGCCCCGAGTGTCTTAGATAATTGGTAGTATTCCATATGTATACTTTTCTCCACCTTTTTTTTTTTACCCAATTTAACATTATATCTGACAGATCACTCCATAGCAGTATATAGAGATAGGCGTTTTCTTTTTTTTTTTTGCTACATAGCATTCAGTTGGTGCATGTAACTTGTCATATTCAAGCAGCCCTCTTTGATGGACATTTGGATGTTGCAGTGAATTGCCTTGTGCATATATCTTTTCCTATTTTAAGGCTATTGCTTGTAACCATTTTTGTTTTTACTTCTCACGTTTACTTTCATATATCTTAATCATATGGTTGTATCACTGTATTAGTTTGCTAGGGCTGCCATAACAAAATACTATACAGTGGGTGGTCTAAACATTAGAAATTTATTTTCCCACAGTTGTGTCCAAGATCATGATCCAAAATCATGTCCAGGATCAAGGTGTTGGAAGGTTTGTTTTCTCCTGAGGCCTCTCTCCTTGGCTTGCAGATGGCTGCCTTTTCTCTGTGTCCTCATATGGCATTTCCTCTGTGTGGGCACACACCTGGTGTCCCTTTGTGTGTCCAAATTTCTTCTTAAAAGGACACCAGTCAGATTGGATTAGGGCACACCTAATGGTGTCATTTTAACGTCATCATTTTGTTAAAGGCCCTATCTTTAAATACAGTCACATTCTGAGGTACTGGGAGCTGGGACTTCAACATATGAATTTTTTGGTGGGAGGGGTCGACACAATTCAGCCTACAATAATTAAATCTTGATTTATCAGCTTCGTATATGGTCTGTTTCTTTCTGTTATGATAGATGGAGATTTATCTCATCATATATTACCTCCCCTACTCCTTTCAGTTTTTGTTAATTATACTGTTTTTAATTTAATTATTATTATTATTTTAATTGAAATTTATTTAATTGAAATTTATTTATTTTAATATGTTTAAGTTTTTATTTCTCCATCAGTTTTGGAGAGTATATCTTTACTTTCAACTCTGTGAAGATATTAGTACCTTTATCATTCTCTCTCCCTTTCCCCACCATTACCCTTCTAACTTCTGTTACCTCTCACATTTGCATTTTTGGCTTTATTGATTTCAAAGAATGGAACCTAAAAGGAGCATTTTATTGATTATGACTACTGTTTAATTCTGTGGATAATAATGGTATTTCTCTTTATGTTTCCATCTACTTGCTGTCTTAATTCTATTTCCTTAGGTATTCTGTTTGTTGAGTGTGATGTCCTTTCATATTATTGGTTACCCTCAAACATTTGGTGATTCTTGCTTATATTTAATTTGAGATTCCTTGATAGTCTTCTGTGTCACACTGTTTACTGTAACTGAATCCAGTGACTGATGGAGAATTAAGACCAGAGGTTTTGCATTGACCTGTGTTGTCAGCCACCTGGAACTCTGTTTTTCTCTAGCCTAAGTGATTGTACTTACTGTTCCTTTCTGGGGAGGAGGGGAGAATATATCTGTTGGGGATGAAGCCTACTGCCTGATACTCCTCCTGTTCATATCCAGAATGTTTCCACATTTTGCATTTTCGTGCATTTTAGGATATGGGATTTTGCCTCATTCCATTTGCTGTTTTTCAGAGGTTCTTCATAATTTCATATCAACTAAAAACGCCCCTTATTTTTCAGGACTATTATTAATAAGAAAAATATGTATATTTTTCTTTTATTTATAGAAAATATATATAAATCCCTAGAAAGGATATATATATCATATAAATATATATATATCCTTTCTAGGGGTTCATAGTATATAAAATTTATAGTATATATTATATATATTTATAGTATATAAAATTTATAGTATATCATAGTATGTACTATATACACATCATTTCTAGGGATTTATAATAGAAGGGGTGGCTGTAGTGTGTGCTCAATCCTCTATCTTGATTCAGTCCTTGTTTGCTTCCACAGTATTTGTGCATATTACTTAGCAACTATTTATTTAGGTGTCTGTCAGTTATAATACTGTGAGCTTCTTCAGGGTGCCTGGCATGTAAAGGATACATAGTAAACGTTTGCTGGTCTAAGAAAAATTTTATTAGAGACATAGTTAAAAACTAGAACCGAGGTATGTTGACTTATGGTCTAGTGCTTATCATATAACTTTCTTCAAGTATGTGAGGCATTAAGTTTTTTTTTTTAAGATGGTGGTAGGAGTTTATTAATTTATTTATTTTTGCTGTGTTGCGTCTTTGTTTCTGTGCGTGGGCTTTCTCTAGCTGTGGCAAGCGGGGGCCACTCTTCATCGCGGTGCGTGGGCCTCTCACTATCGCGGCCTCTCTTGTTGCGGAGCACAGGCTCCAGACGCGCAGGCTCAGTAGTTGTGGCTCACAGACCTAGTTGCTCCGTGGCATGTGGGATGCTCCCAGACCAGGGCTCGAACCCGTGTCCCCTGCATTAGCAGGCAGATTCTCAAGCACTGCGCCACCAGGGAAGCCCCAGGCATTAAGTTTTAGAACTTTCTCTTCCTGTCTAAATTATCTCAATGTTTTCTTTTAGTATTTTCTTAGAAGATGTGTTTCCAAGTATATTAATTTTTTATTATTGCTTTTCTTAAGACCATTTCTCTTTAATTATGGAGTTCTGAGCAGAGCACAGAAGTCTAATAAATGCTGTTAGTTTTTTGTTTTCTCTGGATTACACTACTGAATATGAACAGAGAATTAAATGTTTTCTCCAATATAATCCTCAGTCAGTTTTGAAGAGGTGTGAGTTTTTAAAAATTATTTTCTAACTTCTTTCTTCCAGATGAATCTGAAAACAGGAAAAGGATGGGTGGATGGTGGAAATGCTGTGATCGCTGATGAATTTTTTCAAGCTGCCATGGCTGTAAGTTACCATTGATTTTTAGCTGTGGCAGTTATTAGTAACAATTGTGGTTATTCTCATCATTACATTGTATTGTGGTTTATTTTCCAGGGTCTGGAGAAGTTATATGTCAAATTAATGCAGAGTTGCTCCACTGAGTTCCATGTGACTATGCAGAAGACTGCTACGGAGAGGGACGTTTTCAGAGTGCTTTCTTACCAAGCAGAGTCAGTAGGTATCATAGTCAGTAGGGCCTCACAGTGGGGCATTTTATATACGTAAATGCAAAAGTGATGACATATAACCTATTAGAAGAAAGTCTGGTGTCATTGGTCTTTTATAGGATATTATATTTGGCCTTTTTAATCTGTTTTGTATCTGAAGGTGACATTACTAATGGTGATTGGTACCTATCTGGGTGGGTGAGATTGAAAAGACTTATATAACTAATCATCATTTTCAACCACTGCATGTAATACCTATCATTTATTTGTGGCAGTGGCTTCTACTTGAAATACCTGTCTCTGTGGATATCTTACATTCACAGTCTACCTAAAATATTTGCCCAAAAAGAGCCTTCACATTTGCAATTATTCTGGGTTATTCGCTGATGTTTTCTAAAAGTCTGCTGGTGTCAGTGTTCAGAGTTGTACTTTACCTCAGTTTGGCTTGTGGGTTTCCTTCTTTTGTCACCATGCAGTTAGGTGTGCATTTTCAGTTGACAAAATGTAAGCTGTGATGAGTTTACTCTCTGAAATTATGTAATTCTAGAAATGAAAGAGACCTTAAGAATCATCTAGCGTAATCTTAGTTTTATTTTTTAACATCTTCATTGAGATATTTATAATTTGTATACTATAAAATTAACACATTTTAAATGTACAATTCAATGGTTTTAGTATATTCATGGAATTGTACAACCTTCACCACAGTCTTAAGTTTAAAACATTTTCATTACCCCAAAAGAAACCCCCTATCCATTAGCAGTCACTCCCTATTCCTCCTGACCCCAGCACTAGCAACCACTAATATATTTTCTGTCTTTATAGATTTACCTGTTCTGGGCATTTCATATAAATGAAATCATACAGTATTTGATCTTTTGTGATTAGCTTCTTTTACTTAGCATGTTTTCAAGGTTATCTATGTTGTAGCATGTATCAATATTTTTATTACAAACTAATGTTATACTGTATGGATATACCAAATTTTGTTTATCCATTCATCTATTGATGAACATTTGGATTGTTTCCAGTTTGGGGCTATTATGAATAATTCTGCTGTGAATATTCATGTACATATTTTTGTGTGTACATTTTTACATTTCTCTTGGATATATACCTAGGAGTAGAATTGCTGAATAACATTACTACTCTATGTTTAACCTCTTGTGAAACTGCCAGACTGTTTTCCACTGTGGCTGTACCATTTTACACTGCCACTAGTCTCTGAGGGCTCCAATTTCTGCATATCTTTGAGTTTTATAGATTTAGCACTTACATTTAGGTCTTTGATCCATTTCAAGTTAATTTTTGAGTATGGCATGGGGTGGGAGTCCAGCTGCATTCTTTTGCATATAGCTATCCAGTTGTCCCAGCACCATTTATTGAAAAGACTATTCTTTCCCCATTGAATGGTCTTAGCGCACTTGTCAAAAATTAATTGATTCTGGCGAGGCTCTGGAACTCTTATTTGACTTTGTGGCGTGGAGAGTTTGTGAGGTGGTGTTATCCCGATTTTACAAATGAGGAGCCTGAAGCTCAGATAGAATGCCCTAAAACCAATAACACATTGAGTAAATAATACTTAAATAAGAAGGCTACTAGAGGAGACCTTCAGGTTGGCAGAGGAGTGAGACGTGGAGATCACCTTCCTCCCCACACATACATCAGAAATACATCTACATGTGGAACAACTCCTACAGAACACCTACTGAATGCTGAAGAAGACCTCAGACTTCCCAAAAGGCAAGAAACTCCCCACGTACCTGGGTAGGGCAGAAGAATAAAGAAAAAGCAGAGACAAAAGAATAAGGATGGGACCTGGACCTCTGGGAGGGAGCTGTGAAGGAGGAAAAGTTTCCACACACTGGAAAGCCCCTTCCCTGGTGGAGACAGCAGGTGGTCAGGGGGGAAGGTTTGGGGCCATGGAGGATAGCGCAGCAACAGAGGTGCAGAGGGCAAAGCAGACAGATTCCCACACAGAGGATCGGTGTGGACCAGCACTCACCAGCCTGAGAGGCTTGTCTGTTCACCTGCCGGGACGGGCGGGGGCTGGGAGCTGAGGCTCCGGCTTTGGAAGACAGATCCCAGGGAGAGGTCTGGGGTTGGCTGTGTGAACACAGCCTGAAGGGGGCTAGTGTGCCACAGCTAGCCAGGAGGAAAAAGTCTGGAACTGCCTAAGAGGAAGGAGACCACTGTTTTGGGGTGTGCGAGGAGAGGGGATTCAGAGCACCACCTAAACGAGCTCGAGAGACGGGCATGAGCTGCGGCTATCAGCGTGGGCACCAGAGACGGGCATGAAACGCTAAGGCTGCTGCTGCAGCCACCAAGAAGCCAGTGTGCAAGCACAGGTCACTATCCACATCTCCATTTCCGGGAGCCCGTGCAGCCTGCCACTGCCTGGGTCCCGTGATCCAGGGACAACTTCCCTGGGAGAAGACACGGCGCGCCTCAGGCTGTTGCAATGTTATGTTGGTCTCTGCTGCCGCAGGCTCGCTCCACATTCCATACTTCTCCCTCCCCGCGGCCTGAGTGAGCCAGAGCCCCCTAATCAGCTGCTCCTTTAACCCCGTCCTGTCTGAGCGAAGAACAGACGCCCTCAGGTGACCTACACCCAGAGGCGGGTCCAAATCCAAAGCTGAACCCCAGGAGCTGTGTGAACAAAGAAGAGAAAGGGAAATTTCTCCCAGCAGCCTCAGGAGCAGCGGATTAAATCTCTGCAATCAACTTGATGTACCCTGCATCTGTGGAATACATGAATAGACAATGAATCAACCCAAAATTGAGGCGGTGGACTTTGGGAGCAACTGTAGACTTGAGGTTTGCTTTCTGCATCTAATTTATTTCTGGTTTTATGTTTACCTTAGTTTAGTATTTAGAGTTTATTATCATTGGTAGATTTGTTTATTGATTTGGTTGTTCTCTTCCTTTTCCTTTTATATATATATATATAGATAGATACTTTTTTCCTTTTTCTCTTTTGGTGAGTGTGTATGTGTACACTTCTTTGTGTGATATTTTTCTATATACCTTTGCTTTTACTGTTTGTCCTAGGGTTCTGTTTGTCCGATTTTTTTTTTAGTAGAGATTTTAGTGCTTGTTATCATTGGTGGATTTTTTTTTGGTTTGGTTGCTCTCTTCTTTCTTTTTTTCTCCCTTTGCTTCTGAGCCGTGTAGCTGACAGGGTCTTGGTGTTATGGCAGGGTGTCAGGCCTGTGCCTCTGAGGTGGGAGAGCCAAGTTCCGGAGATTGGTCCACCAGAGACCTCCCGGCTCCACGCAATATCAAACGGCGATAGCTCTCCTGGATATCTCCATCTTGACGATAAGACCCAGCTCCACTCAGCGAACAGCAAGCTACAATGCTGGACCCCCTATGCTAAACAACTAGCAACACAGGAACACAACCCCACCCATTAGCAGAGAGGCTGCCTAAAATCATAATAAGGTCACAGACACCCCAAAACACACCACTGGTCACGGTCCTGGCCAGCAGAAAGACAAGATCCAGCCTCATCCACCAGAACACCGACACCAGGCCCCTCCACCAGGAAGCCTACAGAACCCACTGAACCAACCTTAGCCACTGGGGGCAGACAACAAAAACAACGGGAACTATGAACCTGCAGCTTGCGAAAAGGAGACCCCAAACAGAGTAAGTTAAGCAAAATGAGAAGACAGAGAAACACACAGCAGATGAAGGACCAAGGCAAAAACCCATGAGACCAAACAAATGAAGAGGAAATAGGCAGTCTACCTAAAAAGAATTCAGAATAGCGATAGTAAAGATGATCCAAAATCTTGGAAATAGAATGGAGAAGATATAAGAAACCTTTAACAAGGACCTAGAAGAACTAAGAGTAAACAATGATGAATTACACAATAAGTGAAATTCAGAATTCTCTAGAAGGGATCAATAGGAGAATAACTGAGGCAGAAGAATGGATAAGTGACGTGGAAGGTAAAATAGTGGAAATAACAACTGCAGAGCAGAATAAAGAAACAAGAATGAAAAGAATTGAGGAGAGTCTCAGAGACCTCTGGGACAACATTAAACGCACCAACATTCAAATAATAGGTATCCCGGAAGAAGAAGAGAAAAAGAAAGGGACTGACAAAATATTCGAAGAGCTTATAGTTGAAAACTTCCCTAATATGGGAAAGGAAATAGTTAAGTCCATGAAGCGCAGAGGATCCCATATACAATAAATCCAAGGAGAAACATGCCAAGGCACATGTTAATCAAACTATCAAAAATTAAATACAAAGAAAACATATTAAAAGCAGCAAGGGAAAAACAACAAATAACACACAAGGGAATCCCCATAAGGTTAACAGCTGATGTTTCAGCAGAAACTCTGCAAGCCAGAAGGGAGTGGCAGGACATATTTAAAGTGATGAAATGCAAAGACCTACAGCCAAGATTACTCTAGCCAGCAAGGATCTCATTCCAATTTGATGGAGAAATTAAAACCTTTACAGACAAGCAAAAGCTAAGAGAATTCAGCACCACTAAGGGAGCTTTATAACATATGCGAAAGGAAATTCTCTAGGTAGGAAATACAAGAGAAGGAAAAGACCTACAGTAACACACCCAAGACAACTAAAAATGAAAATAGGAAGCTACATATCGATAACTACCTTAAATGTAAATGGATTAAATGCTCCAACCAAAAGACATAGACTGGCTGAATGGATACAAAAGCAAGACCCGTATATATGCTGGGTCACTTCAGACCTAGGGACACATGCAAACTGAAAGTGAGGGGATGGAAAAAGATATTCCATACAAATGGAAATCAGAGGAAAGCTGGAGTAGCAACTCTCATATCAGACAAAAGAAAACTTAAAGAGTATTACAGGAAACAAAGAAGGACACCATGTAATGATCAAGGGATCAATCCAAGAAGAAGATATAACAATTGTAAATATGTATGCACCCAACATAGGAGCATCTCAATGCATAAGGGATATGATAACAGCCGTATAATGGGAAATCGACAGTAACACAATCTTAGTAGGGGACTTTGACACCCCACTTTCACCAATGGACAGAGTATCAAAAATGAAAATATATAAGGAAACACAAGCTTTAAATGATATATTAAACAAGATGGAGTTATTTGATGTTTATAGGAAATTCCAACCTAAAACAACAGAATACAGTTTCTTCTCCAGTACTCATGGAACATTCTCCAGGATAGATCATATCTTGGGTCAGAAATCAAGCCTTGGTAAATTTAAGAAAATTGAACTTGTATCAAGTATCTTTTCCGACCACAGTGCTATGAGAGTAGGTATCAGTTACAGGGAAAAATCTGTAAAAAATACAGACACATGGAGGCTAAACAATACACTACTTAATAACCAAGGGATCACTGTGGAAATCAAGAAATACCTAAAAACAAATGACAATGAAAACAGGATGGCCCAAAACGTATGGCATGCAGCAAAAGCAGTTCTAAGAGGGAAGTTTATTGCAATGCAATCCTACCTTAAGAAACAAGAAGCATCTCAAACAACCTAACCTTTCACGTAAATCAGTTAGAGAAAGAAGAAGAAAAAACACCCAAATGTAACAGATGGAAAGAAATCATAAAGATCAGATCAGAAATAAATGAAAAAGAAATGAAGGAAACAGTAGCAAAGATCAGTGAAACTAAAAGCTGGTTCTTGGAGAAGATAAACAAAATTGATAAACCATTAGCCAGACTCATCAAGAAAAAAAGGGAGAAGACTCAATAGAATTAGAAATGAAAAAGGAGAAGTAACAACTGACACTCCAGAAGTACAACGGATCATGAGAGATTAGTACAAGCAACTATATGCCAGTAAAATAGACAACCTGGAAGAAAGGGACAAATCCTTAGAAAAGCACAACCTTCTGAGACTGAACGAGGAAGAAATAGAAAATGTAAACAGAGCAATCACAAGCACTGTAATCGAGACTGATTAAAAATCTTCAAACAAACAAAAGCCCAGGACGAGATGGCCTGACAGGCGAATTGTATCAAAAACTTAGAGAAGGGCTAACACCTATCCTTCTCAAACTCTTCCAAAATATAGCATAGGGAAGGACACTCCCAAACTCATTCTATGAGTCCGCCATCACCCTGATACCAAAACCAGACAAAGACATCACAAAGAAAGAAAACTACAGGCCAATATCACTGATGAACATAGATGCAAAAATCGTTAACAAAATACTAGCAAACAGAATCCAACAGCACATTAAAAGGATCATACACCATGATCAAGTGGGGTTTATCCCAGGAATGCAAGGATTCTTCAATATATGCAAATCAATCTATGATAAACCATATTAACAAATGGAAGGAGAAAATCCATATGATCATCTCAATAGATGCAGAAAAAGCTTTTGACAAAATTCAGCACACATTTATGATAAAAACCCTCCAGAAAGTAGGCATAGTGGGAACTTGCCTCAGCGTAATAAAGGCCATATATGACAGACCTACAGCCAACGTCGTTCTCAGTGGTGAAAAACTGAAACCATTTCCACTAAGATCAGGAAGAAGACAAGGTTGTCGACTCTCACCACTGTAACTCAAAATAGTTTTGGAAGTCTTAGCCACAGCACTCAGAGAAGAAAAAGAATGAAAATGAATCCAAATCGGAAGAGAAGAAGTAAAGCTGTCACTGTTTGCAGATGACATGATACTATGCAAAGAGAATCCAAAAGATGCCTCCAGAAAACTACTAGAGCTAATCAGTGAATTTGGTAAAGTAGTGGGATACAAAATTAATGCACAGAAATCTCTTGCATTCCTATACACTAAGGAAGAAAAATCTGAAGTAGAGATTAAGGAAACACCCTCATTTACCACTGCAACAAAGAGAATAAAATAGCTAGGAGTAAACCTACCTAAGGAGACAAAAGACATGTATGTAGAAAACTGTTAAGACACTGATGAAAAAAATTAAAGATGATACAACCAGATGGAGAGCTATATTACGTTCTTGGATTGGAAGAATCAACATTGTGAAAATGACTGTACTACCCTAAGCAATATACAGATTCAGTGCAATCCCTCTTAACCTCCCAATGGTATTTATCACAGGACTAGAACAAAAAATTTCACAATTTTTAGGGAAACACAAAAGACTCCGATTAGCCAAAGCAGTCTTGAGAAAGAAAAACAGAGCTGTAGGAGTCAGGCTCCCGGTCTTCAGACTATAGTACAAAGCTATAGTAATCAAGACAGTATGGTACTGGTACACAAACAGAAATATAGATCAATGGAACAGGATAGAAAGCCCAGAGATAAACACACGCACATATGGTCACCTTATTTTTGATAAAGGAGGCAAGAATATACAATGGAGAAAAGACAGCCTCTTCAATAAGTGGTGCTTGAAAAACTGGACAGCTACATATAAAGGAATGAAATTAGAATACTCCCCAACACCACGCACAAAAATCAACTCAAAATGGATCAAAGACCTAAATGTAAGGCCAGACACTATCAAACACTTAGAGGAAAACATAGGCAGAACACTCTGACATAAATCACAGCAAGATCCTTTCTGGCCCACCTCCTTGAGAAATGGAAATAAAAACAAAAATAAACAAAGGGTACCTAATGAAGCTTAAAAGCTTTTGCACAGCAAAGGAAACCATAAACAAGACGAAAAGACAACTCTCAGAATGGGAGAAAATATTTGCAAGCGAAGCAACTGAGAAGGGATTAATCTCCAAAATTTACAAGCAGCTCATGCAGCTCAATATCAAAAAAACAAACAACCCAATCCAAAAATGAGCAGAAGACGTAAATAGACATTTCTGCAAAGAAGATATACAGATTTCCATCAGACACATGAAAGGATGCTGAACATCACTAATCATTAGAGAAATGCAAATCAAAACTACACTGAGGTATCACCTCACACCACTCAGAATACCAGCATCAAAAAATCTAGAGACAGTAAATGCTGGACAGGGTGTGGAGAAAAGGGATCCCTCTTGCACTGTTGGTGGGAATGTAAATTGGTAACAGCCACTATGGAGGACAGTATGGAGCTTCCTTAAAACTACAACCGTGCAATCCCACTACTGGGCATATACACTGAGAAAACCATAATTCAGAAAATGTCATGTACCACAGTGTTCATTGCAGCTCTATTTACAATAGCCAGGACATTGAAGCAACCTAAGTGTCAGTCAACAGATGAATGGATAAAGAAGATGTGGCAGATATATACAGTGGAATATTATTCAGCCAGATACATACAGTGGAATATTACTCAGCCATAAAAAGAAAGAAAACTGAGTTATTTGTAGTGAGGTGGATGGACGTAGAGTGTGTCATACAGAGTGAAGTAAGTCAGAAAGAGAAAAACAAATACCGTATGCTTACACATATATATGGAATCTAAAAAAAAAAAAAAGAGGACTGAAGAACCTAGGGCCAGGGCAAGAATAAAGATGCAGACATAGGGAATGGACTTAGGACACAGGGAGGGGAAACGGTAAGCTGGGAGGAAGTGAGAGAGTGGCATGGACATATATACAGTACGAAATGTAAAATAGATAGCTAGTGAGAAGCAGCCACATGGCACAGGGAGATCAGCTCGGTGCTTTGTGATCACCTAGAGGGGTGGGATAGGGAGGGTGGGAGGGAAGCGCAAGAGGGACAAGATATGGGAATATATATGTATAGCTGAATCATTTTGTTATAAAGCAGAAAGTAACACACCACTGTAAAGCAATTATGCTCCAATAAAGAAGTTAAAAAGAAAAAGCCCCAAAAAAGGCTATAATTTTTAGATCTGTGTCAACTAAACATAGGAGGAATAGAGAGTCACTATAATGTTATCTTTGAAACTAAAAATCAAGTTTAATGATCTAGAGAACAAATCAAATTGATCTAATTTGGCCATTGTTTTTAAAAATTTTACCTCTATTTATCAGTCTGGGATTGCACCGCCTTTCCGATTCCAAAGGCTGTTCCAACCAAGAGCCTTTTGATGAGGAAATGACACAGGGAATGGAGTGTAATAAAATACCAAGTGTGTTATTTTGAATTCTTCTCATGCTTGAGAATGGAAATACTTTAAGCTTTGTTAAAATGGTGCAATTTTATATTTTCCATTTGACTACCTTAAAACGTTCATTGTCTTTTAATGAAACTACAGGGGGCAAGAGCAGAGATGAAGAGATGTAATACTGTAAAAGGGATGGCTTTTAGCTTCTAGTACTTGAGTGTAAGTAAGATGGAGTGCAGCAACAAGTTTTGTGCCTTGAAGCCTCCTCTTCTCTGTGGCAGTAATTTGGAGTTAATTTGTGCAGCTTCTCAATAAAAGACTTTGTGTTTTAAAAAAACATTAATTGATCCTAAATGTGAGGGTTTATTTCTGGACTCCTGATTCTCTTCCATTGATCTATATGTTTGTCCTTTTACCAGTGCCACACTGTCTTGATTACAGTAGCTATGTAGTCACTTCTGAAATCAGGAAGTGTGAGTTTCTAGCTTTGTTATTTTTCAAGGTTATTCAGCTCTTCTGGGTCTCTTGCATTCCCATATGAATTTTAGGATATGCCTGTCAATTATTGCAACAAATCAGCTGGGATCCTATAGGAATAGCGTTCAATCTGGATCAATTTGAGGAGTATTGCTATCTTAATAATGTTAAGTATTCTGATCCATGAATATGAGATATCTACCCATTTATTTAGGTTTTGTTTAATTCCTTCTTATTTTTTAAATGATGAAACTGAGGTTCAGAGAGAAGGTGTGAGTTAGTTGAAGATCTAAGACCAGAACCAAGATTTTCTGACTTTTAGTCTAACGCTCCCTACCCTACAACGTAGGTTGACTATTTAAAAAGAGAACCCCTCGTGGTAATTTTGTCTTGCCTTGTAATGTTAATATCCTTTGTGGGCTACTTTAATGCAACTACTATAAAAAACTGATATGAAGTCCAGCAGGTCTTGGTCTTATATCTCAACTATTACACGAACTTGCTGTATGACCTTGGGCTGTTACTTAAACTCCTCAAGCCTATAAAATTTCAATATTTAAGAAACCAACTCCCTATGTAATACACTGTGTCACTGGTACATTTGGCTTGATAGCAGTTCACGTGAGAAAAAAACCTGAGTGCTTTATATAATTTTTTATTGACGTATACTTGATGTACAATATTATATGTTACATGTGTACAATATAATGATTGACAATTTTTAAGGTTATACTCCAGTTACAGTTATTATAAAATATTGGCTATATTCCTGTGTTACACGATACATCCTTGTAGCTTATTTTATACATAGTAGTATCTTTTTCTCTTTCTTTTTCTTTTAAATTTTTTTAACATTTTTATTGGAGGATAATTGCTTTACAATGGTGTGTTAGTTTCTGCTTTATAACAAAGTGAAACAGTTATACATATACATATATCGCCATATCTCTTTCCCCTTGTGTCTCCCTCCCTCCCACTCTCCCTATCCCACCCTTTAGCTGGTCACAAAGCGCCGAGCTGATCTCCCTGTGCTATGCGAGTGCTTCCCACTAGCTATCTATTTTACATTTGGTAGTGTATATATGTCCATATATACACTACCACTCTCTCACTTTGTCCCAGCTTACCCTTCCTCCTCCCCGTGTCCTCAAGTCCATTCTCTAGTAGGTCTTCGTGTTTATTCGATCTTGCCCCTAGGTTCTTCATGAGCATTTTTTTTGGATTCCATATATATGTGTTAGCATACGGTATTTGTTTTTCTCTTTCTGACTTACTTCACTCTGTATGACAGATTCTAGGGCCATCCTCCTCACTACAAATAACTCAATTTCATTTCTTTTTATGGCTGAGTAATATTCCATTGTATATATGTGCCACATCTTCTTTATCCATTCATCTGTTGATGGACACTTAGGTTGCTTCCATGTCCTGAGTCTTGTAATTAGAGCTTCAGTGAACATTGTGGTACATGCCTCTTTTTGAATTACAGTTTTCTTACTCAGGGTATATGCCCAGTAGTGGGATTGCTGGGTCGTATGGTAGTTCTATTTTTAGTTTTTTAAGGAACATCCATACTGTTCTCCATAGTGGCTATATCAACAACTTACATTCCCACCAACAGTGCAAGAGGGTTCCCTTTTCTCCACACCCTCTCCAGCCTTTATTGTTTGTAGATATTTTGATGATGGACATTCTGACTAGTGTGAGATGATATTGCATTGTAGTTTTGAGTTGCATTTCTCTAATGATTAATGATGTTGAGCATTCTTTCATATGTTTGTTTTCAATCTGTATATCATCTTTGGAGAAATGTCTGTTTAGGTCTTCTGCCCATTTTTGGATTGGGTTGTTTGGTTTTTTTGATATTGAGCTGCATGAGCTGCTTGTAAATTTTGGAGATTAATCCTTTGTCAGTTGCTTCGTTTGCACATATTTTCTCCCATTCTGAGGGTTGTCTTTTGGTCTTGTTTATGGTTTTCTTTGCTGTGCAAAAGCTTTGAAGTTTCATTAGGTCCCATTTGTTTATTTTTGTTTTTATTTCCATTTCTCTAGGAGGTGGGTCAAAAAGGATCTTGCTGTGATTTATGTCATAGAGTGTTCTGCCTATTTTTTCCTCTAAGAGTTTGATACTGCCTGGCCTTACATTTAGGTCTTTAATCCATTTTGAGTTTAGTTTTGTGTATGGTGTTAGGGAGTGTTCTACTTTCATTCTTTTACATGTAGCTGTCCACTTTTCCAGTTTTATGGTTTTTATAGTTCAGTTTGTTAATATGGTGTATCACATTGATTGATTTGCATATACTGAAGAATCCTTGCATACCTGGGATAAACCCCAGTTGATTATGATCCTTCTAACGTGCTGTTGGATTCCGTTTGCTTGTATTTTATTGAATATTTTTGCATATATGTTCATCAGTGATATTGGTTTGTAGTTTTCTTTTTTTGTGACATCTTTGTCTGGTTTTGGTATCAGGGTGATGGTGGCCTCGTAGAATGAGTTTGGGTGTGTTCCTCCCTCTGCTGTATTTTGGAGGAGTTTGAGAAAGTTAGGTGTTAGCTTTTCTGTAAATGTTTGATAGAATTCGTCTGTGAAGCCATCTGGTCCTGGGCTTTTGTTTGTTGGAAGATTTTTAATCACAGTTTAAATTTCAGTGCTTGTGATTGGTCTGTTCATATTTTCTATTTCTTCCTGGTTCAGTCACGCAAGGTTGTGTATTTCTAAGAATTTGTCCATTTCTTGCAGGTTGTCCGTTTTATTGGCATATAGTTGCTTGTGGTAATCTCTCATGATCCTTTGTATTTTTGCAGGGTCAGTTGTTACTTCTCCTTTTTCATTTCTAATTCTATTGATTTGAGTCTTCTTCCTTTTTTTCTTGATGAGTCTGGCTAATGGTTTATCAATTTTGTTTATCTTCTCAAAGAACCAGCTTTTAGTTTTATTGATCTCTGCTATCGTTTACTTCATTTCTTTTTCATTTAATTCTGATCTGATCTTTATGATTTCTTTCCTTCTGCTAACGTTGGGGTGTTTTTGTTCTCCTTTCTCTAATTGCTTTAGGTGTAAGGTTTGGTTGTTTATTTGAGATGTTTCTTGTTTCTTAAGGTAGGATTGTATTGCTATAAACTTCCCTCTTAGAACTGCTTTTGTTGCATCCCATAGGTTTTGGGTTGTCGTGTTTTCATTGTCATTTGCTTCTAGGTATTTCTTGATTTCCTCGGTGATCCCTTGGTTATTAAGTAGTATATTGTTTAGCCTCCATGTGTTTGTATTTTTTACAGATTTTTTCCTCTAATTGATATCTAGTCTCATAGTGTTGTGGTCAGAAAAGATACTTGATACGATTTCAATTTTCTTAAATTTACCAAGGCTTCATTTGTGGCCCAGGATATGATCTATCCTGGAGAATGTTCCATGAGCAGTTGAGAAGCAAGTGTATTCTGTTGTTTTCACATGGAATGTCCTATAAATATCAATTAAGTCCATCTTGTTTAATGTACCATTTAAAGCTTGTGCTTCCTTATTTATTTTCATTTTGGATGATCTGTCCATTGGTGAAAGTGGAGTGTTAATGTCCGCTACTATGATGGTGTTACTGTTGATTTCCTGTTTTATGGCTGTTAGTATTTGCCTTATGTATGAAGGTGCTCCTATGTTGGGTGCATAAATATTTACAATTGTTATATCTTCTTCTTGGGTTGTTCCCTTGATCATTATGTAGTGTCCTTCTTTGTCTCTTGTAATAGCTTTGTTTTAAAGTCTGTTTTGTCTGATATGAGAATTGCTACTCCAGCTTTCTTTTGATTTCCCTTTGCATGGAATATCTTTTTCCATCCCCTTACTTTCAGTCTGTATGTGTCCCTAGGTCTGAAGTGGGTCTCTTGTAGACAGCATATATATTGGTGTTATTTTTGTATCTATTCAGCAAGTCTGTGTCTTTTGGTTGGAGCATTTAATCCATTTACATTTGAGGTAATTATCGATAAGTATGTTCCTGTCACCATTTTCTTAATTGTTTTGGGTTTGTTATTGTAGGCCTTTTCCTTCTCTTGTGTTTCCTGCCTAGAGAAGTTCCTTTAGCATTTGTAGTATAGCTGGTTTGGTGGTGCTGAATTCTCTTTGCTTCTGCTTGTCTCTAAAGGTTTTAGTTTCTTCATCAAATCTGAATGAGATCCTTGCTGGGTAGAGTAATCTTGGTTGTAGATTTTCCCGTTTCATCACTTTAAATATGTCCTACCCCTCCCTTCTGGATTGCAGAGTTTCTGCTGAAAGATCAGCTGTTAATAACCTTATGGGGATTCCCTTGTGTGTTATTTGTTGTTTTTCCCTTGCTGCTTTTAATATTTTTTCTTTGTGTTTAATTTTTGATAGTTTGATTCATATGTGTCTTGGTGTGTTTCTCCCTGGATTTTTCCTGTATGGCAGTCTGTGTGCTTCCTGGAGTTGATTAACTATTTCCTTTCCCATATTAGGGAAGTTTTAAACTCTGATCTCTTCAAATGTTTTCTCAGTCCCTTTCTTTTTCTCTTCTTCTTCTGGGACCCCTGTAATTCGAATGTTGGTAAGTTTAATATTGTCCCAGAGCTCTCTGAGACTGTCCTCAATTCTTTTCATTCTTTTTTCTTTATTCTGCTCTGCAGTAGTTATTTCCACGATTTTATTTTCCAGGTCACTTATGTTTTCTTCTTCCTCAGTTATTCTGCTACTGATTCCTTCCAGAGAATTTTAAATTTCATTTATAGTGTTGTTCATGATTGTTTGTTTGCCGTTTAGTTCATCTAGGTCCTTGTTAAAGGTTTCTTGTATTTTCTCCATTCTGTTTTCAAGATTTTGGATCATATTTACTATCAGTATTCTGAATTCTTTTTCAGGTCGACTGCCTATTTCCTCTTCCTTTGTTTGGTCTGATGGGTTTTTGCCTTGCTCCTTCATCTGCTGTGTGTTTCTCTGTCTTCTCATTTTGCTTAACTTACTCTGTTTGGGGTCTCCTTTTCGCAGGCTGCAGGTTCGTAGTTCCCGTTTTTTTTTGTTGTCTGCCCCCAGTGGCTAAGGTTGGTTCAGTGGGTTGTGTAGGCTTCCTGGTGGAGGGGACTAGTGCCTGTGTTCTGGTGGATGACACTGGATATTGTCTTTCTGATGGCAGGTCCACGTCTGCTGGTGTGTTTTGGGGGTGTCTGTGACCTTACTATGATTTTAGGCAGCCTCTCTGCTACTGGGTGGGGTTGTGTTCCTGTCTTTCTAGTTGTTTGACATAGGGCATCAAGCACTGTAGCTTGCTGTTCGTTGAGTGGAGCTGGGTCTTGGCATTGAGATGGAGATCTCTGGGAGATTTTCGCCGTTTGATATTATGTGGAGCTGGGAGGTCTCTTGTGGACCAATCTCCGGAACTTGGGTGTCTCACCTCAGAGGCACAGCCTGACCCCTGGCTGGATCAGCAAGATCCTGTCATCCATATGGCTCAGAATAAAAGGGAGGAAAAAAGAAGGAAAGAAAGAAAAAGATAAAATAAAATATAATAAAATAAAAATGTTATTAAAAAACAAAATATAGTTATTAAAAAATTCTTTTAAAGTAATTAGAAAGAAAGAAGAGAAGATCCATACGAAAAAAGAAGTTCACCAATGATAACAAGCGCTGTAAAGTATACTAAAAAAACCCCCCAAAAACGGACAGACAGAACCGTAGGACAAATGGTAAAAGCAAAGCTATACAGACCAAATCACACACAGAAGCGTACGCATACACACTGACAAAAAGAGAAAAAGGGAGAAAAAAATATATATCGTTGCTCCCAAAGTCCACCTCCTCAATTTGGGATGATTCGTTGTCTATCCAGGTATTCCACAGATGCAGGGTATATCATGTTGGTTGTGAACATTTAATCCGTTGCTCCTGAGGCTGCTGGGAGAAATTTCCCTTTCTCTTCTTTGTTCACACAGCTCCTCGGGTCAGCTTTGGATTTGGCCCTGCCTCTGTGTGTAGGTTGCCTGAGGGAGTCTGTTCTTACTTAGACAGGACGGGGTTAAAGGAGCAGCTAATTCAGGGGTCTGGCTTACTTAGGCCAGGGGGAGGGAGGGGTGCGGATGCGGGGCGGGCCTGCGGCGGCAGAGGTCAGCGTGACGTAGCATCAGCCTGAGGTGTGCTGTGTGTTCTCCCCGGGGACGTTTTCCATGCATCATGGGACCCTGGCAGTGGCGGGCTGCACATGCTCCTGGGAAGGGCGGTGTGGATAGTGACTTGTGCTAGCATACAGGCTTCTTGGTGGCTGCAGAAGCAGCCTGAGCGTCTCGCTCTTAATCCCTTCTCCTCACGCACCAGGAAACCAAGAGGCAAGAAAAAGTCTCTTGCGTCTTTGGCAGCTCCAGACTTTTTCCTGGACTCCATCCCGGCTAGCTGTGGCACACTAGCCCCCTTCTGGCTGTGTTCACGCAGCCAATCCTAGTCCTGTCCCTGGGATCTGTCCTCCGAAGCTGGAGCCTCAGCTCCCAGCCCCTGCCTGTCCTGGCGGGTTAACAGAGAAGCGTCTCAGGCTGGTAAGTGCTGGTTGGCACCGATCATCTGTGTGGGAATCTCTCCGCTTTGCCCTCTGCAGCCCTGTTGCTGCGCTCTCCTCCATGGCTCCGAAGCTCCCCCCTCCGCCACTTGCAGTCTCTGCCTGCGACTTGGCTTCCTAGTGTGTGGAAACCTTTCCTCCTTCACAGCTCCCTCCCACTGTTGGGGCTCCCGTCCCTATTGTTTTGTCTCTGTTTTTTCTTTTTTGTTGTGGCCTACCCAGGTACGTGGGGAGTTTCTTGCCTTTTGGGAGGTCTGAGGTCTTCTGCCAGTGTTCAGTAGGTGTTCTGTAGGAGTTGTTCCACTTGCAGATGTATTTCTGAGGTATTTGTGGGGAAGAAGGTGATCTCCACGTCTTACTCTTTTGCCATCTTGAAGCTCCCCTCTACCTATTTATTTATTTATTTATTTATTTATGGCTGTGTTGGGACTTTGTTGCTGTGCACAGGCTTTCTTTAGTTGTGGTGAGTGGGGGCTGCTCTTCGTTGTGGTGTGTGGGCTTCATATTGTGGCCTCTCGTTGTGGAGCATGGGCTCTAGGCGCGCAGGCTTCAGTAGTTGTGGCACATGGGCTCAGTAGTTGTGGCTTGCGGGCTCTAGAGCTCAGGCTCAGTAGTTGTAGCGCACGGGCTTAGTTGCTCCGCGGCATGTGGGATCTTCCCAGGCCAGAGCTCGCATGTCCCTTGCATTGTCAGGCAGATTCTTAACCACTGCGCCACCAGGGAAGCCCCTACCTATTTATTTTTAAAGAGACTCCCAAACTTTTTTTTAGAGTGGCTGTGATATTTTAATTCCCACCAGCAATATATTAGAGATCCCATTCTCTGCATCCATGCCAGCATTTGGTATTGTGACTTATTTTAGCTGTTCTATTAGACGTGTAGTGATATCTCATCGCTTTCAGTTTGCCTTTCACTAATGGCTAATGATGTTGATTTTTTTTTTATGTACTTATTTGCCGTTTGTATATTCTGTTTTTTAAAAAGTTTAGTTATTTGTTTATTTATTTTTGGCTGCTTTGGGTCTTCGTTGCTGTGCGCAGGCTTTCTCTAGTTGCGGCGAGCGGAGACTACTCTTCGTTGTGGTGTGTGGGCTTCTCATTGTGGTGGCTTTTCTTGTTGGGGAGCACAGGGTCTAGGCACACGGGTTTCAGTAGTTGTGGCAGTAGTTGTGGCTCGTGGGCTCTAGAGTGCAGGCCCAGTAATTGTGGTGCACGGGCTTAGTTGCTCCGCCGCATGTGGGATCTTCTCGGACCAGGGCTCGAACCCATGTCGCCTCCATTGGCAGGCGGATTCTTAACCACTGTACTACCAGGGAAGTCCCGCCATTTGTATATACTCTTAGGTGAGATGTCTCTTCATGTCTCTTGGCCATTTTGTCATTAGATTATTTGATTTTTTACTGTGAATTTTGAGAATGATGTATTCTAGATTTGAGTCCTTTGTCCAATATGTGTTTGTAAATATTGTCACTTAGTCTGTAGCTTGTCTAATCAGTCTTTTAATCGGGTTGCAGAACAAAAGTAATTTTGATGAAGTGCAATTAATTTTTTTCTATTATGGATTATGCTTTTGGTATTCTGTCTCAAAACTCTTCACCAAGCCTTAGATCTGAAAGATTTTTCCCTGTAGTTTCTTCTAAAAGTTTTATAGCTTTACCTTTTACGTTTAAATCTGTGATTGATTTTGAGTTATTTTTTGTGTAAGGTGTGAGGTTTAGGTTGAGGTTCCTTTTTTGTTTATGGATATCCAATTGCTCCAGCACCTGTAGTTGAAAAGACTATCCCTCCACCATTGAATTGCTTTTGCTCATTTGTTAAATATCAGTTGGCCATACCTGTGTGGATGGATCTCTTTCTGTGATCTCTGTTCTTTCCTTTTGATCCATGGGTGTATCCTTCTTTCAGTACCACACTGTCTTCTTTACTATAGCTATAAAGTCTTGAAAATGTGTAGTCATTCTTTCCACTTTATTATTATTTTTCAGAATTATTTTAGCTATTCTAATTCCGTTTTCTTTACATACAAATTTTAGAATAATCTTGTCCACATTTACACAGAGTTTTTGCAGTAATTTTCATTGGAATTATGTTCAGCCTATATATCAATTTGGGGAGAATTGACATCTATTATTTTCATTTGTTGCTTGTGCTTTAGTTGTCATATCTGAGAAACCATTGCCTAATCCGGGATCATGAAGATTTACTCCTGTATTTTAGTCTAAGAATTTTATAGCTTTTAGCTTTACATTTAAGCCTTTGATCTACTTTGAGTCAATTTTTCATATGACATGAGGTAGGTATTCAGTTTCATTCTTTTGTATTGGGTATTCAGTCCTAGCACCATTTTTTAAAAGAGACTGTTCTTTCCTCATTGAATTGTCTTTGCAGCCTTTTCAAAAATCAATTGACCCTAAATTTAAGCATTTCTTTCTGGACTGTGAGTTTTATTCTGTTGATTTATATGTCTCTCCTTATGCCAATACCATAGTCTCGACTGTGGTAGCTTTGTAGTAAGTTTTGAAATAGTGAGTGTGAGCCTTATGACTTTGTTCTTGTTTTTCAAAATGGTTTTGCTTGTTGTGGGTCCCTTAAATTTTTAGATGAATCTTAAGATCAGCATATCAGTGTCTGCAGAAAAAGCCAGCTAGAATTTTGATGGGAATTACATTGAATCTTTGGCTCAATTTGTGGAGCATTGCCATCTTAAGACTATTAAGTCTTCTGATCTGTGAACATGGGATATCTGTCTGTTTATTTAGGCCTTCTTTAATTTCTTTCAACAATGTTTTGTAGTTTTTAGTGTATAAGTCTTGCAGTTGTTTTGTTAAATTTATTTCTAATTTTTAATTTTTTGTAATTTAAGTGGAATTGATTTCTTAATTTCATTTTTGGATTACTCATTGTTAGTGAATAGAAATACAACTGATTTTTGTTGATTGAACCCTGTAACCTGGCTGAACTTCTTTACTAGTTCTTCTAGTTTTTTTGTGTGGATTTCTAGGGATATTCTCTGTATAAGATCATGTCATTTGAGAATAGAGAATTTTATTTAGGGATTATACTCATGAATAAATTTAACAAAAGAAGTGAAAGAAAGCCATAAAATTTTATTGAAAGAAGTTAAGAAGATCAAAATAAATGGAAAAATATTCTATATTCATGGATTGGAAGGCTTAATATTAATATGGCAATATTCCCCCAAATTTATCTACGGATTGAATTCAATCCCTATCAAAATTCCAGCTTCATTGTTATTTGCAGATATTGATACCCTTATCCTAAAATTCATATCAGCACTCATGAGACCTAAAACAGGCAAAATGATCTTGAAAAAGAACAAAGTTGGAGGACTCACTTTTTTTTTTTTTTTTTTTGTGGTACGCGGGCCTCTCACTGTTGTGGCCTCTCCTATTGCGGAGCACAGGCTCTGGATGTGCAGGCTCAGCAGCCACGGCTCACGGGCCTAGCCGCTCTGCGGCATGTGGGATCTTCCTGGACTGGGGCACGAACCCGTGTCCCCTGCATCAGCAGGCGGACTCTCAACCACTGCGCTACCAGGGAAGCCCGGAGGACTCACATTTGTTAATTTCAAAACTTGCTGCAAAACTATAGTATCAAGATAGTGTGCTGCTGGCGTGAAGACAGACATATAGATCAATTGAAAAGAACTGAGAGTCCAGAATCCATATTTATGGTCAAATATCTAAAAGTAAGCGTTGAAAATATAAAACTCTTAGAATAAAACATAGGTATAAATCTTTGTGACCTTAGGTAAGGCAGTGATTTCTTGGATATGGCACCTCAAGCACAAGCAAAGAAAAAATCGCTAAATTGGACTTCACCAAAATTTTAAACTTTCTTTTATAAAAATAAATTTATTTATTTTTGGCTGTGTTGGGTCTTCATTGCTGCGTGCAGGCTTTCTCTAGCTGTGGTGAGTGGGGGCTACTCTTTGTTGCAGTGCATGTGCTTCTCATTGCGCTGACTTCTCTTGTTGCGGAGCATGGGCTCTAGGCATGCGGGCTTAGTAATTGTGGCTCGCGGTTCTAGAATGCAGGCTCAGTAGTTGTGGCACACGGGCTTAGTTGCTCCACGGCATGTGGGATCTTCCCGGACCAGGGCTCGAACCTGTGTCCCCTGCATTGGTAGGCAGATTCTTAACCACCGTGCCACCAGGGAAGTCATAAAATTTTAAACTTTTTTTCATCAAAAGACACTGTGAAGTTAGTGGGCTGCTACAGAATGGGGGAAAATATTTGCATGTCATATAACTGGTAATTATCTAGCATCTAGAATACATAAAGAGTTCTTGGAACTCAACAATAAAAGTATAAATAATTCAGATTTAAAATGGGCAAAACACTTGAGTAGGCATTTCTCCAATGAAGACAAATGGGCAATAAGCACATGAAAAGATGCTCAACATTATTAGTCATTAGAGAAATGCAGATGAAAACCACAATGAGATGCCACTTTGCAGACACTGAGATATGTATAAATACAAAAATGGAAAATAAGAAGTGTTGGTGAAGATATGGAGAAATTGAAATCCTCATACACTGCTGGTGGGAATGTAACATGGTGCAGCTGCTGTCGAAAGCAGTTTGGAAGTTCTCAAAAAGCTAAACATAAAGCTTCCATATGACTTAGCAATTCTACTGCTAGGTATATGCACAAGAGAATTGAAAACATATGTTCATACAAATGCTTGTAACACAAATATTTATAGCAGCATTGTTCATAATAGCTTTAAAAAGGAAACAACTGGAGAGGGAAAGGGGGGAGGGACAATTTAAGGGTATGGGATTAAGAGATACAAATTACTGTGTATAAGTTAGATAAGCAACAAGGATATATTGTATAGCACAGGGAATTATAGCCATTATCTTGTAATAGCTTTAAAGAATATAATTGGTAAAAATACTGAATCACTATGCCGTACACCTAAAGTAATATAATATTATAAATCAGGTATACTTCAATGAGAAATATGTATGATATAAAAAATTTAAAAAAAAAAACAAAATGGAAACATCCGAAATGTCAGTCAGTTGATGAATGGATGAACAAAATGTAGCATACCCATATAATGGAATATTTAATCCATGATACAATATGGATGAACTTTGAGAACAGTTTGCTAGGTGAAAGAAGCTAGGTATAAAAGGCCATGTATTGTATTATATGACTCTGTGTATATTAAATTTCCAGAATAAGCAAATCCATAGAGATAGAAAGTAGCTTATTGGTTGCCAGGGGCTGGAATAAAAAGGTGATGGGTAGTGGTTACTAATGGGTACAGGGTTTTATTTGGGGATGATGAAAATGTTCTGGAAATAGGTAGTGGTGATGGTTGCACAACCTTGTGAATATACTAAAAACCACTTCAGTGGTTTTAAAATGCAGTTTTCATTGTGCACTTTAAAATTGAATTTTATGGTATATGAATTATGTCTCAAAACAAAAGACCTATGAATGGGGCTTTTCCATGCAGCTGCCAGACTGGTCAATTAGTGATGATTCTCTGGGGATGGGGCTTTTTTTGGCTCCTCCAAACTCATTCTGTCTTTTCATTGCCTCCTAAGCTAATATGGTTCCCAATCTACTGGTTTTCAAGACTTTTGCAGGGCTGGAGAGGGGGATAAAATGAGCAATTTAAAATACTACATATTTGTTGCCCGTACCAAGTTCTTTTATTCAAGAAAAATCAGCTGGTTTTCTTGAGTAAACATCTCTAAGATTGTTGCAAACTCTTTTTAAATTTCCAGAGTTCTGAAAAAGTTAATTTTGACAATGTTTGCCCAAGTCCTCATTGCTTTCCTGGAGGAGTGGAGTTTCAGAGATCTTTAAGTCACCATTCTAGGAGTGATTCTTCTAAAATTGATTTTCATATGTTGATCTTGCATCTTTTTTTTTGGCTGCGTTGGGTAGTGGGCTTTCTCTACTTGCAGCGGCGAGCGGGGGCTACTCTTTCGTTGCGGTGCGTGGGCTTCTCATTGTGGTGGCTTCTCTTGTTGTGGAGCACAGGCTCTAGGCGTGTGGGCTTCAGTAGTTGTGGTGCACGGGCTTAGTTGCTCCACGTCATGTGGGATCTTCCCGGACCAGGGCTCAAACCCGTGTCCCCTGCATTGGCAGGTGGATTCTTAACCACTGTGCCACCAGGGAAGCCCGATCTTACATCTTATCTCTTTGCTGAATTCACTTATTAGTTCTAGAATTTTTTGGTAAATTTCTTGGAATTGGCTGTGTAGACTAACTATCATGTCATCCGCAGATAGGGACAGTTTTATTCCTTTCCAATCTGTATTTCCTTTATTTCCTTTTCTAGCCTGTTGTGCTGCTGGGACTTTCAATATTATGTTGAATAAGAGTGGTGAGGGTGAATGTGATTTTTTTGGACATGTTATAATGGAATGTGTCAAACTTGGTATAGCTACATAACTCAGTTAACCAATATTTTCCAAATTACCAGTTCATATTGTTACAAAATCATGCATGGGTA
Source organism: Monodon monoceros (assembly GCF_005190385.1). Classification (NCBI taxonomy): domain Eukaryota; kingdom Metazoa; phylum Chordata; class Mammalia; order Artiodactyla; family Monodontidae; genus Monodon; species Monodon monoceros. The sequence continues at coordinate 59,255,102 of NW_021703779.1, read as the reverse complement.
AAAGATGGAGTCAAAGTGTAAGATAGATCCATGGGTTTTAATGTAAAAGTTCATTCATGAAAAGTTCATTTGTATGGTTCCAGAATTCACACTGCAACTAACCTTTAAGAAGCTGCCACTTGCTTAGTTTTGGTGTTGTATCAAAGAAGAATTTAGCTTCAATTATCTGAAAAGACTATTTTCTAACTACATATATTTGTAAGAATGGGTTTTCTTCATATACTTCAATCAAAACAACATTATAGTAGGTATAATGCAGAATCAGGTATGAGAATCCAGGTGTTCTATTAAACCATTTACAGATTTGTAAAAATGTAGTACAATGGTACTTTTCTGCTAATTTTTTTACTTTTGGAAAATATAGTTTTCACAAGGATGTGTTATTTATATTAACATTCAACCTCATTTTTCAATGAATAAATATTTTTAAAAATTTCAGTTTTAATTTATAATATGGTAAATATTGATAGCTTTAAGGTAGATAGACAAAATCTCTTTGAGTCCTCAATAATTTTTTTTTTTTAAAGAAGATGTGTGGGGCTTCCCTGGTGGCGCAGTGGTTGAGAGTCCACCTGCTGATGCAGGGGACACGGGTTCGTGCCCTGGTCCGGGAAGATCCCACATGCCGCAGAGCGGCTAGGCCCATGAGCCATGGCCGCCGAGCCTGCGCGTCCGAGCCTGTGCTCCGCAACAGGAGAGGCCACAACAGTGAGAGGCCCGCGTACCGCAAAAAATAAATAAATAAAATAAAAATAAAGAAGATGTTGGGGGTAGGAGTTTATTAATTAATTAATTTATTTTTGCTGTGTTGGGTCTTCGATTCTGTGTGAGGGCTTTCTCTAGCTGTGGCAAGTGGGGGCCACTCTTCATTGCGGTGCGCGGGCCTCTCACTATCGCGGCCTCTCTTGTTGCAGAGCACAGGCTCCAGACGGGCAGGCTCAGCAGTTGTGGCTCATGGGGCCTAGTTGCTCTGCGGCGTGTGGGATCCTCCCAGACCAGGGCTCGAACCCATTAGCAGGCAGATTCTCAACCACTGTGCCACTAGGGATGCCCAAAGTTCTCAATAATTTTTAAGAGTTATAGGGCCCTGAGACCAAAAAGAATCAGAACTGGGACTTCCCTGGTGGTGCACTGGTTAAGAATCCGCCTACCAGTGTAGGGGACACAGGTTCAAGCCCTGGTCCAGGAAGATCCCACATGCCACGGAGCAACTAAGCCTGTGCACCACAGCCGCTGAGCCTGCGCTCTAGAGTCCATGAGCCTCAACTACTGAGCCCATGAGCTGCAACTACTGAAGCTTGCGTGCTCTAGGGCCTGTGTGCCGCAGCTACTGAGCCCATATGCTGCAGCTCCTGAAGCCTGCGTGTGGCTAGAGCCTGTGCTCTGCAACAAGAGAAGCTACTGTGATGAGAAGCCTGTGCACCACAACGAAGAGTAGCCCCTGCTCTCCACAACTAGAGAAAGTCCCCACACAGCAACGAAGACCCAACACAGCCAAAAAATCAGTCAACGAATCAATCAACTATTAAAAAAATAAAAGAATCAGAACTGTTTTGGTGTAGGATTGGTCTAGATCCGTGATTCTCAAAGTGTCGTTCCTGGACCAGTAGCATCAATATCACCTGGGAACTTGTTTGAAATGAAAATTCTTGGGTGCCACCCAAGACTCAATGAATCAGAAATTCTGGAAGTAGGGTCCAACAATCTGTGTTTAGCAAGGCTTCAATATGATTCTGTTTATGCTAAAATTTGAGAATCATTAATATAGCATATTCTCTCAGGATGTTTGACAGTGAGAAGAAAAATTGAGTTGTAGCTGCTGAGAGAAGCACAGTCAAAGGAACGTTATTTTCAAAATAGAATATATAGGAACACATTATAGGTAGAATATAAAAAGGCAGGAAGAATATTGGAGGAGTTGGATAAAGAGGAAGGCGTAATTAATGGGTCATATACCAGAAGGAGATGGAAATGAATCTGATCAAATACGTGTACAGAGGGATAAACATTTATTTACTGCTTGCTATATAAGTAAATGCTCTGTGCAGTAGAGATAAAAAGACCAGGGAATTCCCTGGCGGTCCAGTGGTTAGGCCTCGGTGCTTTCACTGCCGTGGCCAGCTTTCAATCCCTGGTCAGGGAACTAAGATCCCGCAAGCCAGCAGTCCCCAACCTTTTTGGCACCAGGGACTGGTTTCGTGAATGACAATTTTTCCATGGACCGGGGAGGGATGGGATAGTTTCGGGATGATTCAAGTGCATTACATTTATTGTGCACTTTATTTCTATTTATATTACATTGTAATATATAATGAAATAGTTATACAACTCACCATAATGCAGAATCAGTGGGAGCCCTGAGCTTGTTTTCCTGCAACTAGCCTGTCACATCTGGGGGTGATGGGAGACAGTGACACCGGAAGTGTGTTGCTTATGTCCAGTCTACTGCGTAATCTCGTTTTGGTTGCTGTCACTGCAGAAAACCCTGCTTCACAAAGATAGGATGTTGGAAATGGAAGCAGGCTTTTCAGTGCTTTTGTGGCAATCTCAGAATTACTCCGCTTTGACTTTAATCCATAACGTATGGAGATTTGAAGTTGTCTCAAACATACTTTTAAGGCCACCATCATTTTCGATCTCAAGCAGTTGATCCTCTTCTAGCATGGACAAAGTCGATTCACCTAGCTTATTCACAAATGGGTTGCAGATCCATTCCTTCCCCGTTCGGGGGTCTTTTGTGGTTGGGAAGTAATGCTCAAACTCTTTTAAAAGCTGAGATAGGTGATCATTTACCAGCTGGGAGAAAGAAGGCCCTGGCTCAGTCTCTTTCAAAATCTCTCCTAATGTTTGAAATATGTCAGAAATCCCAATGTTCACTCGTCACTCCCATAATTCCAGTTTGGCTTTGAATGCAGCCACTTTATCTGCCGACTTGAACACAGTTATCCTTCTCCTCTGAAGTGACAGATTGAGTTCGTTGAGCAGGTTGAATATGTCACACAAGTATGCAAGTTTTGCGACCCATTCTGTGTCACTGAGATGCGCCGCCAGTGGTGACTGTTTTTCTAAAGAAATCTCTGAAGCGGCTCTCATAACTCAGAAACTCTGGCCAGTGATCCACCTTTAGAAAGCCGTCTCACTTCTGTGTATAAGAGAATACGTGTGTGCTCTGTGTCCACCTCCTCTCAGACCTGCGCGAACAGACGTGAGTTAAGGGCACGTACTTTAATGTGGTTGATAATTTTAATCACATCCTACAAAACGTTGCTAAGTTCAGGTGACATTTTTTGGCTAGCCAGCATTTCCCTATGGATGACACAGTGCGTAGACTCACATTCAGAAGCGACCTCTTTGACCCGAGTACTGAAACCAGACAGCCGTCCAGTCATGGCAGCTGCTCCGTCCGCATATACCGACACGAAATGACCAATTCAGTTTTCCTGATATGTAATTATTCAAAGACGTGAATAGTTCTGTATCTGTGGTGTTGGTTGGCAACAAAAGTGCACATAACATATCCTCATGCACATCCTCCTGAAAAATATGTCACACTAAAACAAGCATTCTTACCTTGTCAACATCAGTAGACTCATCAACTTGGATTGCATACCATGGTGACTCATTAATCCTCTCAAACAATTGTGCCTCAATATCCTCTGCTATTTCATCAAGTCGTCTAGTATGGTGCTAACCAAAAGAGGAACACGTGCCACCTCTCCGAAAAGTTCACGACAGATGTCCTTAGCAGCAGGCAGGATCAACTCTTCACCAATAGTAAAAGGCTTCTTAGCTTTAGCAATGCAGTTAGCCACTAAGAATGATGCTCTCAGTGCAGACACATTTGATGAAGTGGTGGCCTTCAATAATTGCTTCTATTCTTCATGTTCATGTTTTTTTTCTTTTGAAAAACTCTGAAGGCTTATCTTTTAATGCAGGGTGCTTGGTCTCCATTTGGCAAAGCAGTTTTGAAGGTTTCATGGCTTCGTTGGTTAGCCGGTCACCACATACTATACAAAGTGGGCTTGGAGAATGTGAATCACCCATTGCAATGAACCCATAATTTAAGAAGGACTCTTGGTATTTTCTTTTAAATGCAGCTTTCTTTTTGTTGTCAGTGTTAGAGTCTTCTGCTTTCTCATCATTGGGTCTTTCCCCTTTTCAAAGAAGCTCTCTAGCACGTTTGTTTTTTACTCATTTTGGCTAGGGTTAGCTTGTGGGCTTACCAAAACTGTGATTGAGACAAGCGCACAGTGCGGGAAAGAGACGTGGACGGAAGTGGTAAATAAAATAATGGGTGGGCCATGTGCAGACTAAAATAAGTGTCGGATCCTGACTTAAAGCCTGCCACCAGATGCAACTGTACAATTGAAGTACATCAATTCACTTACCACTATAAAGCCTGGCACCAGATGGAGCTTAATTGTCACTCGCCACTCACTGATAGGGTTTTGATATGAGTCTGCAAGCGATTGATTTATTATGGTCTCTGTGCAGTCAAACCTCTCTGCTAATGATAATCTGTATTTGTAGCCACTCCCCAGCTCTAGCATCGCTGCCTCAGCTCCACCTCAGATCATCAGGCATTGGATTCTCATAAGGAGTGCACAACCTAGATCCCTCGCATGTGCAGTTCCCAGTAGGGTTCACACTCCTATGAGAATCTAATGCTGCTGCTGATCTGACAGGAGGTGGAGCTCAGGTGGTAATGTGAGCAATGGGGAGTGGCTGTAAATACAGATGAAGCTTCGCTCAGTGGCCCGCTGCTCACCTCCTGCTATGTGGCCTGGTTAGGGACCCCTGCCGCAAGCCACGTGAGTGGTGTGGCCAAAAAAATAATCATGTTAACGTGTGGTTCCTTTCTTATAGGAGCTTAAGGTAAGTTTTGTGGAAGATACAGATGTATAAGCAGATATATTACACTAGGATAATTGCTTTCATATGAATGAAGTTCCAGTTCCACAGTAAAACAAAAGGTGAACAACTAATTATGCTGTGAAAAATTAAGAAGATTGTGAATTTTCTCTGGTTAGGAAAGGGACATAAGTTAGGTATTTTACACTGCAAAGAAGAATTAGATGTTGAGGAGCGCATGAGTTTTTTAACAAGGTGGCAGGTGAAGTAATTTTTGGGAGAGGTGCAGTAGGAGGTTGTGGTATGTTATGGAGCACTTGAAGAATACGAAGAAGGGCTGGAACATCTGGGTGGGAAATGACCTAAGAAAATCAACAAAGAAGGAAACTAATTTTTACTGAGCATTTACTATATACTTGACATGGTACTAGGAGCTGTAACATTCTTGTTTGCTGAGCTAAAGTGAAGGTCCAGTTGAAGTTAGCATAAATTTTTAGTGGATCCATTCAGCATAGTTTACTGTCTTTGGATTGATTGTGTTGTCATCATCACTTAGCAGCATATTAGGTGATAGTCTGTCTAACATTTAATTCCTTGCATAATGGCAATAATCCTTTGCAGCAGCAGTTCAGGTCCAGCCTTGGAGTTTTTCTTCTCTCTTCTAAGGAAGGGAAACTTAAGATTCCTTGATCCATTAGTATAAGCTATAATACTTTATAGACCTGCTAGCATATGATTTTACAAGCAATGAGTACCACACAAGAACAGATAACTTCCTTTGTTACAATTCTTGGCACTGGTGGTAGTTTTGACTGTTAAATATGTTAACATTTTTGTATACTGCCTTACAGTTTACAAAGTGCCTTCATATCTGTAGTCTCATTTGATCCTCATAAGATCAATCCTGTGTGGTAGACATTACTATCCCTATTTTACGATTAAGGAAATTGAGGCTCAAAGAGGTTGTGACTTGCCTAAGTTCACTGAGCAAAGAAGAGGGGAAGCTGGGAATCCAAATCCTATATTCTTTTTACTACATCAGTATAGGCTGGGCATCATCCCAGACCTAATGATTCAGAATCTCCAAGTGGTGGGACCTGGGCGTGTGATTTTCAGAAAGCTCCACTGGTAAGTATGATGCTCACCAAAGGTTTCTACAGCATTACATCATGCTGCCTCTTCCTTAAGACTTCTCTTACTGGAATTCTATATTGTTCGGGTTTGAAATATTGATTTCTGGCCCAACAAGATGAATAAATTTTCAAAACTAGCTTCAATTATTAGACCTGTTATTTCCTCTGTGATAAAATCTCGGTATATTTTTTGTTATTGAAAGAAAAAGATGTTTAATTTTAGATTGTTTACTTAACAATTCAAATTTAGAAATTAAATAAAACAAGATCCAAACTCTATAAATATAAACCTAGATGGTTTTGAAAGGAAATACACCCGAATATCAGTAGTGATCATCTGAGTTTGGAGATTACAGTTGATTTTATTCTTTTAAAATATTCTTTTTTTTTTTTTTTTTTTTTTTTTTTTTTT
>NW_021703779.1:59239870-59248606 GCF_005190385.1 Monodon monoceros | reverse complement strand
CGGTACGCGGGCCTCTCACTGTTGTGGCCTTTCCCGTTGTGGAGCACAGGCTCTGGACGTGCAGGCTCAGCAGCCATGGCTCACGGGCCTAGCCGCTCTGTGGCATGTGGATCCTCCCGGACCGGGGCACGAACCCGTGTCCCCTGCATCAGCAGGCGGACTCTCAACCACTGCGCCACCAGGAAAGCCCATTCTGTATTTTTAAAGATCTCTGTAAAAGTCATATATTCTTTTTTAACAAGAAAAAACCAATAAATTGTATTTTATCAATTTCTAAGTGAAAAAGTTTCTTTTTTTTTTTTTTTTTTTTTAAGCCCTGCCTTCCCTGGCTCTTAGCCTCATTCTCCCATCTTCAAAGGCACCAATGTTGCATCTCTCTGTGCCTTTATTCAGTAGTCAGGACTTCCTCTGACCACAGCCGGGAAATGTTCTCTCTGATTTTTTAAAATTAATTAATTAATTTATTTTGGGCTGTGTTGTGTCTTCATTTCTGTGCGAGGGCTTTCTCTAGTTGTGGCAAGTGGGGGCCACTCTTCATCGCAGTGCGCGGGTCTCTCACTATCGCGCCCTCTCTTGTTGCGGAGCGCAGGCTCAGTAGTTGTGGCTCACGGGCTTAGTTGCTCAGCGGCCTGTGGGATCCTCCCAGACCAGGGCACGAACCTGTGTCCGCTGCATTAGCAGGCAGATTCTCAACCACTGCGCCACCAGGGAAGCCCTGAATAAGTTTTTTAATAGTTGCCTTCTACCTCAATAAGTTTTAGGAAAACATGAAAAGACCTTTGGACCTTTGTAAAATCTGAGTATTGATAGACAATTTATGGATTCTTTGACTGTTAAAGGCTTGTATTGTTTTATATCTTTCAAGAACAGAAAGCATCCTCCTCTGATATTGATGTTTGTCACTCAGTGTATCTCTTTTATAATATTTTCTTCACCTTGACTAATGAATCAGTTAGCACGTATTCATCAAACATTTATTTGTATAGATGGGAATATTATTTTGTAATCTCTATAGATAATTGAGATTTGGTTTATTAAAGTTCTTGTGCTTACAGTTTTTTTTCTCCTTTGACAAAATCTAGTATTAAAGCCTTAGAGAAGGGTATCTACTCAGCAAAATGTCAAGCTTAAGATTCAGCAAGTAGATAGAGGAGAAAACTAGAGAGAAGCTGGCTTCTTACATTCCTCATCTTTTCTTCTCTCTACTCAGTTCTTTTATTATCCAAAGCACAAAAATATTTGACACCACGTAAAGAAAAGAAAATAGTGAATGTAGGGATTTTTCCCCCGAGAAAGTACTTCAGAAAATTATTTTTTTGTGTATGTCCACGTTTCTTTTAATATGCCTCATCAGCTAAATTCTTTAATGACTGAAACAAGCCTCTTCTACAAGTGTGGAAGTAATGTGTGATTGATGTTTTCGTTCATTTGAGTGTCATAGAATGGTAGAGCTGAAAGAAATCTTAAGAGGTAATTTAGTACAGCATCCTCGTTTTATAGATGAGGAAGCTAAAGCCATGAGAGCATAAGGTTCAAGGTTATACGTAATGAATATCAGAGTAGCTCTTCTAGCTCCAAGATAGGATTGAACTAAACTGCCTTTCATAGCAGATGTTCACAGCATTTCAGACTGTGAAGTTACTATGAGCCTGTTTTAGGACAAAAGACTGCTATTTAATGTAAAAAACTCCTCTAATGTGGAGATAAATACAAGAGCTCTTCAAGCTGGGGAAACATTATCAGACATGGCATTATATCATAATATAATAACATAAGATTGTATAATACACCAATTTTGATATTTCCAGAAAATTGAAATAACTCTTGTCATTCAGTGTCAACTTTGTCTTACCCAAGATTCTTATCACTTATTTCTCTGTATTTTGAGCTGGCTATTATGTTTAGCTCAACCAGTTAGCATTGCTAAGAAGATTAGAAAAGAAATTAAGACTTTTTAACACCAGTTAAAAATATGTTAGATTTGACTTATAGACGAATAGCTTGTTATTTTAACCAGTTACTGACATTTTTTTGCTTTCCCAGGCAGTTGTTCAACAGGATTTTCAAAGAGCATCTACATGTGTACTGCGCTGTAAAGATATGTTGATAAGGCTGCCCAAAATGGTGAGTGAAATCTCTGCCTTTATTCTCCAAGCATTTGAAAATATGCTATATCAAGTTCTAGGAAGAATCATTACTACTTCATGTGATCCTTTAGAGGTTATATTTTAGATCAGATCTACTTACTTAGCCAAGCTTTGAAATATTTTGCTTCCTTTGTTCTTTACTAGAAAGGGTTTCTGAAAAAGTGATATGGGTTATTTCTTTTTTTTAATAGATTTGATTGGAGTATAATTGCTTCATAATACTGTGTTAGCTTCTGTTGTACAACAAAGTGTATCAGTCATATGCATACATATATCCCCATATCCCCTCCCTCTTGAGACTCCCTCCCACCCTCCCTATCCCACCCATCTAGGTGGTCACAAAGCACCAAGCTGATCTCCCTGTGCTATGCGGCTGCTTCCCACTAGCTATCTGTTTTACATTTGGTAGCATATATATGTCCATGCTACTCTCTCACTTCATCCCAGCTTATCCTTCCTCACCCTGTGTCCTCAAGTCCATTCTCGATGTCTGTGTCTTTATTCCTGCCCTGCCACTAGGTTCATTAGTACCATTTTTTATTTTTTAGATTCCATATGTATATGGTAGTATACAGTATTTGTTTTTCTTTTTCTGACTTAACTTCACTCTGTATGACAGACTCTAGGTCCATCCACCTCACTATAAACATATCAATTTTGTTTCTTTTTATGGCTGAGTAATATTCCATTGTATATATGTGCCACATCTTCTTTATCCATTCGTCTGTTGATGGACACTTAGGTTGCTTCCATGTCCTGGCTATTTGTAAATAGTGCTGCAATGAACATTGTGCTACATGTACCTTTTTGAATTATGGTTTTCTCAGGATATATGCCCAGTAGTGGGATTGCTGGGTCATATGGTAGTTCTATTTTTAGTTTTATAAGGAACCTCCATACTGTTTTACATAGTGGTTATATCAGTTCACATTCCCACCAGCAGTGCAGGAGGGTTCCCTTTTCACCACACCCTTTCCAGCATTTATTGTTTCTAGATTTTTTGATAATGGCCACTCTGACCGGTTTGAGGTGTTACCTCATTGTAGTTTTGATTTGCATTTTTCTAATAATTAGTGATGTTGAGCATCTTATCATGTGCCTCTTGGCCATCTGTATGTCTTCTTTGGAGAAATGTCTATTTAGGTCTTCAGCCATTTTTTAATTGGGTTGTTTGTTTTTTGATATTGAGCTGCATGAGCTGCTTGTAAATTTTGGAGATTAATCCTTTGTCCATTGTTTCATTGGCAAATATTTTCTCCCATTCTGAGGGTTGTCTTTTCATCTTGTTTATGGTTTCCTTTGCTGTGTAAAAGCTTCGAAGTTTCATTAGGTACCATTTCTTTATTTTTGGTTTTATTTTCATTACTCTAGGAGGTGGGGCAAAAAAGATCTTGCTGTGGTTTATGTCAAAGAGTGTTTTTCCTATGTTTTCCTCTAAGAGTTTTATAGTGTCTGGTCTTACATTTAGGTCTTTAATCCATTTTGAGTTTATTTTTGTATATGGTGTTAGGGAGTGTCCTAATTTCATTCTTTTCCATGTAGCTGTCCAGTTTTCCCAGCACAGCTTACTGAAGAGGCTGTCTTTCCTCCATTCTATGGTCTTGCCTCCTTTGTCATAAATTAGGTGACCACACATGTGTGGGTTTATCTCTGGGCTTTCTATCCTGTACCATTGGTCTATATTTCTGTTTTTGTGCCAGTACCATACTGTCTTGATTATTGTAGCTTTGTAGTATAGTTTGAAGTTGGGGAGCCTGTTCCTCCAGCTCTGTTTTTCTTTCTCAAGATTGCTTTGGCTATTCATGGTCTTTTGTGTTTCCATACCAATTGTAAAATTTTTTGTTCTAATTCTGTGAAGAATGCCATCTCCATATGCAATCCCAATCATAGGGATTGCATGGAATCTGTAGATTGCTTTGGGTAGTATAGTCATTTTCACAATATTGATTCTTCCAATCCAAGAACATGGTATATTTCTCCATCTGTTTATGTCATCTTTGATTTCTTTCGTCAGGGTTTTATAGTTTTCTGAGTCCCAGTCTTTTGCCTCCTTAGGTAGGTTTATTCCTAGATATATTCGTCTTTTTGTTGTGATGGTAAATGGGATTGTTTCCTTAATTTCTCGTTCTGATTTTTCATTGTTAGTGTATAGGAATGCCAGAGATTTCTGTGCATTAATTTTGTATCCTGCAACCTTACCAAATTCCTTGATTAGTTCTAGCAGTTTTCTGGTAGATCTTTAGGATTTTCTGTGTACAGTATCGTGTCATCTGCAAACTGTGACAGGTTTACTTCTTCTTTCCCAATTTGTATTCCTTTTATATCTTTTTCTTCTCTGATTGCCATGGCTAAGACTTCCAAAACTATGTTGAATAAGAGTGGCGAGAGTGGACATCCTTGTCCTGTCCCTGATGTTAGTGGAAACACTTTCAGTTTTTCACCATTGAGAATGATGTTTGCTGTGGGTTTGTCATATATCGCCTTTATTGTGTTGAGGTAGGTTCTCTCTATGCCCATTTTCTGGAGAGATTTTATCATAAATTGGTATTGAATGTTGTTAAAAGCTTTTTCTGCATCTATTGAGATGATCATATGGTTTTTATTCCTTAATTTGTTAATATGGTGTATCACATTGGTTTGCGTATATTGAAGAATCCTTGCATCACTGGGATAAATCCCACTTGATCATGGGGTATGATCCTTTTAGTATGTTGTTGGATTCTGTTTGCTAGTATTTTGTTCAGGATTTTTGCATCTATGTTCATCAGTGATATTGGTCTATATTTTTCTTTTTTTGTGATATATTTTTTTGGTTTTGGTATCAGGGTGATGGTGGCTTGGTAGAATGAATTTGGGAGTGTTCCTTCCTCTGCAGTTTTTTGGAAGAGTTTGAGAAGGATCGGTGTTAGCTCTGCTCTGTATGTTTGATAGAATTAGGCTGTGAAGCCATCTGGTCTTTGACTTTTGTTTGTTGGAAGATTTTTAATTATAGTTTCAACTTCATTATTTGTGATAGGTCTGTTTATATTTTCTAATTCTTCCTGGTTCAGTCTTGGAAAATTGTACTTTTCCAATAATTTGTCCATTTCTTCGTGGTTGTCCATTTTATTGGCTTATAGTTGTTTGTAGTAGTCTCTTACAATCCTTTGTATTTCTGCAGTGTTAGTTGTGATTTCTCCTTTTTCATTTCTAATTTTATTGATTTGCATACCCTCCTTTGTTTTCCTGATGAGCCTGGCTAAGGGCTTATCAATTTTGTTTATCTTCTCAAAGAACCAACTTTTAGTTTTATTGATCTTTGCTATTGTTTTCTTCATTTCTGTTTCATTTATTTCTTTTCTGATCTTTATGATTTCTTTCCTTCTACTGACTTTGGGTTTTCTTTGTTCTTCTTTCTCTAGTTGCTTTAGGTATAGGGTTAGATTGTTTATTTGAGATTTTTCTTGTTTCTTGAGGTGAGATTGAATTGCTATAAACTTCCCTCTTAGAGCTGCTTTTGCTGTGTCCCATAGGTTTTGGGTCATTGTGTTTTCATTGTCATTTGTTTCTATGTATTTTTAAAATTTCTTCTTTAATTTCTTCAATTTCTGACATTTCATTTAATTTCTTATTAAATCTTATTAAACATCTTCTTTAATTTCTTATTTAGTAGTGCACTGTTTAGCCTCCTTGTATTTGTGTATTTTACAGATATTTTCCTGTAATTGATTGGCAGTCTTACAGCATTTTTGGCAGAAAAGATGCTTGATATGATTTCAATTTTCTTAAATTTTCTGAGTCTTGATTTGTGACCCAAGATGTGATCTATCCTGGAGAATATTCCATGTGCACTTGAGAAGAAAGTGTACTCTGCCAGTTTTGGGTGGAGTGTTCTGTAAATATCAGTTAAATCTATCTGTGTCTATTGTGTCATTTAAAGCTTGTGTTTCCTTATTTATTTTCTGTTTGGATGAACTGTCTATTGGTGTAAGTGGGGTGTTAAAGTCCCCTACTATGATTGTGTTACTGTTGATTTTGCCTTTCATGGTTGTTAGCATTTGCCTTATGTATTGAGGTGCTCCTATGTTGGGTGCATACATATTTATAATTGTTATATCTTCTTGGATTGATCCCTTGATCATTATGTAGTGTCCTTCCTTATTTCTTGTAAGAGTCTTTATTTTAAAGTCTGTTTTATCTGATACGAGTAATGCTATTCCAGCTTTCTTTTGATTTCCTTTTGCATGGAATATCTTTTTCCATCCCTTAGCTTTCTGTCTGTATGTGTCCCTAGGTCTGAAGTGGGTCTCTTGTAGACAGCATATATATGGGTCTTGTTTTTGTATCCATTCAGCCAGTTTGTGTCTTTTGGTTAGGGCATTTAATCCATTTACATTCAAGGTTATTATTGATATGTATGTTCCTATTGACATTTTATTAATTGTCTTGGGTTTGTTTTTGTGGGTCTTTTTCTTGTCTTGTGTTTCCCCCCTAGAGAAGTTTCTTTAGCATTTGCTGTAAAGCTGGTGTGGTGGTGCTGAATTCTCTTACCTTTTGTTTGTCTGAAAAGCTTCTGATTTCTCCGTCGAATCTGAATGAAATCCTTGCTGGGTAGAGTAATCTTGGTTGTAGGTTTTTCTCTTTCCTCAATTTAAGTATATCCTGCCACTCCCTTCTGGCCTGCAGAGTTTCTGCTGAAAAATCAGCTGATAACCTTATGGGGATTCCTGTGTATATTATTGTTTGTTTTTTTCCCTTGCTGCTTTTAATATTTTTTCTTTGAATTTAATTTTTGTTAGTTTGATTAATATATGTCCTGATGTGTTTCTCCTAGAGTTTATCCTTATGGGACTCTCTGCACTTCCTGGACTTAGTGACTATTTCATTTCCCATGTTATGGAAGTTTTTGACTATAATCTCTTCACATATTTTCTCAGACCCTTTCTTTTTCTCTTCTTCTGGGACCCCTATAATTCGAATATTGGTGCATTTAGTGTTGTTACAGAGGTCTCTGAGATTGTCTTCAATTGTTTTCATTCTTTTTTCTTTATTCTCCTTGGCAGTTATTTCCACCATTTTGTCTTCCACCTCACTCATTCCTCCTTTTGCCTCAATTCTTCTGTTATTGATTCCTTCTAGTGTATATTTCATTTCAGTTATTGTGTTGTTCATCTCTGTTAAACATTTCTTGTATTTTTTCAATCTGTGCCTCCATTCTATTTCTGAGATTCTGGATCATCTTTGCTATCATTACCGTGATCCTTTTTCAGGTAGATTACTTACCTATTTCCTCCTAATTTATTTGGTCTTGTAGGTTTTTACATTCTTCATCTGTGGTGTATTTTTTTTTAAGAAGATGTTGGGGGTAGGAGTTTATTAATTTATTTATTTTTGCTGTGTTGGGTCTTCGTTTCTGTGCGAGGGCTTTCTCTAGTTGTGGCAAGCGGGGGCCACTCTTCATCGTGGTGCATGGGCCTCTCACTATCATGGCCTCTCTTGTTGCAGAGCACAGGCTCCAGATGCGCAGGCTCAGTAATTGTGGCTCACGGGCCTAGTTGCTCCGCGGCATGTGGGATCCTCCCAGACCAGGGCTCGAACTCATGTCTCTTGCATTAGCAGGCAGATTCTCAACCACTGCGCCACCAGGGAAGCCCCTGTGATGTATTTTTTTTGCTGTCTATGTTTTTTTTTTTGTTTCTGATTTTTTGATGAGTGGGATTGTGTTCCTGTCTTACTGGTTGTTTGGACTGAGGCTTCCAATACTGGAATTTATAGGCTGTTCGGTAGAGCTGGGTCTTGGTGCTGAGATGAGGACCTCTGTGAGACCTCATCCTATGAATATTCCCTGGGGTCTGAGGCTCTCTGTTAATCCACTGGTTCAGACTTGGAGCTCCCACCGCAGGAGCTTCAGCCCAACCCCCAACTTGTGAACCAAGATCCTGCAAGCCACATGGGGTGGAAAAGGAAGAAAGAACAATAACAAAGTAAAAAATAAAATTAGACTAGGAAACTAACAGATATAAAAGAGTATAAAAATAAACATATAGATGAAACAACTGGAAGGTAAAACTGAACCACAATAGTAAAAAAGAGGAGGAGAAAAAAAAAGTGGAAAAGGCCTTGGCTGTGGTCAGTGGGGCCTAAGCAGGGGCAGGGTTTGGATGGTGGGCGGGACCTATGCTTAGGACCCACAGGGCTGGAAAAGGCCCTTGGGGCGTTTAGGGGGTGGGGCTTAGGCTCAAAGGAACTGAAGGGGTCCTGGCATGTCCCCGACCTCTGATCTCCCTGGCCTCCCTCCTATGCCCCCAGGACCCACATGGCCTCGAGGGGGCCGTTGAGGGCGGGGGACCCGACCTGGGAGCCCAGCAGGTCTCCCGGGCTTGGGTTGGCAGGGCCAACGCCCTCCACTCCTCTCCCACTCCTCTGGTCCTGGAGGGGCCCTCCTGACTGCCTCTCTTCTCCCCTCCACCTCTGGCCTCTCCTGTTCTCCCCCTGCACTCCCAGGACCAACACGGCCCAGAGGGGGCCTCTCATGGCGTAAGACCCTGCCCGAGAGCCAGAGAGACTTCCCCAGCCTTGAGCAGGGAAATGCTGGGTGTACTCACCCCTG
>NW_021703779.1:59217370-59234870 GCF_005190385.1 Monodon monoceros | reverse complement strand
TCTTTAAGATTTTATACATACAAGATCATGTCACCTGTGAATAGAGATAGTTTTACTTCTTCCTTTCCAATATGGATGTCTTTTGTTTCTTTTTCTTGTTTAATTGCTCTGACTAGAACTTCCAGTACTATGTTGAATAGAAGTGATGAAAGCTGGCATCATGTCTTATTCTTGATTTTAGAGGACAAGCTTTCTGTCTTTCACCATTGAATACGATGTTAGCTGCTTCTCATATACAGCTTTCATCATGTTGAAGAAGTTACCTTCTATTCCTAGTTTGTGTGTTTTTATTGTGAAAGGTTGTTGTTTTGTGAAATGCTTTATTTTTAATCAATTGAGATTTGCCTTGTGTTTTTTTCTGTAAATTTTGATACATCATATTGTTTTCTTTATTGAGAGAAGATTGCACTCATCAGGCAGCTTTACTGCTTAGTACTTCAGTGTACATTTCTTAAGAATAGAATAGCCCCTCTTTATAAACACAGTACAGTGATCCAATTCAAGAGATTTAACATTCATAAGTTCTTTTTTTTTTTTAAGGGAACGTCCTAAAGTTTTATTTTATTTTATTTATTTTTTTGGCTGCATTGGGTTTTCATTGCTGCATGCGGGCTTTCTCTAGTTGCAGCGAGCGGGGGCTACTCTTTGTTTCAGTGCACGGGCTTCTTATTGCGGTGGCTTCTCTTGTTGCAGAGCACAGGCTCTAGGTGCGCGGGCTTCAGTAGCTGTGGCTCGTGGGCTCTAGAGCGCAGGCTCAGTAGTTGTGGCGCACGGGCTTAGTTGTTCTGCGGCATGCGGGATCTTCCCGGGCCAGGGATTGAACCCGTAGCCCCTGCATTGACAGGCGGATTCTTAACCACTGCGCCACCAGGGAAGTCCCATAAATTCTTTAATGTACAATCCATATTCTAATTTTGTTAATTGTACTTTATTATTAATTTTTTTTTAATAATTTTCTTTTGGCCACGCAGCATGGGGGATCTTAGTTCCCTGACCAGGGTTCAAACCTGTGCCCCCTGCATTGGAGGCACGGCGTCTTAACCACTGGGCCACCAGGGAAGTCCTAATTGTACTTTATAGCATATGTTTTTCCCCTCCAGTCCAGGATCCAGTTCAGGGTTATGCTCTGCATTTAGTTGTTCTCTCTCTTTAGTATCCTTAGTAATTTGCCTTTATCTTTTATGAAATTGGCATTTTCAGAAGAGGTTTATTGAGGTATAGTAAATCACATACATTTAAATTGTACAGTTTTATGAGTTTTGGCATATGTGTACACCCATGAAACCATCATTACAGTCAAGATTATGAGCCTTTCCATAACCCCCAAAAGTTTTCTTTTGTCCCTCCTCTTCCCCCTCCCCTGCCACCTCCTTCATACCCAGGCACCACTGATTAATTTTCTGTTTTTACAAATTTGTCTGCATTTTCTGGAATTTTTATGTAAATGGAAGCATACAGTATATATCCTTTTTTTTTTTTTTTGTGGTACATGGGCCTCTCACTGTTGTGGCCTCTCCCTTTGCGGAGCACAGGCTCTGGACGCGCAGGCTCAGCGGCCATAGCTTACGGGCCTAGCTGCTCCGCGGCATGTGGGATCCTCCCAGACCGGGGCACGAACCCATGTCCCTTGCATCGGCAGGCGGACTCTCAACTACTGCGCCACCAGGGAAGCCCTATCCTTTTTTTGATTTGGCTTCTTTCACTCAGTATAATGAGTTTGAGATTTATCCGTGTGTTTTTTCATATCAATAGTTTGTTCCTTTTTATTGCAGAGTAAAATTCTGTTATATCGATATACCACAATTTGGTTATCCAGTCACCTGTTGATGTATATGCAGATTATTGCCAGTTTTTAGCTGTTTTTAAATCTAATACAAATAGAACTGCTTTAAATATTCAAGTATAAGTTTCTGTCTGGATATATGTTTTTATTTCTCTTGGGTATCGTAGGAGTGGAATGGCTGAGTCACATGTTAGATGTATGTTTAACATTTTATGAAGATAGTACAGTGTTTTCCAAAGAGGTTGAACCATTTTATGCTCCCACCAGCAGCATATGAGAGTGCAGGTTGCTTTACATCCTTACCAACACTTGGTATGGTCAGTCCTTTTACTTTTACCTATTAGAGTTGTGATATAGTGGTTTTATTGTTCCTTTATAAGAACTGCATTGTTTTTCTATTTGTTTTCATGATTATTCCTTTGTCTTTAGTTTTCAGCAGTTTGCTTATGGAGTGTCTGAGCATGATTTCTTTTGGACTTATCCTGTTAGGGATTTGCCGAGCTTCATTTTTTTAAACAATTTTATTGAGGTGTGATTGACAAACCAAAAACTGCATAATTAATATATAAAGTTTGACAAGTTTAGAGGTAAGTATACATCTGAGAATTCATCACCACCAATCTGTGCCACAAACATATTAATTACCTCCAAAAGTTTCCTACCACCCTCTTCATTTACTATTATTTTTATAAGAACATTTAAATATAAGATCTACCCTCTTAGAAAAATTTTAACTATACAATACAGTATTGTTAACCACAGGCAGTATGCTGTAAAGTAGATCTCTAGGACTTATTCATCTTGCATAACTGAAGCTTTGTACCTTTTGACTAGTATCTCCTCATTTTCTCCTTCCTCCACCCCTGGAAGCTACCATTTTACTCTATTTCTATGAGTTGGACTATTTTAAATTCCTCATATAAGTCAGATCATGTAATATATTTGTCCTTTTGCACCTGCTTTTTTAATGTAGCATAATGTCCTCCAGGTTCATCAGTGCTGTCACAACTGGCAGTTTTTCCTTCTTTTTTTATGGCTGAATGATATTCCAGTGTATACCTATACCACATTTTCTTTATCCATTCTTCCATCAGTGGACATTTAAGTTGCTTCCATGTCTTAGCCGTTGTGACTAATGCTGCAGTGAACGTGGCAGTGCAGATATCGGTTTGAGATTATGATTTCAGTTCCTTTGGTTGGATCACGTGGTAGTTATGTTTTCAGTTTTTTGAGGAACCCATAGTGTTTTCCATAGTGGCTGCACCAATTTACCAATTTACATTGCATTACAAGGATTCCATTTTCTCCACATCCTCAGTAGCATTTGCTATCTCTTGTCTTTTTGATAATAGCCATTCTAAAAGGTGTGAGGTAATATCTCATTGTGGTTTTGATCTACAATTTCCTGATGATTAGTGATGTTGAGTACATTTTCATGTACATATCAGCCAAGTGCCTGGGACACCAATGGTTGGGAATTTAGGGTTTGTAAAATTATAATCTTATAGGTACTTGATGCTCTGTTCTCTTTTTTTTCAGTCTTTTTTCCTGTCTGCTTTTTAGACTGGATAATTTATATTGATCTATTTTCAAGTTTACTGTGTCTCTCCTTTTTCACATCCATTTTGCTATTGAGTCCATCCAGTGAGGGGTTTGGGTTTTTTGTTTTTTAATTTTGCTTATTATATTTTCCAGTTTGAACATTCCCATTTGGTTCTTTATAGCTTCTATTTCAGGTGTTAGCAAACTTTCTGTAAAGGACAAGGTATCTTTTAGGCTTTGTGAATCACGTACAGTCTATGTTGCATACTCTTTTTCAACAATCTTTCAAAATGTAAAAATAATTCTTGCTCATAGTCTGCGTTGGCCCACAGCTTGCAGTTTGCTGATCTCTGTTCTGTTTATTTGATGAGAGTTTCTGTTTTTCTATTTGTGTTGAGAGTGTTCATAATTGCATGTTCAAACAGTTTTATAATGGCTGCTTTAAAGTTCTTACTTGGTAATTCCAAATTCTGTGTCATCTTATTGTCAACTTCTGTTGATTGTCTTTTTTCATGTGAGTTGAGATTTTTAAGGGTCTTCATAGATTAGTTTTTTATTGTGTCTAGATATTTTGAATATTATGTTATGAGCCTCTGGGTCTTGTCTAAATTTTATAGAAATGTTGATGTTTTTATTTTAGCTGTCAATCAACCTGGTTAAATTCATGCCACAGTTTTCAAATTCTGGGGGCTGTGGTTCCAATATCAATTTAGTTTTCAAAGCCTGTGCAGTGCTATTCAGATTTGTCCTGCATGTGCAGGACACTCATTGGTCAGTCTGGTACTAGTGGATGTCTGTCCCTTAGTTCAGTTCTCACAGTCTTTGGTATGCTAATCAGGATCAGATCCATGCTTGCTCAGGCTGTTTATAAACAACATGATGGTGTTGCTTTTCTGGACTCCTCTCTCCATCATCTTTTTAGTAGTTTCTGGTTCCCTTGAGCTACCCTTTTCAGTCCTCCAGCCAGTGACTCTCCATATCTGCAGTCAGACTACATCTGGGGCCAACCAGTGGGAAGTCAGAGAGGAAAAAAGCAATGTTTTCTCCCCATCCTCTTGGAACTGAAGCTCCCTGAACGGAGAGAAAGGTTTCTCTCCTCAAAGTTTCAATTCTTGTGGTTTCCCCTAGCTGCATTGTTGCCACCATGGAATTGCCTGGGGACTGAGTCACAGAGGATGGAGGAAAGAAAAAATGAAAACCAAAACAGGATTTCTGTACTCTCTCTGAATAACTCAAGCCAGAACTAGAGATGCTTTCTCACTCTGAAGCACAATGCTCACTGCTTAGTTTTTGGCTGTGCATTAATTTAGACTAGGGTATGCCAGAGGAAAAGAATGGTAAATTCACTACCAGGTTGGTGTTGCTTTGAATTCTGGTATTCTTCCCCTATCTGCTTTTTGTTCTTTTCTTTTCCGAGACTTTGAATAGCTCCATGAAGTTAGTTCAGGTTTTATAGTTAACATTCAGTGGGAGAGAAAGGGTGGCATGTGTTTATTACATCTTACGTACTCAGAACTGTAACTGCATTTATTTTGATACTCAAATTTTCCCAGATTTGGCCACTAGGAGCCCCTTTAAGCTGACTTCTATGTCTTTTTAACATATTGCCATCGCTTGTGAACATTTCTTTCCTTTCTGGCTCACTAAAATGTTCCAGGCTCATCCTGTACTCTGCTGCTCAAGCCATGGACTTAACTCTTTTTCTCTCAGGAGTCTTGGTTCCTTTTGGAGGAAAATGTTATTCAGAAGCCAAAATCTGGGCACTAGGTGTGCTTACTGTTTTGGGGTGTCACTGCTGTCAGATCCTCTCAGTGAACTGAGCATATATATACACTTACACTTTTGTTTATATACATATATATTTATATATAATATATACATATGTAATATATACACACATTTCTACCCATATTTATCTGTCATCTATCTATCTATCTATCATCTATCTATCTATCTATCTATCTATCTATCTATCTATCTATCATCTATCTATCTAATCTACTGAAAACCATGATACCTTCAATTCTAGTCCAACACCAAAGTATTCATCTTAGTGTTCTTCCTTTCCATATTTCTAATTCTCTTCTCCAGTAATGAGGAACCTGGCTTCTATTAGCCTTAATATATTTGCTTATTTAATCAGTCCCTCTGTATGTAACCAGTCTCCCATCCCCTCTGCCACCCTCTCCAGTGTGAGGGTGCCCTACTCTCCCTGTTCATGCTCTGAATCTTTATTCTGGGTGTACATCCTCTCCTCACCCTGGTCCAACACCGTATGCCTGGCCATTACTCCATGTAGATGCTCTGTTACTGGGCTCTGACTCTCTATGCTCATCCCCTGGGTGAATGAACAATACATTCTTATACTGCTAGAATCTTATCAAGGAAACCACGCAGTCCCCAGAGTCTCTCTCCCTCTGGAAAATTATAGAGCTATAAAAATAAATTCCTAAAATCCTGTAAGTCAAGTGATTATGTTACAGAGAAGAGAAAGTATACACAGAAACTGGGTATGAGGCATGGCTGACTTGATGTCAACATGTCTCTATTCCTTAGAAGAGGATTTTATGAAGTTCTAAAAAACCAAAAACCAAAATACCTACTCTAAAGTAAAACTTAATTAGCTTCTATTTTAAAGTACATGTATGCCACACAACACTTCTAGGAGCTTGATGGAAGTGTTGCGAAATCATGCTAAATAATGAAATGGTTGGAACTAATTGGTTTGGTGTATAGCTTATGTAGGTGCATAGTGAAAAAATTAACTGGATTAATTGGGACATAGTGATATGTTGTCTAACTGAACTTCGTTTTGTGAGAGTTAGAAAATTCTAGTAATTTAAGCATTTATTTAAAAGTTTGCATATACTTACTTACCTTGGTAAGTAGAACATAGAGACACTTTCTTTGATATTTGAGACTCTTGTAATTACTCAAAACAAGGTTCATGATCTGTGTAGAATATTATAGAAGGGGCTACTTACTAGTGTGGCCAGTGGTAAGATACTTCACTGCTCTGAAAATCATTGTCCTCATCTGTAAAATGATTGCATGACAACAAGTTCACAAGTGTCCCTTCAGTACAAAAATTCCTACTTCTTGATTTAGAGAAGCCCTGGGCCAGATCCTAGAATGTATGTGTCTGTGTGTGCATTTTTTTTTTTTTTTTTGCGATTCGCGGGCCTCTCACTGTTGTGGCCTCTCCCGTTGTGGAGCACAGGCTCCGGACGCGCAGGCTCAGCGGCCATGGCTCACGGGCCCAGCCGCTCCGCGGCATGTGGGATCTTCCTGGACCGGGGCACGAACCCGCGTCCCCCGCATCGGCAGGCGGACTCTCAACCACTGCGCCACCAGGGAAGCCCTATGTGTGCATTTTTAATGGCAGAAATCTCTTAACAGGGTTGTTTACTTATTTAACTATTTCTCCTCAAAGTTTGAAACTTTAATCAGAATTTTATTTTCATTAGTTGATTTGTGTGTTCGACTTGCTTTTATCTTTCATTTCTATTCTTAGCTTGCTCTAGAATTTATTTTCAGTGTAGAGTTTTAATTCATTATGAAAGTTTCATTTACACAAGGAAAATGGCCAGTGGGCCTCTGGAACCCTTCGAAGTAATTAATTCAAGATTCAGCTAGATTTCATAGCTATTCTTTAGGGGCACAAAGCTTTTAAGTGAAGTCTAGGCTGCCTGGACTTTATTACCGTGATTTTATTCTCTTTTGCCTACTTAAACTTACCATTTTATAGCCAAATATTTGAAACATGTGTAAGATTGTGTACGTCTCTCCTTCCATAGTAAAATCTAATCTTATAGCACACAAATGAATTACTCCTCTGAAAGTAAAATTCAGTTTTCTGCCTGTTGTGGCTAGTGGGATATGATTGCATTCTCTGACCCTTCCCACCCACTGCTTCGTGTATCTGGGAGAGCATTAACTCACTTAAGGGTATCAACTTCATTACAAACTCAGAATCATTTGAGCCTTAAATATGACTTACTGGAATCCTTGTAATGGCATGTTCCATTAAATGTTAAGTGAGTTATATACTTTTTAACTAAATACCTATAGCATATGGAAAGCCTGGTCAGACTTGTTCATGTTCTTGGCTGCAGTGAGGCTCTTTATGTAGCCATTAGAACATTAATGCTTCCAACAAATATCGATGTTTATTTTTAATTCAGGCCATCATTGTTATTTTTAAATGTATATGGTTAACTTCTGTTTTTTTTTTTTTTTGCGGTACGCGGGCCTCTCACTGTTGTGGCCTCTCCCGTTGCGGAGCACAGGCTCCGGACATGCGGGCTCAGCGGCCATGGCTCACGGGCCCAGCTGCTCTGCGGCATGTGGGATCTTCCCGGAACGGGGCACGAACCCCTGTCCCCTGCATTGGCAGGCGGACTCTCAACCACTGCACCATCAGGGAAGCCCTGGTTTACTTTTTATGCCTAGTTTTTATGCATAATTTTAATTTTTTATCAGTGTATATATGTACATAGTTTAAAGAGAAAAATAATTCTACAATTTATGTTTCAAAATTACCTGTCCCACACCCCTCTTCTTTTAGTACCTTTAAAATGTTATGCTACCATCACTTCTATCTAGTTACAAAACATTTTTAGCACCCCAAAGTAAAATCCCATACTGTTGGAAACACCAATCTGCTTTTTATATCTATGGATTTAATTTGTGGCTGAATGATATTCCATTGTATGGATATACCACAGTTTCTTTATCCATCATTGGTTGATGGACATCTGAGTTGTTTCCACCTTTTGACTATTGTGAATATTGCAGTTATGAACATTTGAGTACAAGTATCTGAGTACCTGTTTTCAATTTTTTAAGATATATACCTAGGACTGGAATTGCTGGGTCATATGATAATTCTGTGTTCAACTTTTTGATGAAGTGTCAAATTGTTTTCCACATTGGCTATATATACCACTTTACATTACCATCAACAATGTATGAGGGTTCCAATTTCTCCATTTCGTCACCAATGCTTCTTATTTTCCGACTTTTAAAATTAAAGCCATCGTAGTGCATGTGAAGTGGTATCTTGATTTGCATTTCCTTAATGACTTAATGTTGAATGACTTAATGTTGAACATCTTTTCATGTGCTTGTACAAATGTTCACCATTTGTATGGCCATTTTCTGTTCTTTGGAGGAATGTGTGTTCAAGTCTTCTGTGCATTAAAAAAATTTTTTTTAATTAAAATAATTTTTGACTGCACTGCATAGCTTGCGGGATCTTAGTTCCCCAAACAGGGATTAAACCTGTCCTCCCTGCAATGGAAGCATGGAGTCCTGACCACTGGACTGCCAGGGAATTACCATTTGCCCATTTTTAAATTGGATTATCTTTTGGTGACTGAGTTGTAGTATTTTGGCTACTACACCTGTGTCAGATATATCGTATGATTTGCAGATATTTTCTGTATATTCTGTGTTGTATATTCATTCTCTTGATAGTATCCTTTCACGTACAAAAGTTTAAAATTTTTTAAAAGATTTTTTAAAAATTTATTTATTTAATTTATTTATTTTTGGCTGCATTGGGTCTTCGTTGCTGTGCGTGGGCTTTCTCTAGTTGCGGAGAATGGGGGCTACTCTTCGTTGCGGTGCACGGGCTTCTCATTGTGGTGGCTTCTCTTGTTGCATAGCACGGGCTTTAGAGCGCAGGCTTAGTAGTTGTGGTGCACGGGCTTAGCTGCTCTGTGGCTTGTGGGATCTTCCCAGACCAGGGCTCAAACCCGTGTCCCCTGCATTGGCAGGCAGATTCTTAACCACTGCACCACCAGGGAAGCCCCAAGAGTTTTAAATTTTGATGAAATCCAACTTATTAACTTTTTCTTCCGTTGCTTGTGCTTTGGGGTGTCAGATCTAGGATTCCACTGCCAAATCCAAGGTTATGATCATTTACCCGTGTGTTTTCTCCTAAGATTTTTTTATAGTTTTAGCAGTTAAAATGGTAAGAATCTTTGACTCATTTTGACTTAATTTTTGTATATGGTGTTAGGTAGGGGTCCAAATTCATGTAGAAATCCAGTTTATCATTTGTTGAAGAGAGTAATTTTTCTCTTAATTGGTTTTGGCACTTTTGTCAAAAATCAATTGACCTTAGATGTCAGAGTTTATTTCTGTGTTCTCAGTTCTATTCCATTGGTCTCTATGTCTTTTCATTATGCCAGTACCATACTGGTGTTTTAAATTTATATTTTTAAAATTTTATTTTATATTGAAATACAGTTGATTTACAATATAGTGTTAGTTTTACGTGTGAAGCAAAGTGATTCAGTTGTACCTCTACATATATCCATTCTTTTTCAGATTCTTTTCCCATATCAGTTATTACAGGATACTGAGTAGAATTCCCTGTTATATACAGTACCATATTGTTTCAATTGCTGTAGCTTTGTTGTATTGTACATCTGAAAAACAGATGTTTGAGACTTCCAAATTGTTTTTCTTTTTCAAGATTATTTTGACTATTCAGGGTTCATTGCAATTCCATCTCAGAGGATTGGCTTTTCTATTTTTGCAAAAAAAGGTTGTTGGGATTTCGATAGGGATTCCATTGAATCTGTAGATCACTTTGGGGAGTATTGCCATCTTAACAATGTTAATTTTCCCATTCCATGAACATGGGATGTCCTCACATTTATTTATGTTTTCTTTAGTTTCTTTCAGCAATATTTTATAGTTTTCAGTGTACAAGTCTCGTACCTTCTTGATTAAATTTATTCCTAAGTATTTTAATCTTTTTGATGGTGTCGTAAATGGAATTGTTTTCTTACTTTCCTTTTCAAGTTGTTCATTACTAACATATAGAAATATAACTGATTTTTGTGTGTTGATTTTGTATCCTGCAACTGTGCTAAATTCACTTATTCTAGTAAGAATGTGTGTGTGTGTGCACTTAGCTTGTGTGTATTCCTCAGGATTTTCTACATTTGAGATCATGTCGTATGTGAATAGAGATAATTTTAACTTCTTCCTTTCTAACCTGGAGGCCTTTTATTTGTTTTCCTTGTCTAATTCCTCCAGTTAGAACTTCCAGTACAATGTTGTGGTGAAGGCAGGCATCCTCGTTCTTCATCTTAAGGGGAAAGTTTTCTGTCTTTTATCATTGAGTATTATGTTAGCTGAGGGTTTTTCACAAATGCCCTTTATTAGATGGATGAAGTTCTCTTTTTTTTTTTGAAGTTCTCTTTTATTTCTAGTTTGTTTAGAGTTTTTTTTCATGGAAGAGTGTCGGGTTATTGCTAAATGCATTTTTCCGTGTCAGTTGAGCTATCATGTGTTTTTTTTTTTCTTTCATCCTATTAATGTGGTGTGGTACATTGATTTATTTTCTTATGTTGGACCACCTTTGTATTCCTGGGATAAATTCCACTTGGACATGATGTATAAATTAATCCTTTCTGTGTATTCCAGGATTCTATTAGCTAGTACAGTAAGTCCCCTACATACGAACCTTCAAGTTTAGAACTTTCAAAGATGTGAACGTGTGTTTGCATGTCCAGTCATGTAAGTTAGTTCACATGTCTGGTGTACATTGTCACGTGCATGCGTCCTCTACAAGTGGTTGTGCTTTTTTGTGCTTTAATGTACATTACTGTATAGAGTATAGTAGTACAGTAACTTTATTTCAAGCCCAGGATGTCTGGAAGCAAACGTAAAAGCAGCGGTGATATAGCTGGTACTGCTAAGAAGCGCCAAGCGATAATGATGGAAACAAAATTGAAAATAATTGAGAGAGTGGAGCGAGGCGAAAAGATGGTAGACGTCGCTCGTTATTATAACATGAGTCATTCAACCATCGGCACGATTCTAGAGAACAAGGACAAGATCATGGAACATGTGAGGTCTGCTGTGCCAATGATGTTGACAATAATATCGAAGAAGTGTGGAAAAGTGATGGAGGAGATGGAGAAGCTTCTCAGTGTGTGGATGCAGGATCAGCATCAGCATCAGCGTCGAGTCCTGCTCAGCTTAATGCTGATTCAAGAGAAAGCTAAAAGCCTTCAAGAGAAACCTAAAAGACTTGAGAAAGAAACATGGTGAAGAATCAGAGGGAGCATCTTTTAACGCCAGCCATGGGTGGTTTCATCGGTTCAAGGCTAGAGCCAGCCTTCACAACATAAAAGTAAGTGGCGAGGCAGTGAGTGCAGATATGGTAGCTGCCTGGGAATTTCCTGAAACGCTTTGAGAAATTATTGATGAAGGCACGTATTTACCTGAGCAGGTTTTTAATGTGGATGAGATAGGACTGTACTGGAAGAGGATGCCAGACCAAAGTTACATCAGTAAGAAAGAAAAGTTGATGCCCAGCTATAAAGCAGCAAAATAGGCTAACTCTGTTGTTTGTTGGCAATGCTTCTGGCAATCTGAAGCTGAAGCCTCCCTTAGTTTATCATTCAGAGAACCCAAGAGCCCTTAAAAGCATAGCCAAGGGCTCTCTTCCTGTCGTGTGGAAGAGTAACCCCAAAGCCTGATTACACAGGCCATTTTCCAGGACTGGTTTTTCCACCACTTTATCCCGGAGGTAGAGAAATATTGCTTGGAGAAGGACATCCCATTCAACATTCTTTTGCTGCTCGACAGTGCTCCAGGCCATCCCCCATTCATGGACGACTTTCATCCCAACGCCAGAGTAGTGCATCTGCCACCAAATACTACTGAATACATTGCTCATCCAGCCTATGGACCAGGGATTTATAGCGACTTTCAAGAAATGTTATTTACGTCACACTTTTCATCAGACAGTAAAGGTTAGTGACGAATCAGGAACAACTTTGCAGCAATTTCGGAAGGATGATAATATCTACAAGGCCATAAAAAACATTGACTTTGCTTTGTGTGAGGTTACGGCTGTCACCGTGAATGGGGTTTGGAAGAACCTTTGGCTGCAGTTTGTTCACGATTTTTGTGGATTTGAGAAGGTAGATGAGGAGTCCAAAGGGGTCTTCAGCAACTTAGTGACCCTCAGCGAGAAGCTGGAGCTAGATGTGCAAGAGGACGACTTCACTGAACTCCTTGCTGTGCAACACGAGGAGCTTACTAATGAAGACCTGATGGACTTGGAGACCCAGAGAAAGGACGAAGAGAGACAAGAGGAAGAAGTAACTGAAGTACTGAAGAGATTCACGATGCAGGAAATGGCAGCGGATTTTCTTTATTTGAGGAGGCACTGTTAGTTTTTGAGGCATAGGACCAAACGTAGAACAGTAGTCGAAGGTTGCAGCAGCCGTTCAGAAAGCAATCTAGTGGTATGGTGTCACCTATGACGAGAAAAAAAGAGCTACTACCCAGACATCACTGGACCGTTTTTTCAAGAGAGTAGATAGAATTGAATCCAGCAAGGAACCAGAACCTGTGCCATCAGCATCAGGCATTAGTGAAATTGCAGCTTGCCCTCCGTCACCTATTGCTGATGATCCTTCAGCTCTACCATCTCCCGCCTCCTCTCCTGTTCACTTCACTCAGTGCCAACCCCTGTATGCCAGCTGTTGTACTACTCTACTTTTCAAGGTACTGTACTGTAAGATTAAAAATTTCTTTGGTTTTTTTATGCATTATTTGTGTAAAAAAGTACTATAAACCTATTACAGTAGAGTACTATGTATCCGATTGTGTTACTTGGCTAACTTTGTTGGACTTATGAACAAATTAGACTTATGAATACGCTGTCGGAATGGAACTCGTTTGTATGTAGGGGACTTACTGTATTTTGTTGAAGATTTTGCATCTGTATTCATAAAGGACATTGTAGTTTCCTTATTTTGTGATATCTTTATCTGGCTTTGGGATCAGGGCAATGTTGGCTTCATGGCATGAGTTAGGAAGGGTTCCCTCATATTGTATTTTTTTGGAAGAGTTTTAGAAAGATTGGTGTTAAATCTTCTTTAATTGATGGATAAAATTCACCAGGGAATCCATTTGGTCCTGGACTTTTTTCAGAGGAGTTTTTTGATTCCTGATTCAATCTCTTGTTATAAATCTGTTCAGATTTTCTGTTTCTTCTTGAATCAGTTTTGGTAGTTTATGTGTTTCTAGGAGTTGTCCATCTAGGTTATCTTACTTCTTGGCATACTATGTTCATGGTAATTTCTTATAATCCTTTTTATTTCTGTAAGGTCCATAGAAATATTCCCACTTTCATTTATGATTTTAGTAATTCTTTTTAGAAACTTCTTTTTTTGTTAGTCTAGCTAAAGGTTTGTCAGTTTTATTGATCTTTCAAATAACAAACTTTTGGTTTGATTAATTCTATTGATTTTCTTTTCTCTGTTTTATTTATCTCCATTTTTTCTTATTTTCTTCCTTCTGCTAGCTTTTGGTTTAGTTTGCTCTTCTTTTCCTACGTGTTGATTTGAGATCTTTATTTTTAAAATTTATTTTATTGAAGTATAGTTGATTTACAGTGTTGTGTTAATTTCTGCTGTACAGCAAAGTGACTCAGATATACATAATTCTTTTTCATATTCTTTTCCATTATGCTTTATCACAGGATACTGAATATAGTTCCCTGTGCTATACAGTAGGACTGTTGTTTATCCATTCTATATATACTAGTTTGCATCTCCTAATTCCAAATTCCCAATCCATCCCTCCGCCAACCCCCTCCCCCTTGACAACCACAAGTCTGTTCTCTATGTCTGTGAGTCTGTTTCTGTTTCATAGATAAGTTCACTTGTGTTGTATTTTAGATTCTGCATATAAGTGATATCATATGGTGTTTGTCTTTCTCTTTCTGACTTCACTTAGTGTGATAATCTCTAGGTCCATCCATGTTTTTGCAAATGGAATTATTTCATTATTTCTTGTGGCTGAGTAATTAATATTCCTTTATATATATACTACATCTTCTTTATCCATTCATCTTTTGATGGACATTTAGGTTGCTTCCATCTCTTGGCTATTGTGAATAGTGCTGTGAACATAGGGGTTTATGTATCTTTTTTGAATTATAGTTTTGTAAGATCTGTTTTTTTAATGTAGGTGTATATAGCTATAAATTTCCTTCTGAGCATTGCCTTTGCTGAATCCCATAAAATTTAGTATGTTGTGTTTTTATTTGCATTCATCTCTACATATTTTCTAACTTCATTTGTGATTTCTTCTTTGACCCATTGGTTGTTTAAGAGTTTGTTGTTTAATTTCCACATATTTTTGAATTTTCCAGTTTTCAAGTTTTATTCCATTGTGGTAGGAAAAGGTGCTTTGTATGATTTCAGTGTTGTAAAATTTATTGAGACTTGTGGCATAACATATGGTCTATCCTGGAGAATGTTCCATGTGTACCTGAGGAGAATGAGTATTGTGCTGGTTTGGGGTTGAGTGTTCTGTATATGTTTATTAAGTCTAGGTGGTTTATAGTATTGTTCAAGTCTTCTATTTCCTTTTTGATCTTTTGTCTGGCTTTGTACATGATTGAAAGTGAGGTGTTGATATCTCCAACTGTAATTGTAGAACTGTTTGTCCTTTCACTTGTGTCAGTTTTAGCTGCATATATTTTAGGGGTCTGTTTTTTAGGTGTATATATGTTTATAATTGTTATATTTTCTTTTATCAATATGTAATGTTCTTTGTCTTTTGTAACAATTTTTGACTTAAAGTCTGTTTTGTCTGATATTAGTATAGGCACTCAGCTCTCTTTTGGTTCCTATTTGCTTAGAATATCTTTTTTTCATGTTTTCACTTTCAATCTATTTTTGCCTTTGGATGTAAACTGAGATTTTGTAACCAGCATATAGTTTGATCATGGTGTGTTTAAAAAAAAAAATTTAGCCAATCTGCCAATCTCTGCCTTTTAATTGGAGAGTTAAATTACATGTAATTACTGATAAGAAAGGTCTTCTGCCATTTTCCTGTTTGTTTTCTATATACCTATATATGTGTCTTATATCTTTTTCTTCCTCATTCCCTCCACTACTACCTTCTTTTTTGTTTAATTGCTTTTATCTAGTATTCCATTTTGATTTCCTTCTCATACCTTTTTCACCATATGTTTCAGTTACTTTCTTGCTGGTTATTCTGAAAAATATAATTAACGTCATAAACTTGTAAGAATCCAGTTTGAATCAATACCTATTAGCTTCAACATCATACAAAAAGTCTGCTGCTATACATCTCCATTTACAAATTACATATTTGTATATTATGTGCCCATTAGCATAGACTTATACTTTTTTTTTTTTGCGGTATGCGGGCCTCTCACTGTTGTGGCCTCTCCCGTTGTGGAGCACAGGCTCCAGACGCGCAGGCTCAGCGGCCATGGCTCATGGGCCCAGCTGCTCCGCGGCATGTGGGAATCTTCCCGGACCGGGGCACGAACCCGTGTCCCCTGTATCGGCAGGCGGACTCTCAACCGCTGAGCCACCAGGGAAGCCCTATACTTATTTTTAAGTGTATTTTTCCTTTAAATCGTATAGAAAAAAAAAAAGAGGAGTTATGAACCAAAAATACAATAACTCTGACTTTTATATTTACCTAGTTACCTTTACCCTTATTTGTATTTATTTGCATTACTACCTAGCATGCTTTTATTTCAGCCTGAAAAATTCTATTTAGCATTGTAGAACAGCTCTACTAGAGACAAACTCTCTCAACTTTTGTGTATATGAGAATGTCTTAATTTCTCCTTCATTTCTGAAAGGATAGTTTTGCCACATAGAGAAATTTTGGTTGAAAGTTGTTTTTTCATCACTTTAAATATGTCATTTCGCTGCGTTCTGGCTTGTATGGGAAATCAGCTGAAGTTTGAGGATCCCTTGTACATGACTAGGTGCATCTTGCTTGTTGCCTTCAAGATTCTTTGTCTTCTGATGGTTTGATTATAATGTGTCTCAGTGTGGATATCTCTTTTTGTTGTTTGTTTTTAATAAATTTATTTATTTAATTTTGGCTGCGTTGGGTCTTCATTGCTGTGTGTGGGCTTTCTCTAGTTGCAGCAAGCAGGGGCTACTCTTCATTGTGGTGGCTTCTCTTGTTGTAGAACACGGGCTCTAGGCGCAAGGGCTTCAGTAGTTGTGGCACGTGGGCTCAGTAGTTGTGGCTTGCAGGCTCTAGAGCACAGGCTCAGTAGTTGTGACGCATGGGCTTAGTTGCTTTGCGGCATGTGGGATCTTCCCGGACCAGGGCTTGAACCCGAGTCCCCTGCATTGGCAGGCGGATTCTTTCTCTTTTTTTTTTTTTTTTTGCAGTACGTGGGCCTCTCACTGTTGTGGCCCTTCCCGTTGCGGAGCACAGGCTCCGGATGCGCAGGTTCAGCGGCCATGGCTCACAGGCCCAGCCGCTCCGCGGCATGTGGGATCCTTCTGGACTGGGGCACGAACCTGCGTCCCCTGCATTGGCAGGTGGACCCTCAACCACTGCGCCATCAGGGAAGCCCCGGCAGGTGGATTCTTAACCACTGAGCCACCAGGGAAGTCCTGGATATCTTTGTGTTTATTCTATTTAAAATTTGTTTAGCTTCTTGGACTTGCAGATTTGTATCTTTTTATCAAATGTGGAAGTTTTGGGCCAATATTTCTTTGAGTATTCTTTCTGCTTTTTTCTCTGTCTTCTCTCCTTCAGGGACTCTGATTTTACATACATTGTTGTTGTCTTATGGGTCTCAGGCTCTGTTCATTGTTCTTCATTCTTTTTTCTTTCTGCTCCTCAAACTGAATAATTTCTATTGATCTTACTTTCAAGTTTGTTGATTCTTCTTTCTGATCTAATCTTTTTTTGAAACCCTGTGGTGAATTCTTAATTTCAATTATTGTACTTTCCAGCTCCAGAATTTCTTTTCTTATATATGTAATTTCTATATCTTTATTGATATCCTCTATTTGGTAAGACATTTTTATCCTTGTTTCATTTAGTTCTTTTTCCATGAATTGCTTTAGCTCATTGAGCATATTTAAGACAGTTGATTTAAAGTCTTTATCTTTGGAATTCCCTGGTGATCCAGTGGTTAAGACTGACTCGGTGCTTTCCCTGCTGGGACCTGGGTTCCATCCCCGGTTGGGGAACTAAGATCCTGCAAGCCACGCAGCGTGGATTAAAAAAAAAAAAGAAGCCTTTGTCTTTTATGTCCAGTATCTGTGCTTTCTTAGGGACAGTTTTCCTTCCTTCCTTCCTTCCTTCCTTCCTCCCTTCCTCCCTTCCTCCCTTCCTCCC
>NW_021703779.1:59134532-59217270 GCF_005190385.1 Monodon monoceros | reverse complement strand
CCCTCTCTCCCTCCCTCCCTCCCTCTCTCCCTCCCTTCCTTCTTTTCTTCTTGTGAAAGGACCATACTTTTTTGCTTCTTTGTATGTCTTATTTTTTTGTTGTTAAAAAGTGGACGTTTTCAATATTATAATGTAGTAACTTTGGAAGTTAGATTTTTCCCACTACTCACAGTTTGTTGTTCTTGCTGTGGTTTGTACTTATTTGTTTGTTTAGTGACTTTTCTAAACTATTTTTTTAAGACTGTGTTCTTTGTCTCCTTTACTCTAAGTTGCAGTCAGCCTTTATCTATTTATTTATTTTGGCAGCGCCGGGTCTTAGTTGCGGCATGCATGCGCGATCTAGTTCCCCAACCAGGGATTGAACCTGGGCCCCCTGCATTGGGAGTGTGGAATCTTACCCAGTAGACCACCAGGGAAGTCCCCACAATGAGATATTGCTTCACACTCATTAGGATGGCCAAAACAACAAAATAACAGGTGTTGATGAGGATGTGGAGAAATTGGAACCCTCATACACTTGCTGAGAATGTAAAATGATGTAGATGTTATGGAAAGTTATGACAGTTCCTCAGAAAATTAAGAAATAGAATTAGTGTGTAATACAGCAATCCCATTCTGGGTATATGTCCAAAAGAAATGAAAGCAGATTCTTGAAGAAATATTTGCACACCCATGTTCATTACAGCATTATTCACAGTAGTTAAGAGGTGGAAGCAACACAGATGTCCATTGACAAATGAATGGATTAAAGAGGAAAGGTAGTATACACATACATTGAAATATTATTCAGTCTTAAAAGGAAAGAAATCCTGTCAACTGCTACAACATGGGTGAGCCTTGAGAGTGCTATACTAAATGAAATAAGTCAGTCACAAAAAGCCAAATATTTTATGATTTCCCTTATACGAGGTATTTTTTTTTACATCTTTATTGGAGTATAATTGCTTTACAATGGTGTGTTAGTTTCTGCTTTATAACAAACTGAATCAGTTATACATATACATATGTTCCCATATCTCTTCCCTCTTGCATCTCCCTCCCTCCCACCCTCCCTATCCCACCCCTCCAGGCCGTCACAAAGCACCCAGCTGATCTCCCTGTGCTATGCAGCTGCTTCCCACTAGCTATCTACCTTACGTTTGGTAGTGTATATATGTCCATGCCTCTCTCTCGCTTTGTACCAGCTTAGGGGTAAGACAGGAATAAAGACACAGACCTACTAGAGAATGGACTTGAGGATATGGGGAGGGGGAAGGGTAAGCTATACCAGGTATTTAAAGTAGTCAAACTCACAGAAACAGAAAGTAGAATGGTGATTGCCAGTGGTTTAGGGAGGGGCAAATGAAGGGTTATTGTTCAATGGGTAAAGAGTTTCAGTTTTACAAGATGAAAAAGTTCTGGAGATCTGTTGCACAACAATATGAATATAGTTAACACTACTAAATTCTACACTTAAAAGTGGTTAAGATGGTACATTTCGTTACATGCTTTTTACCACAATTAAAAACTTTTCTTCTTTTACTATCGTTTTACTGGGGTGTTAGGAGAGAGCAGAGGTAGTTGTGTGTGCTCAGTCTGACATCTTTAACAGGAATGTGATGCTGGCTTTTTTGTTTGTTTTCTCTGCTTTTTGTTTCCTGTCTACTTTTTCCCAACTTCCTGTGGGTTAGATGAACATTTTTAGAATTACATTTTATCTATATTATTTTTGAGTTCTGTTTTTGTAAGGACAGTCATTATGGATTTAGGATGCACCCTAATCCAGTATTACCTCACCTTGATTATACTGCAAAGACCCTATTTCCAAATCAGGTAAAGTTCACTGGTTCCAGATGGACATGAATTTTGGGAGGAGGGCATTATTTAACTCAGTATAGTCTTGATAGCATAAGTCCTTTTACTTTATTCTTCTTCAATGTTGTTTTAGCTGTTCTGGGCCTTTTACTCTTCTATATTCCTTATAGAGTCACCTTGTCAAGTTTGGTGAAAAACTATTGAAATTTTGATTGAAATGGCATTTGATTTATAATTAATTTGGAGAGTATCACTGTCTTTATAATGTTGAGTCTTCTTATCAATGAATGTGATATGTCCTAATTTATATAGTCTTCTTTAATGTATTTCAACATAGTTTTGTAATTTTCTGTATAAAGATATTTCAGTCAACTTGCTGTCATAAGTGATATCTTAGAGTTTACATTTTTATTTGTTTGTCATTGGTTGCATTTAAAAGCAGTTGCTTTTAAATGTTTATTTAATATCCAGCAACTTCTCTGAACTCTTATTAATTCTAATAATTTCATCTGTAAAGTTTCTTGGATTGTTTGCATTTGCATGTTTTTACCATCTTTCTTTTTTTTTTTGTTTTTTTTTGTTTTTTTTTTGTTTTTGTTTTTGCTGTACGCGGGCCTCTCACTGCTGTGGCCTCTCCCGTTGCGGAGCACAGGCTCCGGACGTGCAGGCTTGGCGGCCATGGCTCACGGGCCCAGCTGCTCCGCAGCATGTGGGATCTTCCCGGACCGGGACACGAACCCGTGTCCCCTGCATCGGCAGGCGGACTCTCAACCACTGCGCCACCAGGGAAGCCCTACCATCTTTCTTTTGTCTCTAGCTCTGTTGCTATCTATTTCACATTATAAATTACTAGAGGATGGACACCTTTCTTTAATATGCTTTGTAGAGTAAATGGACATTGAATTGCATATTGAAAGATACGAAAGGAGACTCATAGCTGGTGTTTAGGGAAAGAAAACGTTTGGTATGTTGCACAGAGTTAGAGATGATAAAGGGAAACGCAAATGTAAAGAGAGGGGAAAGGACTGAATTAGAGGATCAAGGATATGTAACAGAAAAGTAATTATTAACTATGCCTTCGTTAGGATGGGGCTACCAGTAAAGGACCTTGAAGTTCAGAGTTAAGAGTTTGTATATTGTTTAGAAGGTGATTGATAAAACTATACTGTTAGAAAACTCATGATTTTCATTCTAAAGGTCAATGAAATTATTTAGTGTGCTTTTGATGGGCTTAAGGTTTAGACAAGACCTGAAAATCCAGGGCAAGAAATCTTATAATGAGAGGAAATGATCGGATAAAGGTTGGAGAGGAGCTAACTGTAGTGTTATTCACTTAAAAAGAATTAATGAATTAAATAAGCCAACTCTCTTATTTCTGAGACATCCTTCCTGTATCCCAAAACTAGATTAGGAATTACTTAAGGTGTTGACATGATGGCAGAAGGTAATGCTGTATTGTTCAGAGGCAGAGAAATAAAGTGTTTGGAAAATTGTATCTTAGAGCACCAGGAGAAATAACGAATGACCTATTGTTTATTATTACTGAGACATCTGAGGATTAGAGAAAGCTGAGTAAGGGAGGATTGGAAGGTAAACGTCTTAAAGCCATTAAGGAAGAAAGGCAGGCAATTATCATTCAATTATTGTTACACAATTATAATTGAACAAAATGTAAAAATACATGATCTATAAATGTTTAAAAGACAGCAAAATCACAAAGAAAAATAACTTGGAACTAAAAAAATAATAGGTTTGCTTTTTCTGAATTTTAACAACCTAATTTATAAAGTAATTCACAAAAAATGAAATTATCTGGTTAATTAAAAATAAAAAGGGGACTTCCCTGGTGGTCCAGTGGTTAAGATTCCGTGCTCCCAATGCAGCGGGCACGGGTTCAATCCCTGGTCAGGGAACTATCAACAGATCCCTCATGCCACAACTAAGAGCCCGCATGCCGCAACTAAAAGATCCCACATGCCGTAACTAAAGGTCCTGCACACCTCAACGAAGATCCCGCGTGCTGCAGCTAAGACCCAGCACAGCCTAATAAATAAATTAATATTTTTTTAAGAAGCCTCATACTGAACTCAGAAGTTAGTGATCAAACTCATTTTCAGCTGCAGTATCTAGCTGAGTTTTAAAAATCATCTATATAGTCTCATCGTGGTATTGTAAATTAGGTATTCGGTTGGATCTTTTATTTCTGGGCCAGTAGATGGAGCAGTGGCTGGAGTTTCTAGAGATTCCATGAGCTCTGGTCCCATAAGTCCGTTTCTATATGACCAATATACAACAGACTTACAGATCTACCTTCTTTGTGTTTTTTTGCCACTGTGTATTACTTGCAAAATGAGATGTTACCACTCCATGGAAGGCCAGGAACGTATTTTTTAAAGAGATATTTGTATAAATCTTAGTACTAAATACCCCATTAGAAATGTTTCATGAGGACAGAGATTTTTGTCTGCTTTGTTCACTGATATGTCTCTAAGGCCTAAAATAGTACCTAATAGATAAGACATGCTTAGTAAATATTTATCATTGAATATATAAATGAATGAGTGAACGGAGCAGTACTGGTAGTTAAAAGATTTTTTTTCGGTCATTACATTGAAAATATTGTACAGGTCTCTTGAAAGATAATCTTAGTATTTTGTAGCTTTGGTCTTATAAGTTTATTGTTTTGTATTCTTTTCTCCCTTAGGAAGTAGTATATAATGTAAGTACACTTGAAGGGATTGTGAGGGAAGAAAAAAAACACTGAGGAAATTGAATAAAGACTCAGTACATTTAAATGTTCATCAAAAGTTTTACTTTCCATTTTTCTCTGTGTAAGTTAGTTGCAAGCCTCTCTACAGCAAGTGGGTATAAGCTGCATTATTCCAGTATAGCTACATAACTGGTGTAGCCCTGTGTGAACCTATGGGCTCTGGGGCATGTAGAGTTAAGCTTTTTCTGCTGAAATTTTTCTGCTGAAATGTCGAGAATGCATTTAAATACTTCTGGATTCTTGCCAGACCCACATTACCAAGACTGTTCTTTATTTTAGATTCAAATATGCAGTAGGTCTGATGTGCTCAGGCATGCATATTGAACTTCTACTTTCTGAATGTACTGTACTGTAATTCAAAGGGCAACTTTTTTGAAGCAAGACAGCTCTTTACACATTACTTATGAATAACTTCCCTCAGATCTTGGATTCTTAATTGAGGATCTGCTTCTGTAGTCTTACTCAGGTTAAACTTATAAAGGACTCCTTTATATGGATATAATCAGTTTCTGGATAGATGGTTTCTATAAATAGTGATGGGATATTTGGGTAAATTACTAGAATTAAGTTTTTTTTCTTTTATGCCATTTCCCAGTACTTTTATGAATGAAAATTCTGTACGATATGACATTCACACAGCGACTGAGATGCTGATTAATCTGTAAGAGTATTTTCCTATGGCGTCATTCACATACTTGTTCCTACCTTCATCTCAGTGGTAATTTATGTAAAGAAAATTTTTGTTGTTATCAAGAGATCCATTAAATTAACTTTCTAAATAAGTCTTATGACTAGATAGTGCTTTGGACACATTTCACGTTTTTTAAAGTTGTCTTAATTTTGAAAGGTATTCATTCATTTTTTTGCCCCCCTCAGTGGTGATTTTGTTTTCTTTGAATATACCCTTTTCTAATGCCTTTTACTGAATCTGGCAACCTACAGAGGCATTTTAGCCTGCTCTTTTGCTGGGCAATGATTAGTTTTCCCATTTCCTGTTACAAAGGACCTTTTAGTAATGTATTGTATTACCTTTCCATAGGTAACTAATGCCACACCCTGAATATTTTTTAGCTCCTCTTTATATAAATTGAGAGGTTTTGATAAGGATGAGTGGGTTATTTTGATGTACAGAACACTTAAGTATGTCTTAAAGACTCTGAAATGCTATAGATTTTTTTTTAACGTTAAGAGAATCATGAATCTGACGTATGTTGTTTTTTTTTTTTAATATTGTAGAGCGGATATCTTCATATTCTCTGTTATAGCTTTGGAATAGAAGCCTACAAGCAGAATAAATATGAAGAAAGTTCTTTCTGGCTCAGGTAATATAAAAAAATAATGAATATAAATTAACGATTATTATCATAGAGTTCAGTTAATACTTACTATAGGGTACTTTGGCAGTTTAAACATTTTCTGATTTCAAAAGTCAACATGCTAAATTTAGTCACTCCTTTAACATGTATTGTTTATTATTCTTATATGTTGCCAGTTGATAGAAAAATGTATTCTATTGTTAATAACATAAAAGCATGTTCTCCCTCCATTCCTCCTGTGTACCTTCATCAAGAATATGGAAATCCTGATTTTTTGCTTTGGTATGTATTGCTGTCTGCTAACCCCAGAGTATAAGGGCAGGTGGGTAAATAGTAGGATCACCTAAAATTATTAGTCTTAAGAGAATCTTGGTATTTTAATATCAGTTAAGTAAGTATATATTAAGCACTTACTATACGCTTAGAACTACACTAAGATTTGTACTGTTGTGTTGAATCTGGAAATACCAGGGAATAGTGCAAAAATATAGCAACTATATGCAAGAATCCTGTGTTTCACTGAATACCTATGCCCAGTACAGGTCCTGACATAATAGTAGATACTCAGTAATTGCTAGTGAATTTCTGTGAAAAATCTATTTTTCTGGAGATGTCACATAAAGTGCTTCGAATTTTCTTTTCCTTTTAAATTAATTAATTAATTAATTTTTGGCTATGTTGGGTCTTCGTTGCTGCGCATGGACTTTCTCTAGTTGTGGCGAGTGGGGGCTACTCTTCTTTGCAGTGCGCGGGCCTCTCATTGCAGTGGCTTCTCTTGTTGCAGAGCACAGGCTCTAGGTGTGCGGGCTTCAGTAAGTTGTGGCTCGTGGGCTCTAGAGTGCAGGCTCAGTAGTTGTGGCGCATGGGCTTAGTTGCTCTGCGGCATGTGGGATCTTCCCGGACCAGGGCTCGAACCTGTGTCGCCTGCATTGGCAGGTGGATTCTTAACCACTGCACCACCAGGGAAGTCCCAAGTCTTTTGAATATCAGACGATTATGGAGTAAAATATAGCAAATCAATTCCTAAATGTTTCCCTTCTTTGAGTATGGGGTTAGTTCTAGTTATTTGGAGATATTCTCTTGATTAGTCTAACTATTGTGAAAATTACATTTACCATTAATGAAATAAATAGAAATATGGTCATTAAGATTATAGTACTCATAGGTGTATATATCTCTAATAAAATACTTAATGCAAATAACTTGTTTATGTAAAAGACTTTTTAGAGCTCAAAGATTGATCAAAGTCTGTAACGAACTATGCCTGACAGAGCAGGCTTATGCAGTTACAAGAGATATACTTGTCTCAATTTAGAATGTTTCATACAAGTGGAATATACCTGAAATGTTTATTATAAATCACATTT
Source organism: Monodon monoceros (assembly GCF_005190385.1). Taxonomy (NCBI): domain Eukaryota; kingdom Metazoa; phylum Chordata; class Mammalia; order Artiodactyla; family Monodontidae; genus Monodon; species Monodon monoceros. Next base: position 59,210,023 of record NW_021703779.1, on the reverse strand, counting down.
ATCAATTGAATTATTAAAAATTTACCAAAGGAGCTAGCTAGTTTAGCATAGGTTTACAACAAGTTTCCTTTAAATGAACAACCTTTTTATAAAGTGAATTGAGTGAGTTCTATTCCAGGATTTGGCAGTATTTAGGGGAGCAGCAATCACAAAGGTTATGGCATCAACCTATCAAAAGATTAGTATGCCAAGGAGACAGGAATGGGAAGGACAAAAAAAAAAGAGGAAAAAGGATACTGTGGTGCCATGGATGGCTTCTGGAAGCTTAAGACTATGGAGGTGAGCCTGTAGTTTATGCCAGAATGGACATAAACATGAATGCTCTCTAGCAACTGCTTATAAGAGTAGGCTGAGGCTTGAAGTGGCATAAATGTAGGTTATTATCGTATATGCCATGGATTGTTGATCTCTTATCTGTCATCATCTTTTTTAGAAAACCGTACAGAAGGAAAATATGACAGTGATAGAGCATGACTGATATTTATATCATAAGCTGACTGTATCAGATTTTTACTCTGTTTAGTGTCTGTATTATTAGGAACATTATTTGACCCACAGTCATATTTAGATAATAACAAATTTATAGAGCACCACTATATTTTTGATTCTTTTTGTATTCTTGTCACTAGAATGAGATTGGGAAAAACAGGAAGGACTTGCATTCTAGCCCTAGTTATTATATATTATTTTAATCTTTCTGCCAGATTATTTTTCCACATCTCTTGGGGATATAAAAATAACTTAGTGAAGTATTGTCAAATGCCTTGAAAAGGGTTATATTTTAATGTATTTAAAAAGAGGCAAAAATAATTATCGACATTGTGATACCTACTTTTTAGAATTATTCTAGAGATTAAATACGATGATGCATATATTGTAGAGTGTTTAGTAACATGCTTGGGAAATAGAAACTGCTCAATATATGGCAGTAGCTGCTGCTATTGCTAGGTGATGTGTTTGCTATTTACCGCAAATGGGCACTAATGTGACTGCTTCACTAGTATATTCTAAAATTTATCACAGTGAAATCAAACGCAGATTACTTGTTGACTTCCCAGGTAAAAATATTAGAAAGACAGACACCCACATCTTTTTATCATATACTGCCATTCTTGGGGGCAGTTCTTCTTTGTGCTTTAATTATCTGTGTGTTGAGAAAACTGTTGGGAGCAGTTGGTGATACAAGCAGGAATGAATAGCTGCTAATTAAGCACCTTTCTCTGTAGGTTTTGTACTAGAAGGAGGGCATGGAAGGTGAGTGTACTTTCTACAGGCTTAACTCTTTTGAGAACAGTGGATATCTTAAGCTAGTGGTTACATACAATTTGGAAATACCCATTCAGTCTAAAAGGGAAACCCCTCATTTTTTCACAAATGATAAGATACCAAAATTGCTGTATTATATTAGAATTTTGTTGAAGTCGAAGCCTAGAACATAAAGGGTGGTAGTGGGTATTGCTTATAAAGCTCTTTTCTTTCTCTCAGTTCTCGTTAACAGATCTCAGTTTAGGACCTTGGTCAGTCTTTGTCTCCCTCTTGCCTTTTCTTTTGCTAAGAAAACTTCATAAACAGCTGCTGCTTTCCTTGATTTCTGCCACATTTTTTTCCGGGGGGGATTTTTAAAAAATTTATTTATTTTTGGCTGCTTTGGGTCTTCATTGCTGCATGCAGGCTTTCTCTAGTTGCAGCCAGCGGGGGCTACTCTTCGTTGCGGTGCGCAGGATTCACATTGTGGTGGCTTCTCTTGTTGCGGAGCACGGGCTCTAGGCACGCAGGCTTCAGTAGTTGTGGCACGCAGGCTCAGTAGTTGTGGCTTGTGGGCTCTAGAGCACAGGCTCAGTAGTTGTGGCTCACGGGCTTAGCTACTCCATGGCATGTGGGATCTTCCTGGACTGGGGATCGAACCCGTGTCCCCTGCATTGGCAGGCGGACTCTTAACCATTGCGCCACCAGGGAAGTCCCTCTGACACACTTTTTTGATTATGTACCCTTATTAGAGATGCCACAGATTAAGAAGGGCCGCTATAATTCTGAATGAAATTGGGAATCCTTAACCTTACTTTACTGTTGGCGTCAAGGTACCTGCCTCAGTGTATTCAAATGACAAATTCAGTTAGGACTCCATAGAATATAAAATTTCAGATCTTTGAAACGAGCTTTGGAAATATGTTTAAGAGGTTTTCTTGTTTAATAAAGTACAGTTTTTCTTTTTCTCCCCTTTTGTAATTCTTGCTATACTGAGCTCCTCTGTCTGCTCCTGGCAGAGGCAAGAATAAGTAGGTGGGAAGAGACTCTTGATATAGAACTTTCTTCGGCACTCTAGGGGATTTGTTAGTGGCCTCTCAGTTGCCCTGGTAGAATTTAAATTTAGTGTTTAGTCTTTTAAAGTCCTATCTAACAATTTGGACATATATTTTGCTGAACTTGGCTTTTTAGAAAAGGTTTACAGAAATTGCGCTCTAACTAATTAGCATTATACAAGAAGTACTGTAAACCAAACAATAGAAATGAGTCCAACTCAAAAGGCTTTGCAATTACACTGATTTACTGTAAAGACTTTGGAGATTATTTTTCCCCTGGGAGAAGAATGTCCTCATCCCCATATCTTAGTCATATTCTTTTTTTTAATCATGATAGAATTTATTTATTTATTTTTAATTTATTTTAAAAAACTTATTTATTTTAGGCTGTGTTGGGTCTTCATTGCTGCACATGGGCTTTCTCTAGTTGCGGTGAGCGGGGACTACTCTTCCTTGCGGTGCGTAGGCTTCTCATTGCACTGGCTTCTTTTGTTGTGGAGCACGGGCTCTAGGCACGTGAGCTTCAGTAGTTGTGGCACGTGGGCTCAGTAGTTGTGGCACACGGGCTTAGTTGCTCCGCGACATGTAGGATCTTCCTGGACCAGGGCTCAAACCCGTGTCCCCTGCATTGGCAGGCGGATTCTTAACCACTGCACCACCAGGAAGTCCCACCTTAATCATATTCTTTATCAAGGATGATTTTTCCTTGATTTCTAGTAGTTCTTTCTAATTCACTCCTGTATTCCTTGGAGCTACTGGCTGGTAAACACTTGGGGAGCCTTACTTTTCCCCTTTTGCTATAAGACCTATTTTCTAATTACGGCAAATTAAATTTGGGAGCGAAGAATCAAAATGAAAGGGTAATACCCATGGATATAGTAAAAATAATGTTTAAAACTTCTTTGCTGATTGGGGACTTCCCTGGTGGTCCATTGGTTAAGACTCTGCACTTCCGGTACAGTGAGCATGGGGTCGATCCCTGGTCAGGAACTGAGATCCCACATGCCACGCTGAGTGGCCAAATTAAAAATAAATAAATAGAATTAATTTATAAAAACTTATTTGCTGGGCTTCCCTGGTGGCGCAGTGGTTGAGAGTCTGCCTGCCGATGCAGGGGACACGTGTTCGTGCCCTGTTTCGGGAAGATCCCACATGCCGCGGAGCGGCTGGGCCCGTGAGCCATGGCCGCTGAGCCTGCATGTCCAGAGCCTGTGCTCCGCAATGGGAGAGGCCACGGCAGTGAGAGGCCTGCGTACCGCCAAAAAAAACCCAAAAAACAACAAAAAAAACTTCTTTGCTGATTAAAGCAGTTATATGTGCTAAATATAAAAATTTAAATGTCGCAGAAAAAGTAATATGGAAAGTAAAAGTCCCCTGTAATCCCACACTCATAAATGCTTAGTATTAACATTTTACTTTGTTCTTTTTATCTTTTTTCAAAAATAGTTTTTAAAAACTCTTAATATATTAAACGACAAGGAAAACGTGAGAATCCTTGACATGTATTTGGAAGATTTAAGGAGTTGAGTTTTTACAAAACGTATAGTAAATAAAGAAGGTTAGTGAAATGAAACTGAGCCCAAAACTATACACAGGAAAATTCCTAATTGGTGACCTCTTGTAGTAGAGACAGTGAAATAAATTGGGAAAATGACAGAAAACATTTGAATTGGATAGAATCCTGAAGAATTGGATAAAACCCTCAAAGTGTTTTGTAAAAAATAATCTAATATTGATCTTAATAACTGAAATTTAAATGACCCTGCTGCCTTAACCTACGTGTCAGAGACTAAGTGCTTATAAATTTCTGAAGAGGAGAGGCCTTTGTAGGTTACCAAAAATGAGAATATTTCTCAGCTCCTTGTTTGAGAGGCCTGGGTTGCTTTTCTCCTCTCAGCATCCAAAGAAAGCATGATTTCTTTAGCATCCTTCTGAGACCATAAGGTCTCATTTCGTATTTTCTTAAAAACACACACACACACACACACACACACACACGCAACCTAAACTTAATGTTGCTAGACTTTTGGATGTGAATAAATAATTGGGTATGTAGTATGTTAGAGGAGGAGTAATTTTTTAGCTCCTTTTCTAACACCATTTTAAATTTCTCTAAAACGAATCTAAAGCCTGTCTTAGTTGGCAGCTAATGTGAGTTGTTTCTTAGTAGTTGGGGATAGTTTTTATGTTAGATGTAGTATCCTCAAGTGGGAAGAGAAGTGTGTTTCTTTCCTGTTCTATAAAACTTTTTGTATCTCTTACGGAATCGAAAGAGGAGAATTTAACAAAAATTATAGTGTTAGTTTCTAAATTTATAGTGCTTAGAGTTAGTAAACCCAGATTATGTAATTTCTATGACGGTTTTAAAAAGTAGTTATGTTTACAATAAGGACAGTATTAATGAGATATTTTTATTTATCAGTATTTAGCCTTTACTATGGTTGTATAGGAATATGTGACACCAGAGGTCTTCTAATAAGAAGGGAAACAACAAAGGAAATATACATAAATGTATTTATATGCACAAATATTAACGGTTCAGTATATGAGCCCAAGGGCAGTTTGTATCAGTTTTAATGCTACTTAATATTCATTGCTTTATTTTTGCTTCTGTCTCAGCCTGAGACCTTGAGATTTTGACAATATTATCTGTAATCAGGCAGTGTGATCTAGGGAAAGAGCACAGAGCTAGCATTAGAAAATCTGTTACTAATCAACTGTGTGACCTTGGGTCACTTTTCATCATCTGAAAAATTAGTGCAACATTATTTGTGTAGGTGGCTTGTAATGAAGATAACATAAGTAATACAATAGTACTTTGAAAAGTTAAGGGTATTATATGATCATAGACTATGATAAAATTATTAACTGTAAAAATGATCATATAGAAGACATGTTTTAATGGAAAATGGAATGTATTAGCACCATCTTGTGGAAATATAACAAATTGTATAGTAGAAATTTTAATAAGATAATTTACTATAGATAACACTTTATAGCTGTAAGAACCCTTACAGGTCATCTAGTTCAGAAATTAAGAAACTGTGTTCTGTGGTACCCTTAGGTTCTGCCAGAAGAGCTTCAGAATCTCCTTTAAGAGGAGGAGACTTATTCACACTTCTCCAAGATCCCCATCTTGCTTCAGAGAAATTAGGCTTTAATCAGTTTCCTATGTAGTATGTCCTTTTAAGATTTTGTTTGAAAAAAATGATTCATCTGCTTAGAGTTTAAAAAATGATATCGATCAACTTCATCTTGTACAGATAAGGAAATGGAAATTTGGAGAGATTAAGAGATTTATACAAGAGATTTATGAATAGTCTTTCTCCAAATGTCAGTAGTGATGTCACCCCTATTTGATTCCTGATTTTAGTAATTTGAGTCTTTTCTCTTCTTGGTTAGTCTAGCTAGCTAAAGTTTTGTCAATTTGTTGGATCTTTTCAGTGAACCAATTTTTGGTTTTCGTGATTTTCTCTATTGTTTTTTTAAGTATTCTATTCCATTTATTTCCACTGTAATCTTTATGACTTTTCCCCTCTGTGCTTGCTTTAGGTTTAGTGTGCTGGCTTTTTTTTCCCCCTAAGATGAAAGGTTGAGATCTTTTTTAATATTGCTGTTTATGGCTAGGATATTTCCCCTAACCATTGCTTTAGTTCCATCCAATAAGTTTTGGTATGTTTTGTTTTCCTTTTCATTCAGCTCAAGGTATTTTCTAATTTCCCTTGTGATTTATTCTTTGACCTGTTGGTTATTTAGGAGTGTGTTGTTTAATTTCCAAATAACTTCTTTTTGTTCTTGACTTCTAATTTATTTCCATGTAAGGAGAGAACATATTTTGTATGATTTCAATCCTGTTAAGTCAACTGAGGCTTTTTAAGGCCTAGAATGTGTTCCATTCTAGAAGAATGTGTAGTCTGCTGTTATCTGGTGCAGTGTGGTGTAGTTGTCTGTTAGGTTAGTAGGTTCATAGTGTTGTTCAAATCTTCTGTATCCTTTTTGATGCTCTGCCTAGTTGTAATATGCATTATTGAAAGTGGGACACTGACATCCCCGAATATCATTGTTTAATTATGTACCTCTCCATTCAATATTGTTGACTTTTGCTTCATGGATTTTGGGGCTCTGTTGTTAGGTCCATATATGTTTATAATTGTTATGTCTTCCTGATGGATTAGCCTTTTTTATCATGACAAAATATCCTTCTTTATCTCTAGTAACATTTTCTTTTGTTTTGAAGTCTGTTTTGTCTGATATTAGTATAGCTACTTTAGTGCTCTTATGGTTGTTATTTACATGGTATATCTTCTTCCATTCCTTTACTTTCATCCTCTTTGTTTCTTTGAATCTAAAGTGTGTCTCTCATCAACAGCATATAGTTGGATCTCGTTTTTTAATTTAGTCTGAAAATCCCTGCCATCTGACTGTATTGTTTAATCCGTTCATATTTCATGTTAATATTTTTTAAATTTAATTTGCTTATTTTTATAGCAGGTTCTTATTAGTTATCTGTTTTATACATATTAGTGTATATATGTCAATCCCAATCTCCCAATTCATCCAACCACCACCACCCCCTCCCGCTTTCCCCCCTTGGTGTACATACGTTTGTTCTCTACATCTGTGTCTCTATTTCTGCCTTGCAAACCAGGTCATCTGTACCATTTTTCTAGATTCCACATATATGTGTTAATATACGATACTTGTTTTTCTCTTTCTGACTTACTTCACTGTGTATGACAGTCTCTAGATCCATCCACGTCTTTACAAATGACCCAATTTCATTCCTTTTAATGGCTGAGTAATATTCCATTGTATATATGTACCACATCTTCTTTATCCATTCGTCGATGGGCATTTAGGTTGCTTCCATGACCTAGCTATTGTAAATAGTGCTGCAATGAATATTGGGGTGCATGTGTCTTTTTAAATTATAGCTCTCTCTGGGTATATGCCCAGTAGTGGGATTGCTGTGTCATCTGGTAGCTCTATATTTAGTTTTCTGAGGAACCTCCATACTATTCTCCATAGTGGCTGTATCAATTTACATTCCCACCAACAAAGCAAGAGGGTTCTCTTTTCTCCACTCCCTCTCCAGCATTTTCTGTTTGTAGATTTTCTGATGATTCTAACTGGTGTGAGGTGATACCTCATTGTAGTTTTGATTTGCATTTCTCTAATAATTAGTGATGTTGAGTATCTTTTCATGTGCCTCTTGGCCATCTGTATGTCTTCTTTGGAGAAATGTCTGTTTAGGTCTTCATCCCATTTTTTGATTGGGTTGTTTGCTTTTTTGATTTTGAGCTCCATGAGCTGTTTGTATATTTTGGAGATTAATCCTTTGTCCGTTGATTCGTTTGCAAATATTTTATCCCATTCTGACAGTTGTCTTTTCGTCTTGTTTATGGTTTCCTTTGCTGTGAAAAAGCTTTTAAGATTCATTAGTTCGCACTTGTTTATTTTTGTTTTTATTTCCATTACTCTAGGAGGTGGGTCAAAAAAGATCTTGTTGTGATTTATGTAAAAGAGTGTTCTTCCTATGTTTTCCTTTAAGAGTTTTATAGTGTCCAGTTTTACATTTAGGTCTTTAATCCATTTTGAGCTTATTTTTGTGTATGGTGTTAGGGAGTGTTCTGACTTCATTCTTTTACATGTAGCTGTCCAGTTTTCCCAGCACCACTTATTGAAGAGACTGTCTTTTCTCCATTGTATATTCTTGCCTCGTTTGTTGTAGATTAATTGACCGTTGGTGTGTGCATTTATTTATGGGCTTTCTATCCTGTTTCATTGATCTATATTTCTGTTTTTGTGCCAGTACCATGCTGATTTGATTACTGAAACTTTGTAGTATAGTTTGAAGTCAGGGAGCCTGATTCCTCCAGCTCCGTTTTTTTTTCTTAAGATTGCTTTGGCTATTCTGGGACTTCTGCATTTCCATACAAATTGTGAAATTTTTTGTTCTAGTTCTGTGAAAAATGGCATTAGTAATTTGATAGAGATTGCATTGAATCTGTAGATTGCTTTGGGTAGAATAGTCTTTTTGACAGTATTTATTCTTCCAATCCAAGAACATGGTATATTTCCCCATCTGTTTGTGTCATCTTTGATTTCTTTCATCAGTGTCTTATAGTTTTGTGAGTATAGGTCTTTTGTCTCCTTAGGTAGGTTTCTTCCTATGTATTTTATTCTTTCTGTTGCAGTGGTGAATGGGATTATTTCCTTAATTTCTCATTCTGATCTTTTGTTGTTACTGTATATGAATGCCAGAGATTTCTGTGCATTAATTTTGTATGCTGCAACTTTACCAAATTCACTGATTGGCTCTAGGAGTTTTCTGGTGGTATCTAGGATTATCTATGTATAGTATCATGTCATCTGCAGTGACAGTTTTACTTCTTCTTTTCCGATTTGGATTCATTTTATTTCTTTTCCTTCTCTGATTGCCGTGGCTAGGATATCCAAAACTGTGTTGAGTAATAGTGGCAAGAGTGGACATCCTTGTCTTCTTCCTGATCTTAGAGGAAATGCTTTCAGTTTTTCACCATTGAGAATGATGTTTGTTGTGGGTTTGTCATATATGGCCTTTATTATGTTGAGGTAGGTTCCCTCTATGCCTACTTTCTGGAGAGTTTTTATCATAAGTGGGTGTTGAATTTTCTCAAAAGCTTTTTCTGCATCTGTTGAGATGATCATAGGGTTTTTATTCTTCAGTTTGCTAATATGGTGTATCGCATCAATTGATTTGCGTATATTGAAGAATCCTTGCATCCCTGGGATAAATTCTACTTGATCATGGTGTATGAACCTTTTAATGTGTAGTTGGATTCTGTTTGCTAGTATTTTGTTGAGGATTTTTGCATCTATCTTCATCAGTGATATTAATCAGTAATTTTCTTTTTTTGTCGTATCTTTGTCTGGTTTTGGTATCAGGGTGATGGTGGCCTCGTAGAATGAGTTTGGAGTTCCTTCCTCTGCAATTTTGTGGAAGTGTTTGAGAAGAACGGGTGTTAGCTCTTTTCGAAATGTTTGATAGAATTCACCTGTTAAGCCATCTGGCCCTGGACTTTTGTTTGTTTGCTTTTTTTTTTTTTTTTTGCAGTATGTGGGCCTCTCACTGTTGTGGCCTCTCCCATTGTGGAGCGCAGGCTCAGTGGCCATGGCTCACGGGCCTAGCTGCTCCATGGCATGTGGGATCTTCCCGGACCGGGGCATTAACCCATGTCCCCTGCATCGGCAGGCGGACTCTCAACCACTGCGCCACCAGGGAAGCCCTGTTTGGATGTTTTTAATCACAGTTTCAATTTCATTACTTGTGATTGGTCTGTCCATATTTTCTGTTTTCTTCCTGGTTCGGCCTTGGCAGGTTATACATTTCTAAGAATTTGTCCATTTCTTCCAGGCTGTCCATTTTATTGGCATAGAGTTGCTTGTCGTAGTCTCTTATGATGCTTTGTATTTCTGCGGGGTCCATTTTAACTTCTCCTTTTTCATTTATAATTTTGTTGATTTGAGTCCTCTCCCTCTTTTTCTTGATGAGTCTGGCTAAAGGTTTATCAATTTTGTTTATCTTCTCAAAGAACCAGCTTTTAGTTTTATTGATCTTTGATATTTTCTTTTTTTCTATTTCATTTATTTCTGCTGTGATCTTTATGATTTCTTTCCTTCTGCTAACTTTGGGGGTCTTTTTGTTCATCTTTCTCTAGTTCCTTTAGGTGTAAGGTTAGATTGTTTATTTGAGATTTTTCTTGTTTCTTGAGGTAGGCTTGTATTGCTATAAACTTCTCTCTTCGAACTGCTTTTGCTGCATCCCATAGGTTTTGGATAATTGTGTTTTTATTGTCATTTGTGTCTAGGTATGTTTTGATTTCCTCTTTGACTTCTTCAGTGATCTCTTGGTTATTTAGTAACATATCGTTTAGTCTCCATGTGTTTGTGTTTTTTACATTTTTTCCCCTGTAAATTATTTCTAATCTCATAGCATTGTGGTCAGAAAAAATGCTTGATATGCTTTCAGTTTTCTTAAATTTACCAAGGCTTGATTTGTGACCCAATATGTGATCTGTCCTGGACAGTGTTTTGTGTGCACTTGAGAAGAAAGGGTAATCTTCTGTTTTTGGTTGGTATGTCCTATAAATATCAATTAAATCTACCTGGTCTATTGTGTCATTTAAAGCTTCTGTTTCCTTATTTATTTTCTGTCTGGCTAATCTGTCCATTGGTGTAAGTGAGGTGTTGAAGTCCCCCAGTATTATTGTGTTACTGTTGATTTCCTCTTTCATAGCTGTTAGCAGTTGCCTTATGTATTGAGGTGCTCCTGTCTTGGCTGCATATATATTTATAATTGTTATATCTTCTTCTTGGGTTGATCCCTTGATCATTATGTCGTGCCCTTCCTTGTCTATTGTAACATTCTTTATTTTATACTCCATTTTATCTGATGAATATTGCTACTCCAGCTTTCTTTTGATTTACATTTGCATGGAATATCTTTTTCCATCCCCTCACTTTCAGTCTGTATGTGTCCCTAGGTGTGAAGTGGGTCTCCTGTAGACAGCATATATATGGGTCTTGTGTTTGTATCCATTCAGCGAGCCTGTGTCTTTTGGTTGGAGCATTTAATCCATTCACATTTAAGGCAGTTATCAATATGTATATTCCTGTTGACATTTTCTTAATTGTTTTTGGTTTGCTTTTGTAGGTCCTTTTCTTCTCTTGTGTTTCCCACTTAGAGACATTCCTTTAGCATTTGTTGTAGAGCTGGTTTGGTGGTGCTGAATTCTCTTAGCTTTTGCTTGTCTGTAAAGCGTTTGATTTCTCCATCAAATCTGAATGAGATCCTTGCTGGGTAGAGTAATCTTGGTTGTAGGTTTTCCCCTTTCATCACTTTAAATATGTCCTACCCCTCCCTTCTGGATTGCAGAGTTTCTGCTGAAAGATCAGCTGTTAATAACCTTATGGGGATTCCCTTGTGTGTTATTTGTTGTTTTTCCCTTGCTGCTTTTAATATTTTTTCTTTGTATTTAAGTTTTGATAGTTTGATTCATATGTGTCTTGGTGTGTTTCTCCCTGGATTTTTCCTGTATGGCAGTCTGTGTGCTTCCTGGAGTTGATTAACTATTTCCTTTCCCATATTAGGGAAGTTTTAAACTCTGATCTCTTCAAATGTTTTCTCAGTCCCTTTCTTTTTCTCTTCTTCTTCTGGGACCCCTGTAATTCGAATGTTGGTAAGTTTAATATTGTCCCAGAGCTCTCTGAGACTGTCCTCAATTCTTTTCATTCTTTTTTCTTTATTCTGCTCTGCAGTAGTTATTTCCACGATTCTCTCTTTCAGGTCACTTATCCGTTCTTCTGTCTCAGTTATTCTGCTATGATTCCTTCTAGTGTATTTTTCATTTCAGTTATTTTATTTTTCATCTTTGTTTGTTCTTTGATTCTTCTAGGTGTTTGTTCTTTAATTCTTCTAGGTCTCTGTGAAGCATTTCTTGCATCTTGTTGATCTTTGCTTCCATTCTTTTCCGAGGTCCTGGATCATCTTCACTGTCAGTATTCTGATTCTTTTTCTGGAAGGTTGCCTATCTACTACATTTAGTTGTTTTTCTGGGGTTTTATCTTGTTCATTTATCTGGTACATAGTCCTCTGGCTTTTCATTTTGTCTCTCTTTCTGTGAATGTGGTTTTCATTCCACAGTCTTCAGGATTGTAGTTCTTCTTGCTTCTGCTGTCTGCCCTCCTCATGTTAATACTATTTTTGGATTTATACCTGATATTTTGCTTTTTGTTTTCATGTTTTGTTTCATAACTACTTTCCCCCTCTTTTTCACCTTTACTACCTCCTTTTGTCTTAAAAGTGGATATTTTTTGAAAAGTAATGCATTTATTTTTTATTGTGGTTATGTATATATCATAAAATTTGCTATTTTAATCATTCTAAGTATAATTCAGTGACATTAATTACATTAGCTCTGTTATGCACCTCTCATCACTATTTCCGAAACCTTTTCATCAACCCAAACAGAAACTCTGTAACTGTTAAACATTAGCTCCTGCTTCCTCCCTCCCGCTCATCCGCAGAAAGCTAATCTGCTTTCTGTCTCTATGAGTTTGCCTATTCTGTGTACTTCACATAAGTGGAATCACACAATATTTGTCCTTTTGTGTCTGGCTTATTTCACTTAACGTGATATTTTCCAGTTTCATCCATGTTATATAATGTATGGATACTTCATTCCTTTTGTTTTTTTCTTTTAACTCATGACTTATTTTACTGTGGTAAAATGTATATAACATAAAGTTTACCATTTTAACCATTTTGAAGTGTACAATTCAGTGGCACTTAAGTACATTCACAGTGTTGTGCATCCATGAGCACCCTCCATTTGCAGAATGTTTTCATCACTCCAATCAAATTCTGTTCCCATTAAACAACAACTCACTGCCTCCCACTCCTCTCAGCTCCTGGTAACCTCTATTCTACTTTGTCTCTATGACTTTGCATATTCTAGGTTGATCATATAAGTAGAGTCATATATTATTTTTTCTTTTTTGATTGGCTTATTTTACCTAGCATAATGTTTTCAGGTTCATCCATGTTGTAGCATGTATTAGTATTTGTTGCCTTTTATGGATGAATAATATTGTTTTATGGATTTACCACATTTTGTTTATCCATTCATCAAGTGATGAACATTTGGGTTGTTTCCATCTTTTTTGCTATCGTGAACAATGCAGCTATGAACATTGGTATATAACTCTGCTTGAGTCCCTGCTTTCAATTCTTTGGTGTATATACCTAGAAGTGGAATTGCTGGGTCTTAAGTGGGTATTTTATACTATATCATTTAAATTTATTGAGCAATTTCAAAAATTATATATTCTTTGAGTTATTTTCTTTCTGGTTGTTCTGGGGCTTACAACATACATCTTAATTTATTAGAAGTTACTTCGGATGTATGCTAACTTTATTCCAGTAAAATAGAGGAACTTCTATATAACTCCATTCCCTTCTCTCTTTTCTTTGCTATTATTTTTATACATATGATGTCTGTATATATTTTAAAACTCAAGAATATGTGCTTATAATTATTGCTTTATATAATCTTAATGTATTCCAAAGAGTAGAGAAAAAAGGAGAGCATAAATATATTTATAGAATTTTAAAATATATTGACCTTCTTATCAGTTTTGGTTTTCTTCATTTATTCATGTAGATTTGAATTACCATCTGGTGTCATTTCCTTACTCTAATTATAATTTCATTCCAACCTGTGCTTCTTTGTGTTGTTATTGTCAAATATATTACATATGTAATGCCCCAACAATAAAATTTTATGGACTTTTATATAGGTGCTTTTTAAATAAGAAAGGAAAGAGAAGAAATATGTAATCCTGCTGTTTTTTTTAATAATTATCTACTTAGTTACTTTACTAACACTTTTTTTTTCTTATGAATTCAAATTGATATCTGATGCCACATGCTTTCAGCCTGGAGACTGTCCTTTTGTCTTTTTTGTAAGGCTAGCAAGAAATTCTCAGATTTTGTTTGCCTGGGAATGTAATTTACTTAGTCTTCATTTTGAAAAATACTTTTCCTAATATAGGATTCTTAGTTGATAGTTTGTTTTTCTCTCTGAGCCTTTTGAATATGTCATCCCTGCCTTCTGGCCCCCATTGTTTCTGATGAGGAGTCAGCTGTTACTATCATTCCCTTTTACATGAGGAAACATTTTTCTCTTATTGCTTTCAGTACTTTCTCTTTGACTTTGAATACTTTGACCATAATGTGTCTGGTTATGGATTTCTTTGTGTTATCCTACATGGAGCCTTTTAAGCTTCTTGATGTGTAGATTATTGTTTTTCATCAAATTTGGGACATTTTCAACCATTATTTCTATCCCTTTCTCTCACTTCTCTCCTTTCGGTACTCTGATTGTGCATATGTTGGTGTGCTTAATGATGTCTCACATTTCTCTGAGGCAGTGTTCTTTCTCCTCATCTTTTTTTATTCTTTAGATTTGTATAATCACTATCAGTCTATCTTCAAGTTTATGTATTCTCTTTTTGCCTGCTCAGATCGACTTTGAGCCTCTTCTAGTGAATTCTTCATTTCAGTTATTGTACTTTTCAACTCGAGAATTTCCACTTTTTTAAAATGATTTCTATCATTTAATATATTCTTACTCTCTATTTGGATGAATCATTGTTATTCTACCTTCCTTTAATTATTTAAACATGGTTTCCTAAAGTTTTTTTTTTTTTTTTGCAGTTCACGGCCCTCTCACTGTCACAGCCTCTCTCACTGTGGAGCACAGGCTCCGGACGCGCAGGCTCAGCGGCCATGGCTCACGGGCCCAGCCGCTCCGTGGCATGTGGGATCCTCCCGGACTGGGGCAGGAACCCACGTCCCCTGCATCGGCAGGCGGACTCTCAACCACTGTGCCACCAGGGAAGCCCTCCAGTAGCTTCTTTGAAGTATTTTTCTACTAAGTGTAATGTCTGGGACCTCTCAAAGGCAGTTTCTATTGCCTGCTCCTTTTCTTCTGTATGAGTCACATTTTACTGTTCTATTGCATGTCATGTAATATTTTGTTGAAAACTAGACATTTTGGATAATATATTGTACCAATTTTGGATACCAGTTCCCCCACTTTCAGGAACTTATTTTTCTTTTTATTGCTTGTTTGGTCATCTATTTGTTTGGGCACTTGACTGGACTAATTCTGTGAAGTCTATTTTTCTCACAGTATGTGACCTCTAATGTCCCTGCTGAGAGTTTTTTCTCCTGTTTTTATCTTTTCATGGTTTTCCCCTGCATCTGGATACACAAGCCCCTTGTTGGTCAAAGGTTGTCTTAAGCCAGTTCAACTTTCACTCTTTCCTGTTGGATGTGTGTTTGGCTTAAAGACTATCTTCACAGTTCAGTGAATTTATCATTTTGCCCTGTATTCATCCAGGGGGTGGTAGCTAGTGGGTCCTTTCTCTGGTCATGCCTGAGTAGGCAGTCTTGAGCATGTTCACAGTCTCCAACACCCCCTTCCCCAGTTATGAGTGTGATTTGATTTTTTTTAAGACAAAATATTTTAGAGCAGTTTTACGTTTACAGCAAAATTGTGAGGAAGATACAGAGATTTCCCACATACTTCCTTCCCTACCACATGCATAGCCTCCCCCATAATCAATATCACTCACCAGAATGGTGCTTTTTTTTTTTTAACTAAGGATAAACCTACATTGACACATCATAATCACCTAAGTCCATAGCTTACCTTAGGGCTCACTGTTGCTGTTGTACATTCTGTGGGTTTGGACAAGTGTATAATGATATGTATCCATCAGTATAGCATTTTAGTATCATACAGAATAGTTTGACTGCCCTAAAAATCTTCTGTGCTCTGCCTGTTCATATCTCCCTCCCCATAACCCCTGTCAACCACTGATGTTTTTAGTCTCCAAAGTTTTGCCTTTTCTGGAATGTCATATAGGTTGGAGTCATACAGTATGTAGCCTTTTCACGTTGGCTTCTTTCACTTAGTGATAATACATTTAGGGTTCCTTCATGTTTTTTCTTGGCTTGATAGCTCATTTCTTTTTCATGCTGAATAATATTCCATTATCTGGAATGTACCACAGTTTATACATTCACCTACTGAAGGACATCTTTATTGTTTCCAAGTTTTGTCAGTTATGAATAAAGCTGCTATAAGCATCCATGGGCAGCTTTTGATATAAGTTTTCAGTTTCTTTGGGTAAATACCAAGGAGCATGATTGCTGGGTTATATGTTAAGAGTGTGTTTAGTTTTATAAGGAACCACCTAACTGTCTTGCAAAGTGGCTGTACCATTTTGCATTCCCACCAGCAGTATATGAGTTATGTTCTCCCACATTCTCACCAGCATTTGGTGTTGTCAGTGTTTTCGATTTTGGCCATTCTAATAGGTGCGTAGTGGTATTTTATGATTGTTTTAATTTGCATTTCCTGATGACATATGATGCATGGAGCATCTTTTCACAGGCTTATTTACCATCTGTATATCTTTTTTCGTGAGATATCTGTTAAGAACTTCGGCCCATTTTTAAATTGGGTTATTTGGTTTTTTGTTAAGAGTCTTTGTACATTTTGGACATCAGTCTTTTATCAGATGTGTCTTTTGCAAATCTTTCCTCTGACTCTGTGACTTGTCTTCTAAATCACTTGATATTATCTTTCACAAAGCAAACGTTTTTAATTTTTAACGAAGTCTGGCTTATCAATGATTTCTTTCATGGATTGTGTCTGTGTCTTTGGTGTTATATACTTTTTTTAATTTTATTTTTGGCTGCATTGGGTCTTCATTGCTGTGTGTGGGCTTTCTCTAGTTGCGGCGAGTGGGGGCTACTCTTTGTTGTGGTTTGCAGGCTTCTCATTGTGGTGGCTTCTCTGTTGCAGAGCATGGGCTCTAGGCACACGGGCTTCAATGGTTGTGGCACGCGGGCTCAGTAGTTGTGGCTCACAGGCTTAGTTGCTCCATGGCATTTGGGATCTTCCCAGACTAGGGATCGAAACTGTGTCCCCTGCATTGGCAGGCAGATTCTTAATCGCTGCGCCACCCGGGAAGTCCTTTGGTGTTATATCTAAAAAGGCATCACCATACCCAAGGTCATGTAGGTTTTCTCCTGTGTTATCTTCTAGAAGTTTTATAGTTTTGCACTTTGCATTTCAGGCTGTGATCCATTTTGAGCTAATTTAAAATTTTTGTGAAAGATGTAAGGTCTGTATCTAGATTCCTTTTTTTTTTTTTGCATGTAGATGTCCAATTGTTCCTGCACCATTTGTTGAAGAGACTAACTTTGCTCCACTGTATTGCTTATGCTCCTTTGCCAAAGATTAGTTGACTGTATTTATGGTGGGCTCTCTATTCTGTTCCACTGATCTATTTGTGTTTTCTTTTGCCAATATCTAAGGAACTGTCTTTGTTAGCTGTAGCTTTATAGTAAGTATTGAAGTCAAGTAGCAGCAGTCCTATATTTGTCAATTTCTTTTCCTTCCATATTGTGTTGGCTATTTGGTCTTCTGCCTCTTCATAGAAACTTTAGGATCATTTTGTCAGTCTCTAATATAACTTGCTAGGATTTTGATTGGGATTGCATCTGATCTATAGATCAAGCTGGGAAGAATTGATATCTTGAATTTTTCTATCCATGAACATGGAATTTTCTCAACTTGTTTAGTTTTTCTTTGATTTCATTTATCAGAGTTTTATAGTTTTCCTCATATATTGAAATAGATCTTGTACCTATTTTGTTAGATTTATATCTAAGTATTTCATCTTTTGGGTGCTAATATAAATAGTATTGTGTTTTTAATTTTAAATTCCACATGTTCATTACTGGTACATACTAAAGCTATTGATTTTGTATGTTAACCTTGTATCCTGATACCTTACTATAATCACTTACTAGTTCCAGGAGTTTTTTTGTTGATTCTTTCATGTTTTGTAAATTTTCTCTTTTTTTTTTTTGTGGTGGTATGCAGGCCTCTCACTGTTGTGGCCTCTCCCGCTGCGGAGCAGAGGCTCCAGATGTGCAGGCTCAGCGGCCATGGCTCATGGGCCCAGCCGCTCCGCGGCATGTGGGATCTTCCCGGACTGGCACGCAAACCCGTGTCGCCTGCATCAGCAGGTGGACTGTCAACTGCTGCGCCACCAGGGAAGCCCTGTAAATTTTCTCTTTTTAAAAAATTAATTAATTAATTTTTGGCTATGTTGGGTCATTGTTGCTGCACACGGGCTTTTCTCTAGTTGTGGCAAGCAGGGGCTACTCTTTGTTGCAGTGCATGGGCTTCTCATTGCGGTGGCTGGCTTCTCTTGTTGCAGAGTACGGGCTATAGGCACACGGGCTTCAGTAGTTGTGGCTTGCAGGCTCTAGAGTGCAGGCTCAGTAGTTGTGGCACACGGGCTTGGTTGCCCCATGGCATGTGTGATCTTCCCGGACCAGGGCTCGAACCTGTGTCCCCTGCATTGGCAGGTGGATTCTCAACCACTGCGCCACCAGGGAAGCTCTTTGTCAGTTTTCTACATAGATTATCATATCATTTGTGAGCAAAGATAGTTTTATATCTTCTTTCTCAATCTGCATATCTTTGATTTCTCATTTTTGCCTTACTGCATTTGCAAGGACTTCCAGTATGATGTTGAAAAGGAGTTGTGAGAAGGGACATCCTTGCCTTTTTCCTGAATTACTGGAAAAGTTTCAATCTTCTCACCATTAAGTATGATGTTAGCTGTATATTATTTGTAGGTAGTCTTTATCAAGTTGTTACTAGTTTAATGAAAGGTTTTTTATTTTTTGATCATGAATGGGTATTAGATTTTTTTCAAATGCTTTTCCTGCATCTACTGATATGATTATGTGATATTTTTTAGTCTGTTGATGTCATAGATTACATTAACTGATTTTTGAATGTTGAACCAGCCTTGCATATTTGGGATAAATCCCACTTTGTTGTGTATAATTTTTAAAAGTTTGTTCTTGGATTCAATTTGCTAATATTTTGTTGAGGATTTTGAGGATTTTTGCATCTATGTTCGTGACAGATATTGGTCTATTCATTTTCTTTTAATGTCTGTCTGGTTTGGGTATTAGGGTAATGTTGGCCTCATAGAATGAATTAGGAAGCTTTCCTTCTGCTTCTATCCTCTGAAAGAGATTATAGAGAATTTATATAATTTCATCCTTAAATATTTTGTAGAATTCCAAAAAACTACTAGAACTCATCAGTGAATTCAGAAAAGTTGTATTTCTGAATTCTGTTATATTTCTATACTTTAACAATGAACTATCAGAAAGAGAAATTAAGAAAACTATCCTATCAATCACATCAAAAAAATATCTAGGAATAAATCTAAGGAGGTAAAAGATTTGCATTCATACACAAACACACACACACAGTGGAATATTACTCAGCCGTAAAAAGAATGAAATATTCTCATTTGCACCAACATGGATGAACCTAGAGAGTATTACGCCAAGTGAAATAAAGTTAGAGAAAGATAAATGCTGTAAGATTTCACTTTTATGTGGAATCTAGAAAGAAAACAAATGAATAAATATAACAAAAGTTATAGATACAGAGAACAAACAAGTGGTTGCCAAAGGGGAGGGGTTGGTGGGGAGGAGAGAAATAGGTGAGGGAGATTAAGAGGTACAAACCTCCAGTTGCAAAATAAATGTCAGAGGTATGAAATGAATGGTATGGGGAATACAATCAGTCAATAACTATCTAATATCTCTGCACGGTGACATATCATAACTAGACTTATCATTGTGAACATTTTGAAATGTATAGGGAATGTCCAATGACTGTGTTTTGTAACAGGAACTAACATAGTGTTGCAGGTCAATTATACTTCAAAAACAAACTCATAGGAAAAGAGATCAGATTTGTGGTGACTAGAGGTGGGGAGTAGGGAGAGGGAGGATTGGATGAAGGCAGTCAAAAGGTACAAACTTCCAGTTATAAGATAAGTAAGTACTAGGATTTTAATGTACAACATGATAAATATGACTAACAGTGCTGTGTGTTATATATGAAAGTTGTTGAGTTAATAAATCCTAAGAGTTCTCATCACAAGGAAACAATTTTTTCTATTGATTTAATTTTGTATCCATATGAGATGATGGATGCTCACTAAATCATTGTGATAATCATTTCACGATGTATGTAAGTCAAATCATTATGCTGTACACCTTAAACTTGTACAGTGCTGTTTGTCAATTATATCTCAATAAAACTGGAAGAAAAGTTTGATAGAATTCAGCCATGAACCCATCTGGGCCTGGTGCTTTCTATTTTGGAAGGTTAATAATTTTTTTTTTGATCAGCTCTTTCTTTTAATGTTGATCCATAGAAGTTCAGAAACACTGACCTGTAGGGTCAAGTGCAAACTCCTTAGAGCAGCACGTGTCTTGTCTCCATCACCCTCCAGCCTCCTTCCTGCACCTTCCCCCATGCCTGCTTCTTACTTGACTAGAGCTGGAAGGTTAATAATTTTTGATTCAATTTATAAAATAGATAAAGGTCTAATCAGACTGTCATTTCTTTTCATGTGAGTTTTGGCTGCTTGGGTCTTTCAAAGAATTGGGCCATTTAATCCAGGTTCTCAAATTTGTGGACATAGAGTTGTTCATAATATTCATTTTAATGCTCTTTAAATTTTCAAGGGTTCTATAGTGATGTCCCCTCTTTCATTTCTGATGTTAATAATTTGTGTCTTCAACATTTAGAGAAGAGCTAACACCTATCCTTCTCAAACTCTTCCAAAATATAGCAGAGGCAGGAACACTCCCAAACTTTTTCTACGAGGCCACCATCACCCTGATACCAAAACCAGACAAGGATGTCACAAAGAAAGAAAACTACAGGCCAATATCACTGATGAACATAGATGCAAAAATCCTCAGCAAAATACTAGCAAACAGAATCCAACAGCACGTTAAAAGGATCATACACCATGATCAAGTGGGCTTTATTCCAGGAATGCAAGGATTCTTCAATATACGCAAATCAATCAACATGATACACCATATTAACAAATTGAAGGAGAAAAACCATATGATCATCTCAATAGATGCAGAGAAAGCTTTCGACAAAATTCAACACCCATTTATGATAAAAACCCTGCAGCAAGTAGGCATAGAGAGAACCTTCCTCAACACAATAAAGGCCATATAAGACAAACCCACAGCCAACATCGTCCTCAACGGTGAAAAACTGAAAGCATTACCACTAAGATCAGGAACAAGACAAGGTTACCCACTCTCACCACTCTTATTCAACATAGTTTTGGAAGTTTTAGCCACAGCAATCAGAGAAGAAAAGGAAATAAAAGGAATCCAAATCGGAAAAGAAGAAGTAAAGCTGTCACTGCTTTCAGATGACATGATACTATACATAGAGAATCCTAAAGATGCTACCAGAAAACTACTAGAGCTAATCAATGAATTTGGTAAAGTAGCAGCATACAAAATTAATGCACAGAAATCTCTGGCATTCCTATACACTAATGATGAAAAATCTGAAAGTGAAATCAAGAAAACATTCCCATTTACCACTGCAACAAAAAGAATAAAATATCTAGGAATAAACCTACCTAAGGAGACAAAAGACCGGTATGGAGAAAATTATAAGACACTGGTGAAAGAAATTAAAGATGATACAAATAGATGGAGAGATATACCATGTTCTTGCGTTGGAAGAATCAACATTGTGAAAATGATTCTACTACCCAAAGCAATCTACAGATTCAGTGCAATCCCTATCAAACTACCACTGGAATTTTTCACAGAACTAAAACAAAAAATTTCACAATTAGTATGGAAACACAAAAGACCCCGAATAGCCAAAGCAATCTTGAGAATGAAAAACGAAGCTGGAGGAATCAGGCTCCCTGACTTCAGACTATACTACAAAGCTACAGTAATCAAGACAGCATGGTACTGGCACAAAAACAGAAAGGTAGATCAATGGAACAGGGTAGAAAGCTCAGAGATAAACCCATGAACATATGGTCACCTTATCTTTGATAAAGGAGGCAGGAATGTACATTGGAGAAAGGACAGCCTCTTCAATAAGTGGTGCTGGGAAAACTGGACAGGTACATGTAAAAGTATGAAATTAGATCACTCCTTAACACCATACACAGAAATAAGCTCAAAATGGATTAAAGACCTAAATGTAAGGCCAGAAACTATCAAACTCTTAGAGGAAAACATAGGCAGAACACTCTATGACATAAATCACAGCAAGATCCTTTTTGATCCACTTCCTAGAGAAATGGAAATAAAAACAAAAAAAAACAAATGGGACCTAATGAAACTTCAAAGCTTTTGCACAGCAAAGGAAACCATAAACATGACCAAAAGACAACCCTCAGAATGGGAGAAAATATTTTCAAATGAAGCAACTGACAGAGGATTAATCTCTAAAATTTATAAGCAGGTCATGCAGCTCAATAACGAAAAAACAAACAACCCAATCCAAAAATGGGCAGAAGACCTAAATAGACATTTCTCCAAAGAAGATATACAGACTGCCAACAAACACATGAAAGAATGTTCAACATCATTAATCATTAGAGAAATGCAAATCAAAACTACAATGAGATATCATCTCACACCAGTCAGAATGGCCATCATCAAAAAATCTAGAAACAATATATGCTGGAGAGGGTGTGGAGAAAAGGCAACACTCTTGCACTGCTGGTGGGAATGTGAATTGGTACAGCCACTATGGAGAACAGTACGGAGGTTCCTTTAAAAACTACAAATAGAACTACCATAAGACCCAGCAATCCCACTACTGGGCATATACCCTGAGAAAACCATAATTCAAAAAGAGTCGTGTACCAAAATGTTCATTGCAGCTCTGTTTACAATAGCCAGGTGATGGAAACAACCTAAGTGTCCATCATCGGATGAATGAATAAAGAAGATGTGGAACATATGTACAATGGAATATTACTCAGCCCTAAAAAGAAATGTAATTGAGCTATTTGTAATGAGGTGGATGGACCTAGAGTCTGTCATACAGAGTGAAGTAAGTCAGAAAGAGAAAGGCAAATACCGTATGCTAACACATATATATGGAATTTAAGAAAAAAATGTCATGAAGAACCTAGGGGTAAGACAGGAATAAAGACACAGACCTACTAGAGAATGGACTTGAGGATATGGGGAAGGGGAAGGGGAAGCTGTGATAAAGCGAGAGAGTGGCATGGACATATATATACACTACCGAACGTAAAATACATAGCTAGTGGTAAGCAGCCACATAGCACAGGGAGATCAGCTCTGTGCTTTGTGACCACTTAGAGGGGTGGGATAGGGAGGGTGGGAGGGAGGGAGATGCAAGAGGGAAGAGATATGGCAACATATGTATATGTATAATTGATTCACTTTGTTATAAAGCAGAAACTAACACACCATTGTAAAGCAATTATACTCCAAAAAAGATGTAAAAAAAAAAAAGAACTAAAAAAAAAATTTGTGTCTTCTTTTTTCTTAGCCTGGTTAACAGGCTTATTAATTTTATCAGTTGTTTAAATACCAGCTTTTGTTTTCATTTATTTTCTCTATTGATTTCCTTTTTTAAATTTCATTGATTTCTGCTCTAATTCTTATTATTCCTCTTCTTTCTGCTTGCTTTTGATTTAATTTCCTCTTTTTTCCAGTTACTTAAGGTGGAAACTTACTGATTTTAGATATTTCTTATTTTCTAATATATGCGTTGAATGTTATAAATTTCCTTCTATGTACTGCTTTTGCTGCATCCCACACATTTTGATAAGTTGTGTTTTCATTTTCATTTAAATTATTTTAAAGTTTATGTTGAAATTTCTGCTTTGACCCATGTTTTATTTACAATATTGTTTAATCTCTACATATTTTGGAATTTTCATGTTATCTTTCTATTATTGATATGTATTTTAATTCCATTGTGGTCTGACAGCAGATATTATATGATTTCTATACTTCAGATTTGTTAAAGTATGTTTTATGGCTCAGAATGTGGTCTATCTTGGTGAATATTCCATTTGAATTTGGTAAGAATGGATCTAGTAGTCTGTACATTTCAGTTATATCCAATTGATTGATGGTGTTCCTGCATTCGACTATGTTCTTACTGATTTTGTGCCTGCTCTGTCTGTCTATTTCTGAGAGAGAGGTGTTGAAATCTTCAAAAATGATAGTAGATTCATCTATTTCTCCTTGCTGTTCTATCAGTTTTTGCCTAACATAGTTTGATGCTCTGTTGTTGGGCTCGTACATGTTAAGAATCGTTATGTTTTCTTGGAGAACTGACCTCTTTATCATTATGTAATGCCCTTCTTTATCCCTGATAATTTTCCTTACATTGAAATGTGCTCTATCTGAAATTAATATAGCTACTTCTGCTTTCTTAGGATAGTGTTAGCATGGTATATTTTTCTCCATCCATTTACTTTTTATCTCTATGTGTCTTTATATTTAAAGTGGCTTTCTTGTAGACAATGTATAGTTCAGGCATTTAAAAAATCCGTTCTGACAATCTCTTTTTAATTGGTGCACTTAGGCCATTGAAATTCAAAATGATGATAGATACAGTTGGATTAATATCTACAATATTGTACTGTTACAGTCTTCTATTTGTTGTTCTTGTTCTTTTTTCCTGTGGTTGTCTTCCACTCTTCTTCTGCCTTTTGTGGTTTTAGTTGAGTATTTTATATGATTCCATTTTCACTCTTTTCTTAGCGTATAGGTTATACTTTAAAAAACTTTTCTTGGGGGTTGCTCTAGAGTTTGCAATATACATGTACCACTAATCCAAGTACAGTTTCAAATAACACTGTACCACTTCATGAGTAGTGTGAGTACCTTATAATATCAAAATTCCTCCCTCCCACCCCTTGTATCATTGCTGTCATTTATTTCACTTTATTCTAAGTGTTATTTATTTCACTTTATTCTCTCTCTGTATACATATATATACACAGAGAGAAGATATATAAATATGCACACAGTATTGAACACATTTTTATTGTTATTATTTTGAACAGTTACCTGTTAGATCAGTTAAGGGCAGGAAAAGTAAATTTTTATTTTACCTTCACTTACTCCTTCTTCCATGCTCTTACTTTATGTACATCCAAGTTTCTGACCCATATTATTTCTCTTCTCTCTGGAGAACTTCTTTTACCATTTCTTGCAAGGTCAGACGGTTGGCAACAAATTGCCTCAATTTTTGTCTGTCTGAGAAAGTCTTTATGTCTCCTTTACTTTTGAATGTTATTTTCACAGGGTACAGAATTGTAAGTTGATGCTGTTTTTATCTCAGTACTAAATATTTCACTCCACTCTCTTCTTGCTTGTATGGCTTCTAAGAAGTTGGATATAATTCTTATCTTTGCACCTAAATTTTAAGATAAGGTGTTTTTTTCCTCTGGCTTGTTTCAGGACTTTTTTCTTTATCTTTGATTTTCTGTAATTGGAAAATTATATGCATAGGTGTAGTTTTTGGTATTTATCCTGCTTGGTGTTCTCAGAGCTTCCTGGGTCTGTGGTTTGGTATTGGACATTAATTTGGGGAAATTCTCAGTCATTATTGTTTCAAATGTGTCTTCTGTTCCTTCCTTTTTTCTTTTGGTATTCCCATTACACTTACATTATACCTTTTGCAGTTGTCCCACAGTCCGTTGACATTCTCTTCTTTTTTTTTTTCAGTCTTTGTTCTCTTTGCTTTTCTGTTTTCAAGGATTCTCTAGCTCATAGATTCTTTCCTCAGCCATGTCAAGTTTATTAAAAAGTCCATCAAAGACAATCTTCATGTTTGTTACAGTGTTTTTTATCTCTGGCATTTCTTTTTGCTTCTTTCTTAGCCTATCCAGCTCTCTGCTCATGTTGCCTGTCTACTTTATTCATTGGAACCCTTAGCATATTAATCATAGTTATTTTAAATTCCTGGCCTGATAATTCCAACATCACTGCCATGTCCGGCTCTGATGCTTACTGTCTCTTCAAATTGTGTTTTTTGCCTTTTGGTATGCCTTGTACTTTTTTCTTGGTAGTGGGATTTGACATACTTGGTAAACGGAACTACTGTAAATAGGCCTTTAGTAATGTGGTGGCTAGGTGTGGAAGAGGGAGAGGCCTATAGTCCTATGACTAGTTTTCAGTCTTTTCGTGAGTCTCTGCCTCTGAACTGTGAACTTCACACGTTTCTCATTTTTTTCCTCCCCTCTTAGGTGGTACAGAATGGCTAGCGTACACTGGGGTTGAGTATTTCTCTTCCCCAGGTCAGTTAGTCTCTGATAATACCCCAGGAGGTTAGGCCCTGGTTCACTAGTTTCCCATGAGGGCAGGCCTTGTTAAGAACAGATTGCTTTAAGCTGTTTCAAAATGGTTCCCTTTTACCTTTTCCTGCCAAAGCCCAAGTGGATTTTTCTATGATATTTACTGTGGGAATCTGGTTGAGCTCCTGGAGATTAATCTGACGATATTGTGGGTATCCCCCTGTAACTATGTCCTCTTGGAGTTTTAACTCTCAGACTTGTCCACACTGAACCTCCAGCAGTCTGTCAACTACAGTTCTCAATTTCCTGCCCTAGCAGTGGTGCCCTTGGTAGTTTTTACTTGTGAATCTCTCTTGTGCTAAGCGTCAACTCCTTGTATTTTTGCCAGTCTCCCCAATCTTGGGGGTAGTGGTTTGCCCTGTGTCCTCACCTCTCTTTTGGATCCAAGAAGAGTTGTTGATTTTTAAAAGTCTTTCCAGTTTTTTACTTGTTAGGATGGAGTTGTGCCTTCCAGGATCCTTACATGTGGAGCCATAAACTGGAAGTGTGATTTGATTTTTAAGCTTGGCTTCCTTACCATCACCCCTGGATCAGAATACCTTAATTTTCAGTCTGTGTTTGGTCAGAGGTTCTGATAAGCTCCTTGAGCCACTCAGGCTCAAGTCTCTTTGCTGATGGATCTGTGTATGCCTTGAGGAATGCTTTCTAGTCCCACATTTCCCTCTGATTGTTCCTGAGTGGGTGCAGCCTAGAACATATGCATAGCCTTTTGTATCCCCAGGGATGAGTGTGACCCTAGGATTATTCTTCTTGTCTCTCCCTGGTTCTCTCTGTTCAAACTTCTGGCTTGTCTGCTATTTCACGTGTTGCTACTACTATCTTGGAGGTACCAGCCCCTTCTTAATTGCTCACCAGCAAGATCTCCATTGTTTTTGACTATGCCCTTAGGTAGGAATCTCTCCTTGCTCTGTTCCAAATAAAGTCATTCCCCTTAGGCAGAAATGCTGAGCTCTTCCTCTTTGTTGCCCACTTCTTCCCCTGGGTAGAAACTGGCACACTGCTGCAGCTGGGGGCAGGAGCATGGCAGCTACTCTTGCAGTGACACCCCTACTATATGAGTAGATGTTGGGGAGATGGTAGCCCCTAATGTACTTAGCATGCCCTCCTGTCCTGCATCCTCTGCCAAATGAGCCAGCCTGGGTGAAGGGGATTAGGGTCCTAGTATTCTTCAGCTGTTACGGGGTAGAGCCCTTACCCTAAGAGTGAGAACTGAGTGGGGAAAGGAAGACCCAGTCCTCTCGTTGTGCCTGCCAATAATAGCACTTCTGCAACACAGATCTGGGAATGATGAGAGTGGCTGGCAGCCTGAGTCTAGGACCTGGAGGGAGAGGTAATTCCCACTTTCTTTTTGTTTTAAATTGAAGTTGATTTTCAACATTATATCAGTTTCAGGTGTACAGCATAGTGATTTGATATTTTTGTATATTACAAAATGATCACCACGATAAGTCGTTACCACTTTTCACCATACAAAGTTATTATAGTATTATTGCCTGTATTCCCTATACTGTACATTATGTCCCCGTGACTTATTTATTTTATAACTGGAAGTTTGTGCCTCTCTATCGCCGTCACCTATTTCACTCATCTCCCCACCCCACTCCTGAATTCCTATTTTCTTGACAGCACTCATCTGGAGTAGCTTCCATGACATGGAGGTGGTGTGGATAGGAGCAGGTCATGGCTCAAATGCCACAGACTCCCACTGTTGTTACTGAGATTCAGTTGATTTTTTAAAAATAAATGTTTTTCCATTTGCTGTATGCCCTTAGGACACTTTCCAGAGACCTTAAATGGTTGTTTTAATGATTTTTCCAGGCAAGTGGTTGTTTCACTGGGGAGAGGGGGTCCAAGAGCTCCTTAATACCACTGTTGCAGAAGTTCCATTTTCATTGATTATTTTAAAAACTGGAAGTAGAAGGTTTAATGTACCAACAGAGACCTCTATGAGATAGGGCTTACAATGAGGCCATTATAATGTAGGCTAGCATTATATCCTTGTTAGCAAGCTGAAAACTCAGTTTGGTAGCTATGGGTCTTTTAAAAAGTAAAAGTAAAAGGAATACTTCAAAGTAATGGCTTCAATTTACTCCAGTTCACCAAAATTTTATTGACTTCCTCCCTTGGAATACCAATTTTATGGTGAGTGATCTTTGTTTTACTTTAAAGCTTTTTTGGGAAAACCTGAGGCTCATATTAATACATTATTTGTGGTTATTAGAATGTCCCATAGGTAATATGGTATGGTAACTAAAGCAGAGAACTGAAAGTCAAATTTCTTTTCTCCCCATCCCCTTACTCTCATTTTTAATACCAATCTAGGAAATACTAGAAATCACTTAACTGCTAAATTGGTTCATTCAGCTGCAAAATGGAACTAATATTGTGCGTCACAAGGGTGTTGTGAAGCTTAATAATTATTGCTAAAGCATTTGTTTCCATGAAAACTCCTGTATTTGTTTTATTTTAAAAATATATTTCTTACACTTTAAAATGTGCCCATAAGGGCTTGTACACACATGTAAAATAGTTTAATCTAGTGTATATATAGCCAAATGGAAAAGAGCAGTAATATAATTATAGTGTTGGTTTATTGGATATATATCCTGAGGAAGTTGTGGTTTTCTTTTCTTTTTTTTTTAAATGGGTGTTGAATTTTGTCAAAAGTTTTTTCTGCATCTATTGAGATGATCATATGGTTTTTATTCAGTTTGTTAATATGGTGTATCACATTGATTGATTTGTGTATATCGAAGAATCCTTGCATCCCTGGGAAAAATGCCACTTGATCATGGTGTATGATCCTTTTAATGTGTTGTTGGATTCTGTTTGCTAGTATTTTGTTGAGGATTTTTGCATCTATGTTCATCAGTGGTATTGGTCTGTAATTTTCTTTTTTTGAAGTATCTTTGTCTGGTGATGGTAGCCTCATAGAATGAGTTTGGGAGTGTTCCTTGCTCCGCAATTTTTTGGAAGAGTTTGAGAAAGATGGGTGTTAGCTCCTCTCTAAATGTTTGACAGAATTCGCCTGTGAAGCCATCTGGTCCTAGACTTTTGTTTGTTGGAAGATTTTTAATCACAGTTTCAATTTCATTACTTGTGATTGTTCTTTTCATATTTTCTGTTTCTTCCTGGTTCAGTCTTGGAAGGTTATACCTTTCTAAGATTTGTCCATTTCTTCCGGGTTGTCCATTTTATTGGCATAGAGTTGCTTGTAGTAGTCTCTTAGGATGCTTTGTATTTCTGAAGTGTCTGTTGTAACTTCTCCTTTTTCATTTCTAATTTTATTGATTTGAGTCCTCTCCCTCTTTTTCTTGATGAGTCTGGCTAATGGTTTATCAATTTTATCTTCTCAAAGAACCAGCTTTTAGTTTTATTGATCTTTGCTATTGTTTTCTTTGTATCTATGTCATTTATTTCTGCTCTGATCTTCATGATTTCTTTCCTTCTGCTAACTTTGGGTTTGGTTCTTCTTTCTCTAGTTCCTTTAGGTGTAAGGTTAGATTATTTATTTGAGATTTTTCTTGTTTCTTGAGGTAGCCTTGTATAGCTATAAACTTCCCTCTTAGAACTGCTTTTGCTACATCCCATTGGTTTTGGATTGTCGTGTTTTCATTGTCATTTGTCTCTAGGTATTTTTTGATTTCCTCTTTGATTTCTTCAGTGATCTCTTAGTTATTTAGTAACGTATTGTTTAGCGTCCATGTGTTTGTGTTTTTTACGCTTTTCTCCCTGTAGTTCATTTCTAATCTCATAGCATTGTGGTCAGAAAAGATGCTTGATATGATTTCAATTTTCTTAAAGTTGCTGAGGCTAGATTTGTGACCCAAGATGTGAACTGTCCTGGAGAATGTTCCGTGCGTACTTGAGAAGAAAGTGTAATCTGCTGTTTTTGAATGGAATGTCCTATAAATATCAATTACATGTATCTGGTCTATTGTGTCATTTAAAGCTTGTGTTTCCTTATTTATTTTCATTTTGGATGATCTGTCCACTGGTGTTAAGTGAGGTGTTAACGTCCCCCACTATTACTGTGTTACTGTCGATTTCCTCTTTTATAGCTGTTAGTAGTTGCCTTATGTATTGAGGTGCTTCTATGTTGGGTACATATATATTTATAATTGTTATATCTTCTTCTTGGATTGATCCCTTGATCATTATATAGTGTCCTTTCTTGTCTCTTGTAACATTCTTTATTTTAAAGTCTATTTTATCTGATATGAGTATTGCTACTCCAGCTTTCTTTCGATTTCCATTTGCATGGAATATCTTTTTCCATCCCCTCACTTTCAGTCTGTATGTGTCCCTAGGTCGGAAGTGGGTCTCTTGTAGACAGCATATAGATGGGTCTTGTTTTTGTATACATTCAGCAAGCCTGTGTCTTTTGGTTGGAGCATTTAATCCATTCACGTTTAAGGTAATTATTGATATGTATGTTCCTGTGACCATTTTCTTAATTGTTTTTGGCTTGTTTTTGTAGGTCCTTTTCTTCTCTTGTGTTTCCCACTTAGAGAAGTTCCTTTAGCTTTTGTTGTAGAGCTGGTTTGGTGGTGCTGAATTCCCTTAGCTTTTGCTTGTCTGTAAAGCTTTTGATTTCTCCATCGAATCTGAATGAGATCCTTGCCAGGTAGAGTAACCTTGGTTGTAGGTTCTTCCCTTTCATCACTTTAAGTATATCATGCCGCTCCCTTCTGGCTTGTAGAGTTTCTGCTGAGAAATCAGCTGTTAACCTTATGGGAGTTCCCTTGTATGTTATTTGTCGTTTTTCCCTTGCTGCTTTCTATAATTTTTCTTTGTCTTCAAGTTTTGCCAATTTGATTACTGTGTGTCTCGGCATGTTTCTCCTTGGGTTTATCCTGTATGGAACTCGGTGCACTTCCTGGACTTGGGTGGCTATTTCCTTTCCCATGTTAGGGAAGTTTAGACTGTAATCTCTTCAGATATTTTCTCTGGTCCTTTCTCTCTCTCTTCTCCTTCTGGGACCCCTATAATGCAAATGTTGTTATGTTTAATGTTGTCCCAGAGGTCTGTTAGGCTGTCTTCATTTCTTTTCATTCTCTTTTCTGTATTCTGTTCCACAGCACTGAATTCCACCATTCTGTCTTCCAGGTCACCTATCTGTTCTTCTGCCTCAGTCATTCTGCTATTGATTCCTTCTAGTGTAGTTGTCATTTCAGTTATTGTATTGTTTATCTCTGCTTGTTTGTTCTTTAATTCTTCTAGGTCTTTGTTAAACATTCTTGCATCTTCTCGATCTTTACCTCCATTGTTTTTCCGAGGTCCTGGATCATCTTCACCGTCTTTATTCTGAATTCTTTTTCTGGAAGGTTGCCTATCTCCACTTCATTTAGTTGTTTTTCTGGGGTTTTATCTTGTTCCTTCATCTGGGACATAGCCCTCTGCCTTTTCATCTTGTGTATCTGTCTGTGAATGTGGTTTTTGTTCCACAGGCTGCAGGATTGTAGTTCTTCTTGCTTCAGCTGTCTGCCCTCTGGTGAATGAGGGTATCTCTGTGGTTTTCTAAAGTTGGAAAGTATTGCTTTATGTAATTGATTTTTATGTATCAATTGGCTAATCATCTGTTGTAGTGCAAAATAGAAAAGTTGTAATTAAGTATAATTATAACACGACTTCTTAGTAATATGTAGTCTTGAAAAAATATATATAATTTGAAATAAATATGTATTTATATGTATTTTTTTCCTTTTTTAATGATAGACAAAGCTATGATACTGGGAAGATGGATAAGTTTTCTGTTCCACAGGAAATGCTGGTAAGGATTATGTTAAATATTGCAGAAGTAGGTTCAAGAAATACAGTTTATATTATTGTAAGAAAATTATGATAGGCTGTCCCTCCATTTGTGAGTATATTATTCACTGGGCACATCATTTAATATCTCAGTGCATTACTTTCTGTAAAGTTAATATACTTATAGAATCTACCCTCCAGGTAAATTCTTGTACCCTTGAATTAATTAATACATGTAAAGTGCTTAGGACAATGTTTGGCTATATAAGTTTTAGCTTTTGTTTGCATGTTCAAAAATTCTAGGTTTCTTTAACCACCCAGATAGAACATGCTTGGTATGGAAGTTAATTTTAATATTTTATCAAGTAAAATGTGATTATGTAAATAAATCTGATTTAAAACTAATTTAATACATGCCGTAGCAGAATGGAATTTTTTTGAATATCCGTCTCTGCTTCTTACCATTATTACAGTATATCACACAAAATGTAACTGAATACACACACGCACACATATATCTATACATATATTTATATGTATACACACACACACACACATATATATATATCAATATATCTAAGAATGTGGTAGATGGGGAAAAAAAAGAGAAGTATAAAACGTGGCCTCTGCCCTTAAATAGCTTATGTTTAAAGGATGAAACTAATACAGGTGAATACAACGGAATATTATTCAGCCATGAAAAGGAAGGAAATTCTGACACATGCTACAACATAGATGAACCTTGAGGACATTATGCTAAGTGAAATAAGCCATTCACAAAAAGACATACTGTATGATTCCAGTTCAGTGAGATATGTTGGGTAGTCAAATTCACAGAGATGGAAAATAGAATGGTGGTTGCAGAGGTTTGGAGGGAGGAGAACATGGGGAGCTATTGTTTAATGGGTAGAGAGTTTCAATTTTGTGAGATTAAAAGAGTTCTGGAGATGTATGGTGGTGCTGGTTGCACAACAGTGTGAGTATACTTAATGCTACTGAACCGTACACTTAAAAATGGTTAAAATGGTCAATTTTATGTTATGTGTATTTCATCACAATTAAAAATAATGAAAATATATTATGATAGTGTCATATAATAGAATACCGTATAACAACGAGAATAGACTACAATAATTGTAACAGTATGGATGTTCTCACATATAATGTTGAACAAACAGAGCAAAATACAAAGTAGTACATACTGTATGATTCCATAAATGTGAATGCCAAAAGCAGGTAGAACTAATACATGGTGTTGGAAGTCAGATAATTGGTTACCCTTGTTTGGAATAGTGTCTGAAAAGAGATATGAGATGAGACTAATGTTCTGTTTCTTGATTTCTGTGTTGTTAACATATGTGTGCTCACTTTGTGAAAATTCAGAGTTGTACCATTGAGATTTTGGAACTTTTTTTAATGTATTTTATACTTCAATTAAAATTTCAAAAAAGAAGATTTATAAAAATGAGTACAAGTGAAACAATTTGGGAAAAGTAAGTGATAAACTGTGTGGTACTAACCTGAAGTATACGCAAAGGCATGCAGAAAAGGGGAATATTAATGTTGACTAGAATAGTTGAAGAAACCTTTTGGTAGGAGATAGGCCTCGAAAAGCAGATGGGGTTCATGCAGTTAAAAGGGAGGGAGAAGGGAATATGAGGCAAGGGATCTAGGTGAGAAGACGTCTGGAGGAGGAAATGAGGATTGAAGGTAGGATTTAAGTGTGATTGAAATCTAATATTCATATTGCAAGGTATGGAGAAGTAAGATTATAAAATAGTTTTTCTTTCATGCTAGCAGTATTTTATTGTGGTATAGCTTAAATAAATATATACACTAAATTGCACAAATCTTAAAATTGTACAGCCTGATGAGTTTCAGTTTATCTATATAGTTTTGTAACTACCACACAGATCAAGATACAGAACTTTCCATCACCCTCAAAAGTTACCTTGGCCCCTTTCCAGTTAATAGCCATTCATACCCCCATGATAAAACCACTATTCTGACTTTTATTGCTGTAGAATATTTTTGGCTTATCTTGAACTGTGTATAAATGAAATCATACAGTATGTACTGTTTTATGTCTGGCTTCTTTTGCGTAACATAATAGTTTTGAGGTTTGTCCATTTTGTTTTATCTTTCTGATTATTTGACCCTTTTACTATTACGAAATAGGTACAGTCTTTCTCAGAGATGCCATATTTACTCCATCAGAGTCCTCTGGGGAAGTTTATAAGTTGAGAGTTGCTCCACAATAATAATAATGATATTAAGTACATTATATCCATCTTGGTATTTGAATTAAAAAACTGAAAGGTATCACACCCTAAAAGTCATTTCTCTAAGGTTCGCAGAGCCCTAATGTGCTTAACATTTTTTTTTAAATTAGAAGAACACCTTTGTCTGATCCTACTGTCCTCATTATACTTAGAGGCAGAATAGAATCTTCATTGAAATAGGCCTCCTACTTTCAAAATGTGAATCTATAGTTAAATAAGTCTGTGCTAAGTAGAGTTATTCCCCTTGTCAGTGTAGATCTGGCTGGAGAAACTGAATTATGAAATACTTTATTAATTTTAAAACTTGGTTGAGTTGGGAAAAATCTTGTCTATGGGAAAGTATGTCTGCTCCTAGTGAAATGGTGGTATATGTGCCCTTGGTCCAATTGGTTAATCTCAACTAGGCTATAAAGTCTTTGAGAGAGGGATTATGTCTTTCTATTTATTTCTTTTGATGGAGGCCTAATATAATGTTACCTAAACAGTAGGTGGTAAGATGATTACATTAAATATTGCTGTGCTTTAATCTCCTTATTTTTAAAGTGGGGATGATTAAGTACTTTACCACTAAAACACTGTTAAGAAAATAATTATATTAACACAATTATATTAAATTTAAATAAGCTATTACTGTAAAATTCTCAGATGGTATTTGGTGTGGGTAGCATAATGATGAGACATATCCCAAGACTATGTGGTTGCTTAAGGAAATGCTATTTCATAATTATGACTGAGGTTTGAGAAATGCCTGTCACTGTGTAAATGCTAGTCAGCTGTTGTATTGCAGTTAAACCCTCAGCTGTGTGTGTTTTTTTTCTGTTTTTAATTACAGGGTAAAGTTCTACGGTTACTAGCCACTGCTTATATGGATTGGGACGGCAAAGAATATTATAAGGCTCTCAGCGCTGTAAACCTAGCAAACAAGGTATAAGAGGTTTTTTACTTTTGAAAATTAGCTTAATGAAATTTTCAAAGCATTGATTCACATTTTGAAATCCAGTGTAGACATCTGCTCCAGTATTCCTGTTTTTTTTTTTTTAAACAACAGATTGTTGCAATCTCTTCTGCAGCACAGAAAGGAAGAATAAAATATACCTCTGACAACAGATATTTTTGAAAAAAATTTTCTTTTGCACAAAACAGAAAAGGTTCTCCGATGTGAGTAAATTTTAGGATAAAGAAGGAAATGATAAAATAGGCAGATAATGGGATTTAGTTTAAGAAAACCAACATCAGTCTTTCACTTTCAGCTGATGCTCATACATACATACATACACATATACAATACCTCTATACTCCTGGATAAGGAATATTGATAGGCTGATGCCTATTTAAAGAGATTCAGTTAGGATCAATGTGTTTTACTCTATAAGGCAATTAAATATAGTGATACATTTAAAAAATTTTTTCTTTATTTTGGCTGCATTGGGTCTTCGTTGCTGGGCGCGGGCTTTCTCTAGTTGCGGTGAGCAGGGGCTACTCTTTGGTGCGGTGCACAGGCTTCTCATTGCGGTGGCTTCTCTTGTAGAGCACGGGCTCTAGGCACGCAGCTTCAGTAGTTGTAGCACATGGGCTCAGTCGTTGTAGCACGCGGGCTCTAGAGCGCGGGCTCAGTAGTTGTGGCACACGGGCTTATTGCTCCATGGCATGTGGGATCTTCCCAGACCAGGGATGGAACGCTTGTCCCCTGCATTGGCAGGAGGATTTTTAACCCCTGCACCACCAAGGAAGTCCCTGATACATTTTCAAAAGATTTTTTTCAACAAGATGGGAAGCATGAAAGTGAATAGTTGAATTTATCAGAATATTAAATTGCCCAAAGAAACCATTTCCTTGAATTATATTTTCCTGAAATTTGTCAACGTGGATGGGGTTATTTAATGCTGAAAAACTTATTTTATATTAATATTTTTAAATTTAAAAATATTAATATACATGAACGTTCAAAAGCTGCATCTTTTTTTTTTTTTTGCATTTGCTAAGATGCAAATCTAAATAAAAAATAGGATCCAAGACAACGGAGGAGGCTGCATACTAGCTACATGGCTTCTTGTCAGCATGTCTCTGTTCACTGGATACAGAAGTTGCAGTTTTTATTAAATAATTGTCCATCTGCATTACTCCTGACATATCACATTTAATAGCCTAATTATTGACCCTGGACATTGATGAACTGGGTGCATTAGGATTTCAGTGGCAATATACACTTAAAAGAGTTTTATTTGTAAACAATTTCAAACCTAGAGAAATATTGAAAGGATAAGAATAGTTCAAAGAATACCCATCTATTTACTTTACCCAGAATCACCTGTTATTAACATTTTGTGCATTCTCTCTTCTCTATATTATTGAGGAAATATAATTCATACATTCATCTTATTGAGGGTAATATATATTGATATCTGTAATAATAATATATGTTATATGAACTGTATAGCATGTTTTTCTCTCCAATATAGGATTAATCAATCTAGGATTAGGTATTGCATTTATGAGACATGTCTCTTTAGTCCCCTGTAATCTGGAACATTTCTGTAGCCTTTCTTTTGACTTTTGTGTCATTGATATTTTGGAAGAATACATTAGCTCCCTACCTTGTTTTAAATGAAAATTCTTCATTTGAGATTTATCTGATGTTTCCTTGTGATTAGACTCATATTATGCATTTGTGACTGGAATACTGCATGAGTGATATTGTGTCCCTTCTCAGGGCATCACATTTGGAGGCCCCTGATGTCCATCTGCTCCTCATTGGTGATAATACTGATCACCTGTTCAAAAGTGTATATCTTCACTGTATATTAACGATTTTTCCCTTGCAACCAATAAACACTTTAAAATTATGCATATACCCTGCTTTTTATTAAAAATTTCCTTAAGCGCTTCCCTGGTGGGGCAGTGGTTGAGAGTCCTCCTGCCGATGCAGGGGACACGGGTTCGTGCCCCGGTCCAGGAAGATCCCACATGCCGCGGAGCTGCTGGGCCCGTGAGCCATGGCCGCTGAGCCTGCGCGTCCGGAGCCTGTGCTCCGCAGCGGGAGAGGCCACAACAGTGAGAGGCCCGCGTACCGCCAAAAAAAAAAAAAAACTCCTTAAGAATTAGTGTTCTTGCCTGAATCAATCTTATGATGGTTGCCAAATAATCATTTTCTAACTGTAGCATTCCCTTCATATTTACCAGTTGGCACTCAGCATTCTACTGTAAGCAAGAGCTCTCCCTTCTCCCATTTATTTAATATTTATTTATTTACTTATTGATTTATTCGTTATCAGGATTTATCAGGGTTTTTGTATTCCTATTTTTCCACTGACATAATTCATTACTCTTAATTATCTTTTAACAGTTTTATTTAGGTATAATTAACATACAGTAAACTGCCCATATTTAAAGTAAAAAATTTGATGAGTTTTGACATGTGTGTATATCTATGAAACAATCACCACAATCCGGATACTGAATATATACATCATTCCTCAAAGTTTCCTCACACCCTTTTGTCACCCCTCTTTCCCACTCTTCCCTAGGTAACAACTGATCTGCTTTCATAGATTAGTTTGCATTTTCTAGAGTTTTATACCAATGGAATCATAGAGAATGTACTCTAGTTTTGAATGGCTTCTTGCATTCAGTACAGTTATTCTGAGATGTTGTGTGTGTGCATAGTTTATTCCCAGGGTTCAGTAATATCTTATTGTATGGATATATACCATATTTACTCTTAAATCTACTTTATCTTTTATTGATATAGTTACTTTAGTTTTTTTTTTGACTAGCGTTAGCATGGTGTATCTTGTTCTATCTGTTTTCCTATTTATGTCTTTATGTTTAAAATGCATCTCTTGTAAGCTGCATACAGTTGGGTTTTGCTTTTTTATCCACTCTGACCATCTCAGTCTTTTGACTGGGGTGTTTAGAATATTTACATTTGATGTGATTATTGATGTGGTTAAGTTTGAGTCTATCACCTTGTAATTGTTTATTTGTCCTGCATATTCTTTATTCCCCTTTTCTTCTTTTTTTC
The DNA here is from genome assembly GCF_005190385.1 of Monodon monoceros. Taxonomy (NCBI): domain Eukaryota; kingdom Metazoa; phylum Chordata; class Mammalia; order Artiodactyla; family Monodontidae; genus Monodon; species Monodon monoceros. The sequence goes on along the minus strand of NW_021703779.1, from coordinate 59,171,810 downwards.
CTGCCTTCTTTTGTAAGTTTGTATTCAAGTAAGTTTTTCTTCAAAACAATTTATGAGTCCAGTGTAGTTTTTATTCCAACCTCCTGAAGAATCCATGTTGAAATATTATGAAAATACGGATTTCCCTGGTGGCACAGTTCTTAAGAATACACCTGCCAACGCAGGGGACAAGGGTTTGAGCTCTGGTCTGGGAAGATCCCACATGCCGTGGAGCAAATAAGCCCTGTGACACAACTACAGAGCCTGCGAGTCACGACTACTGAAGCCCACATGCCTAGAGCCCGTGCTCCACAACAAGAGAAGCCACTGCAGTAAGACTGCGCACCACAACAAAGAGTAGCCCCCACTCTCCACAACTAGAGAAAAGCCCGCACGCAGCAACAAAGACCCAATGCAGCCAAAGATAAATAAATAAATTATTTATTTAAAAAGAGAGGAGTATTATGAAAATATTTGCAGGATCATCTGGAGGAATAAACAGTGAGACTACTCAGGGAAATACTGAAAAAGGAGAGTGATCATAGAGGCTTTGTCACATTACATATTTGAATAATTTGTTAGATTCAGTTTTATTTCTTCTGTTGGCTTATTAGTTGTAACTCTTTGTTTTGCTTTTCTACTGGTTTCTTTAGGGCTTATACTATATATCTTACCTTGGTCTACCTTCATATGTCATAATAGTGTACTTTTATATCTCCCAGCCTGGCCTTTATGCTACTGTTGTCATATGTTTTACTTTTACATATGTTATAAAATCCACAATACTATGTTATTATTTTTGTTTAAATTGTCAATTTTATTTTAAAAGAGATACAAATAAGAAAAAAACTTATGCATTTACACATGTAGTTACCATTTCAAGTAATCGTTATTCCTTTGTGTACATCCAAATTTCCATTTGTTATTTTTCTTCTGCCTGAAGAACATTGTTTTGGGATTCTCCAAAGAGACTTATTATAAAGAATTGGCTCATGCAGTTATGGAGGCTGGTGAGTCTCAAGATCTGCAGGATAAGTCGGCAAGACAGAGACTCAGGAAGGCTGATGGTATGATTCCAGTCTGAGTCCAAAGGCCTGAGAACCAGGAGAGCCGATGATGTAGTTTCAGTCCAAAGGCTGGCAGGCCTGAAACGCAAGAAGGGCCAGTGTTTCAGTTCCAGTCCGAATGCAGGAAAAAGCTGATGTCCAGTTCAAAAGCAGTCAGTCAGGAAGAGTTCTCTGTTACTCGGGAGAGGGTCAGCTTTTTTGTTCTGTTCAGGCCTTCAACTCATTGGATAAGGCCCACCCACATGCTGGGAAATCTGCTTTACCCAGTCTATCTATCTGTCTGTCTGTCTTTTTTTTTTTTTTTTTTTTTTCGGTACGCGGGCCTCTCACTGTTGTGGCCTCTCCCATTGTGGAGCGCAGGCTCAGTGGCCATGGCTCACGGGCCCAGCCGCTCCGCAGCATGTGGGATCTTCCCGGACCGGGGCACGAACCCGTGTCCCCTGCATCGGCAGGCGGACTCTCAACCACTGCGCCACCAGGGAAGCCCTATCTATTTATTTATTTATAAATTTATTTACTTATTTATTTATTTTTGGCTGCATTGGGTCTTCGTTGCTGCTCGCAGGCTTTCTCTAGTTGTGGCGAGTGGGGGCTACTTTTCATTGTGGTGTGTGGGCTTCTCATTGTGGTGGCTACTCTTGTTGTGGCTCACGGACTCTAGAGCACAGGCTCGGTAGCTGTGGGGCACGGGCTTATTTGCTCTGCGGCATGTGGGATCTTCCCGGACCAGGGCTCGAAACCGTTTCCCCTGCATTGGCTGGTGGATTCTTAACCACTGCGCCACCAGGGAAGCCCCAGTCTATTGATTTAAATGTTAATCTCATCCAGAAGCACTCTCACAGAAAGACCAGAATAATGTTTGACAAAATATCTGGGTACCCTGTGGCGCAGTCAAGTTGACATATAAAATTAACCATCATTGACACCTTTTAACATTTCTTGTAGTGCTGGCCTATTGGTGATGACTTATTTCAGCATTTGTGCCTTTGAAAATGTCTTTATGTCACATTATTAAAATTTTTATTTATTTATTTATTTATTTGGCTGCAGTCGGTCTTAGTTGTGGCATGTGGGATCTTCAGTCTGTGTTGCAGCATGTGGGTTCTTAAGTTGCGGCATGCAAACTCTTAGTTGCGGCATGCATGTGGGATCTAGTTTCCCAACCAGGGATTGAACCAGGGCCCCCTGCATTGGGAGTGCGGAGGCTCAACCACTGGACCACCAGGGAAGTCCCTATTTCACATTATTTTTAAAAAATCTTTTTATTTTTAATACTTATAGAGTGACAGGAGGTTGCAAAAATGGTACAAAGAAAAATAATTAAAATAAAAGCAATAGATTCAGAAGAAAATTTTAACACCCCCCCCCCCTCCAAATAGTACAAAGAAGTCCCATGTACCCTTTACCAAGTTTCCTCTGATGGTTAACTGCTGCATTACTATAATACATCAAAAACAGCAGATTGTCATTGGTACATTGTATGTGTATAGTTTTATGCCATTTTATCCGACGTGTAGATGCATGTAAGTACCACCGCAGTAATATACAGAACTACCCCATCACCCCAAAGATGTTCCTCATACTACCCCTTTATATGCACACCCATACCTGCTCCACCCCCCACCATCCCTAAGCCCTTGCAAACACTATTCTTAATCTATATAATTTTGTCATTCCAAGAATATTATATAAATGTAATCATACCGTTTATGACTTTTAGAAGATTAGCTTTTTTCACTTAGCATAATGCCCTTGAAATCCATTCAAGTTTTTGTGTGTATTAATACTTGGTTTCTTTTATCACTGAGTGGTGCATGGTATGGATGGTATCACAGTGTGTTTAACCATTCACCTACTAAAGGAAATATTGGTTGTTTTCAGATTTTGGCTATTATGAGTAAAGCTGCTATGGTATTTGTGTATAGGTTTTTGTGTGGGATGTAAGTTTTCATTTTCCTGGATAAATGACTAGGTGTACAATTGTTGGGCTATTTTGTTTTTAAGAAATTGTCAAACTGTTTACCAGAGTGGCTGTACCATGTTGCATTCCTACCAACAATGTATGCGAGTTTTAGTTTCTTTTCCTTCTTGCTGGCATTTGTCATTGTCCCTGTTTTTATATTTTAGCTGTTCTAATAGGTATGTAGTGATTTTAATTTATACTTTCCTGCTGGCTAATGATGTTGAACACCTTTGCAGGTGCTCCTCTTTGGTGAAATGTCTCTTCGTAACGCTTGTGCATTTCATACTTGGATTGCTCAAATTTTACTGTTGAGTTTGATAAGATAAGATATTCTAGATAAGAGTTGTTTGTCACATATGTGGATTGCAAATATTTTCTCCCTGTCTGTAAGCTGTCTTTTCATCTTCTTAACAGGGTGTGATTTATGGCCCAGGATATAGTATATCTTGGTAAATGTCCTGTGGACACTTGGGGGAAAAAAAAGTGTTTTCAGCTCTTTTGGGGTGGAATGTTGTATAAATGTCAATTACAGTTGACCCTTGAACAACATGGGTCGACACCCTGCATAGTTGAAAAGCCATGTATAACTTTATAGTGGGCCAGTCATATCTGTAGTTCCATATGCATGGATCATGTAGTACTGTAGTATTTATTGAAAAAAAATCCACATATAAGTGGACCTGCACAATTCAAACCCTTGTTGTTCAAGGGTCAGCTGTAGATCCTGTTGATTGATGATGTTGAGATCGTCTATATCTTTGCTGAGTTTTTGTCTAGTTCTATGAATTTTTGAAGGTAGGGATGTTTAAATTTCCAACTATAATTGTGGATTTGTCTATTTCCTCTTTTATTTCTGTAAATTTTTACTTCAGATATTTTACAGCTCTTTTGTTTGGTGCATATGTATTTAGAGTTACTATTTTTTCATGGTAGATTGACCCTTTTATCATTCTATAATGTCTCTTTCTGTCCCTGGTAATTATTTTTTTGATGTACAGTCTACTTTATCTGATATGAATATAGCTATTCCTACTTTCATGCTGTTAAATTTTTCACAGCATATAATTTGCCATCTTAACTGTTTTTAATTATACAGTATAGTGGCCTTGAGTACATTCATATTGTGAAACCATCACCAACATTCTTCTCCAGAACTCTTCATCTTGTAAAATGTAAATTCTGTACCCAATATATAATAACTCCCTATTCCTCTCTCTTCCAGTTCCTGGAAACCACCATTCTACTTTCAGTCTATATGAATTTGACTACTCTAGATATCTCATATAAGTAAAAAAAAAAAACAGTATTTGTCCTTTTGTGACTGGTGTATTTCACGTAGCATAATGTCCTTGAGGTTCACCCACGTTGTAACATGTGTCAGAATTTCCTTTCTTTTTAAGACTGAATAATATTCCACTGTATGTATATACCACATTTTGCTTATACATTCATCCATTTATGCACATGTTGGTTGTTTTCACCTTCGGCTATTGTGAATAATGCTGCTGTGAATGTGGGTGTACAAATAGCTGTTTGGTTCCCTGATTTCAATTTTTGGGGGGTATAAACCCAGAAGTGGAACTTCTAGATCATATTGCAATTCTATTTTTAATTTTTTTGAGGAAACACACTACTGTTTTTTCCGTAACAGCTGCACCATTTTAAATTTCAGCCAAAAGTATACAAGGGTTTCAATTTCTCCACATCCCTGCAAACACTTTTATTATTATTTTTTGATAGTAGATATGCCAATGGGTGTAAGGTGCACCATTTAATTTTTTTTTTTTGTCTGCGTTCGGTCTTCGTTGCTGTGTGTGGGCTTTCTCTAGTTGTGGCGAGCGGGGGCTACACTTTATTTCATTGTGCAGCCTTCTCATTGAAGTGGCTTCTCTTGGTTGTGGAGCACAGGCCCTAGGCATGTGGGCTGCAGCAGTTGTGGCTCGTGGGCTCTAGAGCGCAGGCTCAGTAGTTGTGGCACATGGGCTTAGTTGCTCCGTGGCATGTGGGATCTTCCTGAGTCAGGGCTCAAACCCGTGTCCCCTTCATTGGCAGGCGGATTCTTAACCACTGTGCCACTAGGGAAGTCCCTCATTTTTTTTTTTTTTTTTTTTTTGCGGTACGCGGGCGTCTCACTGTTGTGGCCTCTCCCGTTGCGGAGCATAGGCTCTGGACGCACAGGCTCAGTGGCCATGGCTCACGGGCCCAGCTGCTCCACGGCATGTGGGATCCTCCCGGACCGGGGCACAATCCCGTGTCCCCTGCATCGGCAGGCGGACTCTCAACCACTGCGCCACCAGGGAAGCCCCTCCATTTGTTTTTGAATGATATTGTTTCTGGGTATAGAATTTGAAATGGAGAGCTTTTTTTTCTTTGAGAATTTTAAAGATATTGTTTACAGTTTTCGTGTTACATTGTTTCTGATAAGAAATATGATGCAGTCCTTATTTTTGTTCTTTATGTAACATGCCCTTTTTCTCTGGCTAATATTTGGATTTTCTGTTTGTCACTGGTTTTGAGCAGTTTGTTGATGATGTACTTTGAAGTAATTTTCTTTGTTTCTTGTGCTTGGGGCTCTTTGAGCATCTTGAATCTCTGGGATCATGGCTTTCATTATGTTTGGAAAGTTACAGTATTTTTTGAAATATTTTTTTCTGCTTCACCCTCATACACTAATTACTCATATATTAGGTTGTTTGAAGTCGTTCCCACAGTTCACTTATGCTGTTGACATTTAAAAAGATTTTTGGGGGCAGGCTTCAAGATGGCAGAAGAGTAAGAGGTGGAGATCACCTTCCTTCCCACAAATACATCAGAAATACATCTACATGTGGAACAACTCCTACAGAACACCTACTGAACGCTGGTAGACCTCAGACCTCCCAAAAGGCAAGAAACTCCCCATGTACCTGGGTAGGGCAAAAGAAAAAAGAGAGACAAAAGAATAGGGACGGGACCTGCACCAGTGGGAGGGAGCTGTGAAGGAGGAAAGGTTTCCACACACTTGGAAGACTCTTCGCGGGTGGAGACTGCGGGTGGCGGAGGGGGGAAGCTTTGGAGCCATGGAGGAGAGCGCAACAAGTGGTGCGGAGGGCAAAGCGGAGAGATTCCCACACAGAGGATCGGTGCTCACCAGCACTCACCAGCTCGAGAGGCTTGTCTGCTCACCCACCAGGGCAAGTGGGGGCTGCGAGCTGAGGCTCCAGCTTCACTGGATCCCAGGGAGAAGACTGGGGTTGGCTGCGTGAACACAGCCTGAAGGGGGCTAGTGCGCCACAGCTAGCCGGGAGGGAGTCTAGGAAAACGTCTGGAGCTGCTGAAGAGGCAAGAGACTTTTTCTTGCCTCTTTGTTTCCTGCTGCGCGAGGAGACAGGATTAAGAGCGCCGCTTATAAGAGCTCCAGAGACGGGCGTGAGCCACGGCTGTCAGTGCAGATCCCAGAGACGGGCATGAGACGCTAAGGCTGCTGCTGCAGCAGCCACCAAGAAGCCTGTGTGCGAGCACAGTTCACTCTCCACACCTACCTTCCCAGGAGCCTGTGCAGCCCGCCACTGCCAGGGTCCCGTCATCCAGGCACAACTTCCTGGGGAGAACACACAGCACACCTCAGGCTGGTGCAACGTCACACTGGCCTCTGCCGCTGCAGGCTTGTCCTGCATTCCATACTCCTCCCTCCACCTGGCCTGAGTGAGTCAGAGCCCCCAATCAGCTGCTCCTTTAACCGCGTCCTGTCTGAGTGAAGAACAGACGCCCCGCAGGCGACCTACACGCATAGGCGGGTCCAAATCCAAAGCTGAACCCCAGGAGCTGTGTGAACAAAGAAGAGAAAGGGAAATTTCTCCCAGCAGCCTCAGGAACAGTGGATTAAATCTCCGCAATCAACTTGATGTACCCTGCATCTGTGGAATACCTGAATAGACAACAAATCATCCCAAATTGAGGAGGTGGACTTTGGGAGCAACAATATATATATATATTTTTTTCCCTTTTCCTCTTTTTGTGAGTGTGTATGTGTGTGCTTCTGCATGTTATTTTGTCTGTATAGCTTTGCTTTTAACATTTGTCTTAGGGTTCTGCTGTCCTTTTTTTTTTTAAATATAGTTTTTAGTGCTTGTTATCATTGGTGGATTTGTTTTTTCGTAAGGTTGCTCTCTTCTTTCTTTTTTTATTAAAATTTTTTAATAATTATTTTTTAATAACTTTACATTATTTTATTTTATTTTATTTTTTTCTTTCAGTATTTATTTTTTTCTCCCTTTTATTCTGAGCCATGTGGATGACAGGCTCTTGGTGCTCCAGCCAGGCGTCAGGGCTGTGCCTCTGAGGTGGGAGAGCCAAGTTCAGAACATTGGTCCACAAGAGACCTCCCAGCTCCATGTAATATCAAACAGCGAAAATCTCTGAGATCTCCATCTCAATTCCAACACCCAGCTCCACTCAATGACCAGCAAGTTACAGTGCTGGACACACTATGCCAAACAACTAGCAAGCCAGGAACACAACCCCACCCATTAGCAGAGAGGCTGCCTAAAATCATATTAAGGTCACAGACAACCTAAAAACACCACCGGATGTGGGCTTGCCCACCAGAAAGACAAGATGCAGCCTCATCCACCAGAACACAGGCATTAGTCCTCTCCACCAGGAAGCCTACACAACCCACGGAACCAACCTTAGCCACTGGAGGAGACACCAAAAACAATGGGAACTACGAACCTGCAGCCTACGAAAAGGAGACCCCAAATAGGGCAAGTTGAGCAAAATGAGAAGACAGAGAAACACACAGCAGACGAAGGAGCAAGGTAAAAACCCACCAGACCTAACAAATGAAGAGGAAATAGGCAGTCTGCCTGAAAAAGAATTCAGAATAACGATAGTAAAGGTGATGCAAAATCTTGGAAATAGATTGGAGAAAATACAAGAAACGTTTAACAAGGACATAGAAGAACTAAAGAGCAAACAAACAATGATGAACAACACAATAAATATAAAATTCTCTAGAAGGGATCAACAGCAGAATAACTGAGGCAAAAGAACAGATAAGTGACCTGGAAGATAAAATAGTGGAAGTAACTACAGCAGAGCAGAATAAAGAAAAAAGAATGAAAAGAATTGAGGACAGTCTCAGAGACCTCTGGGACAACATTAAACGCACCAACATTCGAATGATACGGGTCCCAGAAGAAGAAGAAAAAAAGAAAGGGACTGAGAAAATATTCCAAGAGATTATAGTTGAAAATTTTCCTAATATGGGAAAGGAAATAGTTAATGCAGTCCAGAAAGCATTCAGATCAATTGAATTCGAAATGAAAAAGGAGAAGTAACAACTGATACTGCAGAAATACAAAGGATCATGAGAGATTACAAGCAACTATATACCAATAAAATGGACAACCTGGAAGAAATGGACAAATTCGTAGAAATGCACAACCTTCTGAGACTGAACCAGGAAGAAATAGAAAATATGAACAGGCTAGTCACAAGCACTGAAATTGAAACTGTAATTAAAAATCATCCAACAAACAAAAGCCCAGGACCAGATGGCTTCACAGGCGAATTCTATCAAACATTTAGAGAAGAGCTAACACGTATCCTTCTCAAACTCTTCCAAGATATAGCAGAGGGAGGAACACTGCCAAACACATTCTGTGAGGCCACCATCACCCTGATACCAAAACCAGACAATCATTTCACAAAGAAAGAAAACTACAGGCCAATATCACTGATGAATAGAGATGCAAAAATCCTCAACAAAATACTAGGAAACAGAATCCAACAGCACATTAGAAGGATCATACACCATGATCAAGTGGGGTTTATCCCAGGAATGCAAGGACTCTTCAACATATGCAAATCAATCAGTGTGATACACCATATTAACAAATTGAAGGAGAAAAACCATATGATCATCTCAATAGATGCAGAGAAAGCTTTTGACAGAATTCAACACCCATTTATGATAAAATCTCTCCAGAATATAGGCATAGAGGGAACTTACCTCAACATAATAAAGGCTGTATTATGACAAACCCACAGCCAACATCGTCCTCAATGGTGAAAAATTGAAACCATTTCCAATAAGATCAGGAACAAGACATGGTTACCCACTCTCACCACTACTATTTAACATAATTTTGGAAATTTTGGCCACAGCAATCAGAGAAGAAAAAGGAATAAAAGGAATCCAAATCAGAAAAGAAGTAAAGCTGTCACTGTTTGCAGATGATATATGCTATACACAGAGAATCCTGAAGAAGCTACCAGAAAACTACTAGAGCTGGTCAGTGAATTTGGTAAAGTAGCAGGATACAAAATTAATGCACAGAAATCTCTTGCACTTCTATATACTAATGATGAAAAATCTGAAAGTGAAGTTAAGAAAACTCTCCCATTTACCACTGCAACAAAAGGAATAAAATACCTAGGAATAAAGCTACCTAAGGAGACAAAACACCTGTATGCAAAAAATTATAAGACACTGGTGAAAGAAATTAAAGATGATACAAATAGATGGAGAGATATACCATGTTCTTGGATTGGAAGAATCAACATTGTGAAAATGACTCTACTACCCAAAGCAATCTACAGATTCTATGCAATCCCTATCAAACTACCAATGGGATTTTTCACAGAACTAGAACAAAACATTTCACAATCTGCATTAAAACACAAAAGATCCCAAATAGCCAAAACAATCTTGAGAAGGAAAAATGGAGCTGGAGGAATCAGGCTCCCTGACTTCAGAATATATTATAAAGCTACAGTCGAGACAGTGTGGTACTGACACAAAAACAAATATAGATCACTGGAACAGGATAGAAAGCCCAGAAATAAACCCACACACATACGGTCACCCTGTGTTTGATAAAGGAGGCAAGAATATACAATGGAGAAAAGACAGCCTCTTCAATAAGTGGTGCTGGGAAAACTGGACAGCTACGTGTAAAAGAATGAAATTAGAACAGTCCCTAACACCGTACATAAAAATAAACTCAAAATGGATTAAAGACATAAATGTAAGGCCAGACACTATCAAACTCTTAGAGGAAAACATAGGCAGAACACTCTGTGACATAAATCACAGCAAGATCCTTTTTGACCCTCCTCCTAGAGAAATGGAAATAAAAACAAAAATAAACAAATGGGACCCAATGAAATTTCAAAGCTTTTGCACAGCAAAGGAAAACATAAACAAGACCAAACGACAACCCTCAGAATGGGAGAAAATATTTGCAAATGAAGCAACTGACAAAGGATTAATCTTCAAAATTTACAAGCAGCTCATGCAGCTCAATATCAAAAACACAAACAACCCAATCCAAAAATGGGCAGAAGACCTGAATAGACATTTCTCCAAAGAAGACATACAGATTGCCAACAAACACATGAAAGAATGCTCACCATCATTAATCATTAGAGAAATGCAAACCAGAACTGCAATGAGATATAATCTCCACCGGTCAGAATGGCCATCATCAAAAAATCTAGAAACAAAAAATCCTGGAGAGGGTGTGGAGAAAAGGGAACACTTTTACGCTGTTGGTGGGAATGTGAATTGGTTCAGCCACTATGGAGAACAGTATGGCGGTTCCTTAAAAAACTACAAATAGAACTGCCATACGACCCAGCAATCCCACTACTGGGCATATACCCTGAGAAAACCATAATTCAAAAAGAGTCATGTACCAAAATGTTCATTGCAGCTGTATTCACAATAGCCAGGACATGGAAGCCACCTAAGTGTCCATCAAGGGATGGACGGATAAAGTTGATGTTGCACATATGTGCAATGGAATATTACTCAGCCATAAAAAGAAACGAAATTGAGTTATTTCTAGTGAAATGGATGGACCTGGAGTCTGTCATACAGAGTGAAGTAAGTCAGTAAGAGAAAAAGAAGTACCGTATGCTAACACATATATATGGAATCTAAGAAAAAAAAAGAAAAGAAAAAAAGAAGCTCCTGAAGAACCTAAGGGCAAGACGCGAATAAAGACACAGACCTACTAGAGAATGGACTTGAGGATACGGGGAGGTGGAAGGGTTAGCTGTGACAAAGCGAGAGAATGGCATGGATATATACACACTACCAAATGTAAAATAGATAGCTAGTGTGAAGCAGCCGCATAGCACAGGGAGATCAGCTCGGTGCTTTGTGACCACCTAGAGGGGTGGGATAAGGAAGGTGGGAGGGAGGGAGACGCAAGAGGGAAGAGATATGGGAACATATGTATATGTATAACTGATTCACTTTGTTATAAAGCAGAAACTAACGCAATTTTAAAGCAATTATACTCCAATAAAGATGTTTTTTAAAAAAAAAAGATGCAGACATACTGGAGAATGGACTTGAGGATGCGGGGAGGGGGAAGGATAAGCTGGGACAAAGTGAGAGAGTGGCATGGACATATATGTACTACCGAATGTAAAATAGCTAGCTAGTGGGAGGCAGCCGCATAGTACATGGAGATCAGCTCGATGCTTTGTGACCACCTAGAGGGGTGGGAGGGAGGGAGATGCAAGAGGGAAGAGATATGAACATATATGTATATGTATAACTGATTCACTTTGTTATAAACAGATACTAACACACCATTGTAAAGCAATTGTACTCCCATAAAGATGTTAAAAAATTTAAAATTTTAAAAAATAAAAAGGTTTTTTTCGTCTGTTTCATTTTGGAATGTTTTGTATTGCTGTGACTTGAAGTTCATTAATTTTTGTTTTTCAGTGTCTGAACTTCTGTTAATCCCATCTGCTATAAGCTGAATATTTGTGTCCCCCCGACCCCAAATTCATACACTGAAATTCTAACTGCAAGGTGATGGTATTAGGAGGTGGGGTCTTTGGAGGCGATTACGTCCTGAGGGCAGAGTCCTGATGATTGGGATTAGTGCCTTTATATAGGATGCCTGAGAGAGAGCTCCCTCACCCCTTTTGCCATTTAATATTCCAGTGAGAAAGGAGACATTTATGAGGAAGTGGGCTCTTATCAGATACTGAATATGCTGGTGCTATGATTTTGGACCTCCCAGCCTCCAGAACTGTGAGAAATAGATGTTTGTTGTTTATAAGACACCCAGTTTATGCTATTTTTGTTATAGTAGCCCTAACGGACTGACACCATCTCATATAGTTTTCACGTCAGATTTTGCAATTTTTATTTGTGGAAGTTTGATTTGGATCATTTTTATGTCTTCCGTGTCTCTGATTAGCTTTTTGAGCATAAGAAATATAGTTTTACTCACTCTTTTAATGTCCTTCTCTGCTAATTCTTGTATATGTGTCACTTCTGGGTCAGTTTCCGTTGGTTATCTCCCCAGTATGGATCATGTTTTCCTGCCTCTTCCCAGGCCTCGTCGTCTTTCATTGGATGTCAAGTGTTGTGAATTTTACATTGTTGGGTGCTAGATATTTTTGTAATAGTATAAATCTTGTTGAGCTTTATTACAGGAAGCAGGCAAGTTATAGGCGTACCTCAGCGATATTGTACGTTAGTTCCAGACCACCACAATAAAGCAAGTATCACAATAACGTGAGTCACACGAATTTTTTGTTTTCCTAGTGCATATGAAAGTACGTTTATAATGTAGTCTGTTAAGTGTGTAATAGCATTATGTCTAGAAAACAATATCAGTACCTTAATAAAAATACTTTATTGCTAAAAAATGCTAACCATTGTCTGAGCATTCAGCAAATCATAATAATCTTTTTGCTGGTGGAGGGTCCTGCCTCGATTTTGATGGCTACGGACTGATCAGGGAGGTTGTTGCTGAAGGTTTGGGTGGCTGTGGCATTTTCTTAAAATAAGATGAGAAAGAAGTTTGTCCCATCAATTAAATCTTCCTTTTACGGACGATTTGTCTTTAGCATACAATGCTATTTTGATAGCATTTTACCCACAGTAAAACTTCTTTCAAATTTGGAGTCAATCCTCTCAAACCCTACTTCTGCTTTATCAACTACGTTTAATATTCTAAATCTTTTGTTGTCATTTCAACAGTCTTCACAGCATCTTCACCAGGAGTAGATTCCATCTCCAGAAACAACTTTCTTTGCTCATCTATAGGAAGCAACTCTTCATTCATTAAAGTTTTTTTTTAACATCTTTATTGGAGTATAATTGCTTTACAATGGTGTGTTAGTTTCTGCTTTATAACAAAGTGAATCAGTTATACATATACACATGTTCCCATATCTCTTCCCTCTTGCGTCTCCCTGCCTCCCACCCTCCCTATCCCACCCCTCTAGGTGGTCACAAAGCACCGAGCTGATCTCCCTGTGCTATGTGGCTGCTTCCCACTAGCTATCTACCTTACATTTGGTAGTGTATATATGTCCATGCCTCTCTCTCGCTTTGTCACAGCTTACCCTTCCCCCTCCCCATATCCTCAAGTCCATTCTCTAGTAGGTCTGTGTCTTTATTCCTGTCTTACCCCTAGGTTCTTCACATTCATTAAACTTTTATCATGAGATTGCAGCAGTTCAGTTCCATCTTTAGGTACTGCTTCCAATTCTAGTTCTCTTGCTCTTTCTACCACATCTGCAGTTACTTCCTCCACTGAAGTCTTGAACCCCTCAAAGTCATCCATGTGGGTTGAAGTCAGCTCCTTCCAAGCTCCTATTAATGTTGATATTTTGACCTTTCCCCATGAATCACAAATGTTTATAATGGCATCTAGAATGGCGAATCCTTTCCAGAAGAGTTTCTGTTTACTTTGCCTGGATCCATCAGAGGAATCACTGTCATGGCAGCTATAGTGTTATGAAATATATTTGTTAAATAATAAAACTCAAAGTTTAAAATTCCTCCTTGATCCATAGGCTGCAGAATGGATGTTGTGTTAGCAAGCATGAAAACATTAATTTTATTGTACATCTCCATCAGAGTCCTTGGGTGACCAAGTGCATTGTCAAAATAATATTTTGAAAGGAATCTTTTTTCCTGAGCAGTAGTCCTCAACAGTGGGCTTAAAATATTCACTAGACCATGTTGTGAACAGATATGCTGTCATGCAGGCTTTGTTGTTCCATTTACAGAGCACAGAAGAGTAGATTTAGCATAATTCTTAAGGGCCCTAGGATTTTAGGAGCGGTTAATGAGCATTGGCTTCAACTGAAGGTCACCAGCTACATTAGTCTCTAACAAGAGAGTTAGCCTGGCCTTGGAAGCTTTGAAGCCAAGCATTGACTTCTCTCTAGCTATGAAAGTCCTAGATGGCATCCTCTTCCATTAGAAGGCTGTTTTGCCTACAGTGAAAATCTGTTGTTTAATGTAGCTACCTTCATTGATTATCTTAGCTAGATATTGTGGATAACTTGCTGTAGCTGTTACATTAGCACTTGCTGCTTCACCTTGTACTTTTATGTTAAGGAGTCAGCTTCTTTCCTTAAACCTCATGAACTAATGTCGGCTAGCTTTAAACTTTTGTTCTGTAGCTTCCTCACCTCTCTCAACCTTCATACAATTGAAGAGAGATAGGACCTTGCTCTGGATTACGCTTTGGCTTAAGGGAATGTTTTGGCTGGTTTGGTCTTCTTTCCAGACCACTAAAACTTTCTGTATCGGTAATAAGACTGTTTCACTATCTTATCATTCATGTGTTCACTGGAGTTGCACTTCTAATTTCCTTCAAGAATTTTTCCTTTGCATTCAGAACTTGGCTAACTGGTACAAGAGGCCTAGCTTTCAGCTTATCTTGGCTTTCAGCATGCCTTCCTCACTAAGCTTAATTATTTCTAGCTTTTGATTTAAAGTGAGAGGCATACGACTCTTCATGTGAACACTTAGAGGCCTTTGTAGGGTTATTAATTGGTTAATTTCAATACTGTTGGGTCTCAGGGACTAGGGAGGCCTGAGGAGAGGGAGAGAGATGGGGGGGCTGCCCAGTTGGTGGAGCAGTCAGAATACAGACAACGTTTAAGTTCGCCGTCTTATATGGACACAGTTCATGGCATCCCAGAACAATTACAATAGTAACATCAAAAATCACTGAGCACAGATCACCATAACAAATATAATAATATAAAATTTGAAATATTGCAAGAATGACCAAAATGTGACACAGAAACACAAAGTGAGTAAATGCTATCAGAAAAATGGCACTGATAGAGTTGCTTGACGCAGGATTAACACAAAATGTAAAAACACAGTATCTGTGTTTGTAAAAAACACAGTATCTGTGTTTAGTATGTATGTATGTGTGTATGTATGTAAAAAACACAGTATCTGTGAAGTGCAATAAAGTGAAGTGCAATAAAATGAGGTATTCCTGTACTTGGAAACAGTTTGATCCTGCAGTTAGTAGTACTCCTAACTCTTGCTTGGTATGAAACATTTCCTCATGTGCTTTGTAATTTGGGATTGTTAGTTTATCTTTAGTGTTAATCTTTTAGAATCCTTTACAACCTGGATTGAGGACATGGCCATATATCTATTTTTTTTTTGATGTGGACCATTTTTAAAGTCTTTATTGAATTTGTTACAGTATTGTTTCTGTTTTATGTTTTGGTTTTTTGGCCCCGAGGCATGTGGGATCTTAGCTCCCCAACAAGGGATTGAACCCACACCCCCTGCATTGGAAGTCGAAGTCTTAACCACTGGACCACCAGGGAAATCCATGGCCCTACATCTATTTGCCTTAGCCAGATGTCTAAGAGATATCACTCTTTTGGCTACTTCTATTTTGATTTTTCAGCTTTACACATGAGTAGTATAAATTTTTTAAAATAAAATTTATTTATTTATTTTGGGCTGTTTTGGGTCTTCGTTGTTGCACGTGGGCTTTCTCTAGTTGCGGCAAGCAGGGACTACTCTTTGTTGTGGTGCGCAGGCTTCTCATTGTAGTGGCTTCTCTTGCTGTGGAGCACGGGCTCTAGGCACGCGGGCTTCAGTAGCTGTGGCACGCGGGCTCCATAGTTGCGGCTCGTGGGCTCTAGAGCACAGGCTTAGTAGTTGTGGCACACGGGCTTAGCTGCTTCGCGGCATGTGGGATCCTCCCGGACCAAGGCTCAAACCTGTGTCCCCAGCATTGGCAGGCGGATTCTTAACCATTGCGCCACCAGGGAAGTCCGAGTAGTATAAATTTGAACTCCATATCTATGTGAAAGGTAGAGCCTGTTAAAAAATCCTCCAGACTCCCCTCCCCCCGCATGCTCCAATCATCCAGACAAACATTTCTTTTTGGCCTCATTCAGAGATTTGGCACAAGACAGACAAACTTCCAATACCATTAGATAAAAGAGAAAAAAAAACCCAGGATACTCACCATTCCCATACAGTCCACTTCTCCATGTTTTGATGACTCACTACAATCTTTCTGCTTTTGTTTACTTTTCAGAGTCCTCAGGTTGTTGCTTTGTAGATCTTGTTCAGGGCTTTTAGTTGTAATTAGTGGAGGATACAGACTATAGTTGTCATGCTCCATCTTGGCTGGAACTGGAACAGTTAGTAATATTTTTAAAAATTAGTTTTTGAGGAGAAATTAAAATTTGGTAGCCTTATGTTATTCCACAAAGTTGTTTTTGAAAATTTATCAGTACAGTGAAATTGGAAAAATCTTGGTTGCTTAGGTAAGACACCAAATGCACAAGAGAAAAAGGAAAATTAGATGATGTCGGGCTTCATTACAGTTAAAAATTTTTGGGACTTCCCTGGTGGCACAGTGGTTAAGAATCTGCCTGCCAATGCAGGGGACATGGGTTTGAGCCCCTGTCTGGGAAGATCCCACATGCCACAGAGCAACTAAGCCCATGCACCACGACTACTGAGCCTGTGCTCTAGAGCCTGCAAGCCACAACTACTGAGCCCGTGCGCCACAACTACTGAAGCCCATGCGCCTAGAGCCTGTGCTCCGCAACAAGAGAAGCCACCGCAGTGAGAAGCCCGTGCACCACAATGAAGAGTAGCCCCCGCTCGCCGCAACTAGAGAAAGCCTGCGCGCAGCAACGAAGACCCAACACAGCCATAAATAAATAAATAAATAAATTAATTAATTAAAAAATTTTGCTTCAAATGAAACCATCAGGAAAGTAAAAACACAACCCATGGGGTCCTCCCAAAAGGATGGGAGAAAATAATTGCAAATTATGTATAAGTGTCTGGTATCCAGGATATATTTTTATAAAAACCTCTTACTACTCAGTAGTAAGAAGACAACCCAATTAAAAATGAGCAAAGGATTTGAATAGGTATTTCTCCAAAGAAGGTATACCATAGGCCAATAAGAACATGGAAAGATGCTCAATATCACTAATTATCAGGGAAATGCAAATCAGAAGCACAATGAGGGACCACTTCACACTCACTAAAATGACTATATTTTTTTAAATGGACAAAAACAGTGATTGGTGTGAATGTGGAATAATTAAAACATTTATACACTGCTGGTGGGAATGGTACAACCACTTTGGAAGACAGTTTGGCAGTTCCTCTAAAAGTTAAACATAGAGATACCATATGACCCAGCAGTTCCACTCCTAGGTGTATACTCAAGAGAACTGAAAACATGTGTCCACATAAATACTCGTGCATGAATGTTTATAGCACCACTATTTACAACAGCCAAAATATGGAAACAGCCCATATGTCCATCAATTGATGAACAGATAAAATGTGGTATATCCACACTAAAGAATATTATTTGGCCATAAAAATGAATGTAGTGCTGATACATGGTACAACATTAATGAACCCTGAAAACATTATGCCAATTGAAGAAAACCAGTTCAAATAATCACACAAGTGTTTTTTTCCTGGAAACAGCTACCACGGTATTTCAACATGCAGGAAAAATGCTTTATGCATACTTCTCATTTCATCATATTGGATATTAAAAAGACATGAACTGGTACAGCCACTTTGGAAGACAGTTTGGCAATTTCTTACAAAACTAAACATACTTTTACTATATAGTCCAGTAATTGCACTCCATGCTATTTGCCCAAAGAAGTTGAAAACTTATGTACACACAAAACCTACACATGGTTGTTTATAGCAGCTTTATTCATAATTGCATCGGATCTTAGTTGCAGCATGCAGGATCTTTCATTGCAGCATGCTGGCTCTTTGTTGCAGTATGCGGGCTTCTCTCTAGTTATGGTGTGCGGGCTCAGTAGTTGCGGCACGCGGGCTCTCTAGTTGTGGCGCGTGGGCTCCAGAGCACATGGGCTCTGTAGTTGTAGCACGAGGGCCTAGATGCCCTGCAGCATGTGGGATCTTAGTTCCCCAGCCAGGGATCGAACCCATGTCCCCTACATTGGAAGGCAGATTCTAAACCACTGGACCACCAGCAAAGTCCCAAGTTGTGTACTTTATTATTTTTATTTATTTATTTATTTATTTTAATGTCATGGGTATTTTAAAAATTTATTTATTTATTTAGGGCTGTGTTGGGTCTTCGTTGCTGGGTGCGGGCTTTTCTCTAGTTGCAGTGAGCGGGGGCCACTCTTAATTGTGGTGCGTGGGCCTCTCATTGCAGTGACTTCTTTTGTTGCAGAGCACAGGTTCTAGGTGCACGGGCTTCAGTAGTTGTGGCTCGCTGGCTTAGTTGCTCCACAGCATGTGGGATCTTCCCAGACCAGGGCTCAAACCCGTGTCTCCTGCATTGGCAGGTGGATTCTTAACCACTGTGCCATCAGGGAAGTCCTCTGAGTTGTGTACTTTAAATGGGTGAATTGTATGATATGTTTATTATAGCTCATTAAAGCTGTTACCCCCCAAAAAAGTCTTGCAACAGATTTTTTTTTACCTAAAATGATATTTGTAGCCTGAAAAATGGGTAAGATTTCTGAAGGAGAGAATGTAGGAAAAGGAGTAGTTTTATAGAAGCTGAGCCTTAGGAAAGCCTCACAGTAAGGGGCTAGGAAGATAAGAAGAACACCTTAAAGTAGGTAAAATACCCAGTAGATTGGCAAAAACTTAGAAGTCGGATAATTCCAGGTGTTGACAAGGATGTGGAACACTGGGAATTCTCATCCACAGCTGATGTTAGTGTAAAGTGGTATACCACTTTGGAATTGCAAGCATGAGTCCTCCTGCTTTGTTCTATTTCAAGATTTTTTCAGCATCCCTTGCACTTTCATGTGAATTTTGGGGTCAGCCTGTCAATTTCTACAAAGAAACCAGCTGGAAATTTGATTGCATTGAATCTGTAGATCAAATTGGGGGATTATTGCTATCTGAATAATATTAAATTTTCCAATCAGGAATATGGGATGTATTTTTATTTATTTAGGTCTTTAATTTCTTTCAATAATGTTTTGTAGTTTTCAGTATAGAAGTCTTGCCCTTATTTTTAAAATTTATTCCTATGTATTTTATTCTTTTTGATGCTATTATAAATGGAATTATTTTCTTAACTTCACTTTTGGATTGTTCATTGCTAATATGTGGAATATGTCTTGAGCCCAAGAGATATTCCAACATGCCCGTTAGGAAAGGTGGTAATGCAATAAGTTATAATGCAATCTTAGTTTATTCTTTGGACTGATATTATCTTTATTTGCAAATGCTTTTAATACCAGTAGTTACTTTTCCCCTAACTTTCCATTCTTTAGGCATCTCACCCATGAATCGCAGTAATTTTTTGCAGAGCTTGGAGCTAATGAGTACAGTGTTCATGTAGAGGTTAATTGACATTGTAGAGAGAAAAATTCTATTCTGTGAACCTAGACTGCACTTTTAATCGTAGACTGCTGTGTAAAGATGTACACTGTCAGGCAAAAGTGGAAGCAGGTCCAACTAGCAAGGACTTGGAAAAACCATTCAGAGTACATTGTTATTAATAGTAAATATGATAGGCGTATCCTATAGGAAAGACAATATGTTTTCTATTTCATTCAGCCATTGTTTGCAAAGGACCTTCGTTGTTATTAAAGTCTCAAAAGAAAACAAACCTAATTGATGTTTGGGGTTTTGCTTACCAAGACAAGAATATGGTCTTAACATTCTCACAGTTTAAGTATTGGCCTTGCCATTAAATGCTTGCCACTCAACAGAAATGTTTACATGTTCTTTTCCTTTTACTATTTCATTTAGATTGAATAAAATACCAGAAAATATCCTCAGGAATAGACTGGATGTTATGATTTGATTTTTTATAATTTTGATTTCCTTTGGTCATGATACATCTTGCTGTGGTTGAATAAAACAGGCAATTACTTGAAAATTGTCTTTTACATTTCACAGTGTTAATATCATTGTGATTTCTTTGTTTAAAATAGGAACATTTAACTCCAGGTGGGCTTTCCTTAAAGATGAAAATCCTCTTGAAGTATGAAACAGCTAAAGAAGAATTTCTTGGAGGTAAATAACATCTCTGTGTGTGAAGAGTATACAGTTTTGAAATATTAACACCAATTTGTTGAATGTAAGATCTTTTGTAGTATACTAGCATAGGTATAATTTGATGGTGACTGAGAAGGAAATTGAGCACATAAGATAGTCAGGAAGAAAAGGAGAAGGAAGAAAGAATAGTAGCAAATTTAACAAGTAGTAAAAAAGAGCTGAATAAAAGCTATCAGTTTTCCTTCAGTCTAGCAGAAAATTGCAGCTGCCCAACCTGCCCACCACGAAGAAAGATAACCTATTGATAGAAAAAGCCTTTGTAATGCTGTGCCATTTATAATTACTTGTATAAATATTGCTATTTGTTTTTCAAAATTCTCAAGGGACTAGAATGTGCACATCACAACATAAACATCCTGATACACAGCTGTGGGTCATTTGGCAAGTGACAACTTTCCTGTGCCTCAGTTTCTTCATCTTTAAAAGAAATGTAATATTAATGTCTACCTCACTGTGTTGTTTTGAGAATCCTATGAGAAAAAGTATGTAAAGCATTTAGTTCCATGCCTGGTACATAGTTAGTGTGCAATAAATATTACCTATTATTGTAGTTATTATTATTGTTATTACTACTGTATAGATGAATTAAGTGAGGCATAATATCTCTATGCACACTGGCCCCTTAACAGAATTTCAATTATGTTTAGTCATAAAAATAATTTACTCTAAATTTTTTAATGTATACATGCTTTATTTTTTTTACTGCATAAAAATTTAATTGCATTATAGAGCTGCATTATTTTTACTATATAAAATTATATGTTAGTATAATAACTGATTATCCAGTAAACAATAAGAATTTATAACAAGTAGGACAGTAATCAGATTTGGAAGTTGCTCTAAATTTAGTGCCAGTTTAGTACTGCTGAAACTTTCTGTGACTTCTAGAATATTAGCCAATCTCTAAGAGACCTCAGAAGCTGAAATATATAGAGGATTCTGCATGTCTAGGTAACAGTATCAGCTCAGATATACACAGGTTGAAATTTATTAGGAGCCAGAAAGACAACTCCTCTTTTTTTTCAGTACAGGAATAAACAAACCAACAAACCAATTAAAGGAATAGTCTTACTCAAGCTAATATAATATGGGAAGATCAGAGAGATTATTGGAGTCACCTAGTTTGAAGTTGATTAATTTTGGACTAGAATTCCCCATTACGGTTTTTTATCAAAATGTAGAAAAGAAACAGAGTTTAAAATGAAATTATTCTTTATTTCCAGATTCTTTTTACTTAACTCAATCTATATGCTCATGATAGAGTTGCAACATCAGATTACAAACTAGGAAACTTCATGAATTTAAGTTTTCTATAGTTTAAAATAATAAAATTATCTTTCACTTTGTATTAAAAGTATATATGGGGACTTCCCTGGTGGTGCAGTGGTTAAGAATCTGCCTGCCAATGCAGAGGACACGGGTTCGAGCCCTGGTCTGGGAAGATCGCACATGCCCTGAAGCAACTAAGCCCGTGTGCCACAACTACTGAGCCTGTGCTCTAGAGCCCGTGAGCCACAGCTGTTGAGCTCACAAGCCAGAGCTACTGAAACCCGCGCCTAGAGCCCGTGTTCCGCAACAAGAGAAGCCACTGCAATGAGAAGCCCACACGTCACAATGAAGAGTAGCCCCCACTTGCTGCAACTAGAGAAAGCCCACACGCAGCAACAAAGACCCAATGCGGCCAAAATTTAATTAATTT
Organism: Monodon monoceros; assembly: GCF_005190385.1. Classification (NCBI taxonomy): domain Eukaryota; kingdom Metazoa; phylum Chordata; class Mammalia; order Artiodactyla; family Monodontidae; genus Monodon; species Monodon monoceros. The sequence continues at coordinate 59,149,758 of NW_021703779.1, read as the reverse complement.
TAAAAAAAGTATATATGAAACTTGTATTTTTATAATCTCTTCATTTCTTTGCTAATGAAAATACTTCAAGAATGGTCAACCTGGGCTTCCCTGGTGGCACAGTGGTTAAGAATCCACCTGCCAGGGCTTCCCTGGTGGCACAGTGGTTAAGAATACACCTGCCAGGGCTTCCCTGGTGGTGCAGTGGTTGAGAGTCCGCCTGCCGATGCAGGGGACACGGGTTCGTGCCCTGGTCCAGGAAGATCCCACATGCCGCAGTGTGGCTGGGCCCGTGAGTCATGGCCACTGAGCCTGCACGTCCGGAAGCCTGTGCTCCGCAACGGGAGAGGCCACAACAGTGAGAGGCCCGTGTACCGCAAAAAAAAAAAAAAAAGAAAGAAAAAGAATCCACCTGCCAGCGCAGGGGACACGGATTCGAGCCCTGGTCCGGGAAGATCCCACATGCCGTGGAGTAACTAAGCCCGTGTGCCACAACTACTGAGCCTGCGCTCTAGAGCCTGTGAGCCACAACTACTGAAGCGCTCACGCCTAGAGCTCGTGCTCTGCAACAAGAGAGGCCACCACAATGGGAAGCCTGTGCACCCACTGGCCACAACTAGAGAAAGCCCATGCACAACAATAAAGACCCAACATAGCCAAAAATAAATAAATACATTTATTTTTTTTTTTAAAAAAAAAAGAATGGTCAACCTAAGTGGTGTTTTTCATTAGAACTTCACTGGTATTTTTTATAGTAGGAAAAGTAGAAATTAAAAAAAATATATAATTTTTTTATTGTGAAAAGGTATAACATACCCATTAAGGAAGTTTCTGGAAAATACTAAAAATATCCATTTTCCACCATCCATTGGAATATCAGCTCCTTGGTAGCAGAGATTTTTGTGTGTTTTGTCCACTGCTGGATTCCCAGCACCAAGCACAGTTCCTGGCACAGAGAATACACTCATCAGTTATTTTTTGAATAAATAATCTAAACACAATCACTTTTAGAAATTTGATGATTTATTTTCAGTATTTTTCTATATTAATTTGCTTGTTTTACAGAATTGTGACTATATAGTACAGACAGCCTTTGTTTTCCAATTTTGTTTTTTTACTAATCTTATAACCATTTTTCATATTGGTGCATATTCATTTTTTAAATGAAAAACAGTTTTATTTCATACTTAACAATTTTAATGGTTGCATAGTAATTTATCACTACCCTACAGTGGACACTCAGTATATGTCCTTTTTATTGTTGTTATAATTTATATTGCTTTTAATATCCTGTTCATTACATTTCCCCACATTTATTTCAGATGAATTTTCAGAAGTACAATTTCTGAAGTAAAGGGGATAATAATAATAGCAGCTTTCATTTACTGAATGCTTACTAAGTGCTAGGTCCTTTGCTATGTAATTTACATACATTATCTCATGTAACTCTTTCATCAGCCCTGAGAGATGGGTGATTTGTTCTCCACTTTACAGATGACAAAACTGAGGTGCAGAAAAACTAAGTAACTTGCCTATGGCCATGAAAGTGGAAAGTGGTTTCAAATATGGATCTGTCTGACTTCAGAGCCCAAGTTTTTATCCACTGTGTTCTTAGCAGATAGTAGTCAAATTGCTTTTCAAAAAGTTACTTTGCCTGTTTTACTGCACTCTCTCTAGCATTGGATATTATTGCTATATAAAAAGACTTTGGTAAATTGTTAGGCAAGACATGGTATATGGCAAACATTTAGAAAGTAGATTTTGAACAGAGGAAAATTACTGAAAATAGCTAAGGTTCCTAAAAAGTGAAACTAATTTGATTATTTCCTTTGTTCTATTTGTTAGCTATCATGGAAATACTACATCGTGACATGTCTTTAGACTTCTGTCTGAGCATTGCTAAACTGCTGATGTATCATGAAAGGTATAGAAGAAATGATTTTTTCTTTAAAGACTAACATTTTTCTAAGGTTTCCATTAACATATATTGAATTATATCTGTCTATATCTATATATCTACCTCCCTCCATCCATATTCACAGAGCACAGTATTTGCCATTGTGCTAATCAAATTAGAAGATGGAACTGCTTGCTTAAATGATTTAAACAATCTGTAGTCAAGTCAATTTTAAAATTTATATTAAAATTTTTTAAAATAAAATGAGAAAGGAGTAAGATAGGGTTTTATAAAACAGGAGTTGACTAGGTTAACTTGTAGGCCAGTGGCATGTGGAACAGGAAGGCATGTGCAAGTGTAGTTCTGCAAATGATATACCTCTCTGGCTCTTCATGGGATCATTAATGTCAAAAGGGACCTTAATGTATTTGCAGACCTCTTAGTGGTTTTCAGACTTCAGTGTTCATCACAGTTACTGGGGAATCACTTGAAAAGATGCTCAACATCGTTAGCCATCAGGGAAATGCAAATCAAAACCACAATGAGAAACTGCTTCACACTACTAGGATGGCTGTAATCAAAACGATAGATAATAACAGAAATTGACAAGGATGTGGAAAAATTATAACCCTCATACACTGCTGGGGGGAATGTGAAATGGTGCAGCCACTTTGGAAACAGCCTGTTAGTTCCTCAATAAGTTAAATAGAGTTACCATATGACCCAGCAGTTCCACTCCTAAGTTAAACAGGAAACGTGTCCATACAAACACGTGTATATGAATGTTCATAACAGCATTATTTTTAATAATCAAATGTGGAAACAACCAAAATGTCTGTCAACTGATGAAAAGATAAACAAAATGTAGTATACTCATTTGGCAATAAAAAGAAACAGAGTGCTGATACATGTTATAACGTGGATGAACCTTAAAAACATGGTAAGTGAGAGAAGCCAGTTACAAAGACCACATATTGTATCATTCCATTTTTATGATATTTCCAGAACAGGCACATTTATAGAAGCAGATAGTAGATTTGTGGTTGCCTAGGGCTTTGAGAATTGGGGGGATACGGGGAGCAGCTACTAATGGGCATGGGGTCTCTCTTTGGCATAATGAAAATGTTCTAAAATTGTATGATGGTTGCATAACTCTGGGAATATACTAAAAACCATTGAATCATATACTTTAAATGGATGAATTGTATGGTATGTGAATTATACCTCAATAAAGCTTATTAAAAAATAATCACTAGTGAATGTGGTAAAAACAGAGAGATCAGGCCCTACCTTACTTCAACAAGCCCAGACCTCTGTATTCTATATTAGTCCTCCAGGTGGTTCTGAGAACCACTGTTTTGTTTAATTTTTTAATTTTTAAAATTGAAGTATAGTTAATTTACAATATTATATTAGTGTCAGGTGTACAACATAGTGATTCAATATTTTTATAGATTATACTCCATTTAAAGTTATTATAAAATACTGACTATATTCTCTGTGGTGTACAATATATCCTTGTAGCTTATTTATTTCATACATAGTAGTTCGTGCCTCTTAATCCCCTACCCGTTTGCCACTACCCCCTTCCCTCTCCTCACTGGTAACCACTGCTCTGTTTTCTATATGTGTGAGTCTATTTCTGTTTTGTTACATTCATTCATTTTAGTTTTTAGATTCCACATGTAAGTGATAACATACAGTATTTGTCTTTCTATGTCTGACCTATTTCACTAAGCATAATACCCTCTAAGTCCATCTATGTTGTTGCAATGGCAAGATTTCATTCTTTTTTATGGCTGAGTAACATTCCATTTTATATATATACCACATCTTCTTTATCCATTTATCTGTTGATGGGTTGCTTCTGTATCTTGGCAGTTGTAAATAATGCTGCTGTGAACATTGGGGTGCATGTATCTTTTCGAATTAGTGTTTTTGTTTGTTTTGAATATATACCCAGGAGTGGAATTGCTGGATCGTATGGTAGTTCTAGTTTTAGTTTTTTGAGGAACCTCCATACTGTTTTTCACAGTGGCTGCACCAATTTACATTCCCACCAACAGTGCAAGAGGGCTCCCTTTTCTCTACATCCTCACCAAAATTTGTTATTTGTGGTCTTTTTGATCATAGCCATTCTGATGGGTGTGAGGTGACATCTCAGTGTGGTTTTGATTTGCATTTCTCTAATGATTAGTGATGTTGAGCATATTTCATGTGCCTGTTGGCCATCTGTATATCTTCTTTGGAAAAATGTTTGTTCAGGTCCTCTGCCCTTTTTTTAATCAGGTTGTTTGTTTTCTTGATATTGAGTTGTATGAGCTGTTGATGTATTTTGCATCTTAACCCCTATTGGTCATATCATTTGCAAATATTTTCTCCTGTTCAGTAGGTTATCTTTTCATTTTGTTGATGGTTTCCTTTGCTGCGCAAGAGCTTTTACTTAATTAGGCCCCATTTGTTTATTTTTGCTTCTGTTTCCTTTGCCTTAGGAGACAGATCCAAAAAAATAACTGCTACTATTTATGTCAAAGAGTGTTCTGCCTATATTTTCTTCTAGGAGTTTTATAATTTCCAGTCTTAACGTTTAGGTCTTTAATCCATGTTGAATTTATTTTTGTATATTGTCTGAGAAAATGTTCTAATTCCATTCTTTTACATGTAAGCTATCCAGTTTTCCCAGCACCAGTTGTTGAAGAGACTGTCTTTTCTCTGTTGTATATTTTTGCCTCCTTTGTTGTAGATTAATTGACCATAGGTGCGTGGGTTTATTTCTGGGCTGTCTGTTCTGTTGCATTGATCTGTGTGTCTGTGTTTGTGCCAGTACCATACTGTTTTGATTACTGTAGCTTTGTAGTATAGCCTGAAGTCAGGGAGTGTGATACCTCCAACTTTATTCTTTTTTCTCAAAATGGTTTTGACTGTTTGCAGTCTTTTGTGGTTCCATATAAATTTTAGGATTTTTTGTTCCAGTTCTGTGAAAAATGTCACGGGTATTTTGATAGGGATTGCATTAAATCTGTAGATTGCTTTGGGCAGTATGGACATTTTAACAATGCTCCTAGTGTTCTTATCACTTTAGGAAATTATAAGGGCTGTAGAGGCTCAGTTCTAAGAATCGGGGGCAGAGACCAACATATATTTTCTGTTATCTCATACATACTTCATAAGCTGTTAAGTTTCAACCTGATTGTTACAGCTTATTCTTTTTCAGTTCTGATTTTTGTGAATTTTGATTCTGTCATGCAGTATATTAACTACTCCTCCCAGTTTATGTCATCCTCAGATTTGGTAGGCATGCCCACCTGTCTTCATTTAATTCGGATTAGCACACTTTTTCTTAAAGGACAAGATAGTATATATTTTAGATTTGCGGGCCACAGAGTTTCTGTCACAACTCCTCAACTCTGCCATTATAGTGCAAAAGCAGCCATAGACAATATATAAACAAATGTGGGTGGCTGTGTCCCAATAAAACTCTTTCCCAGTTTCTTTTATTGTGGTAAAATACACATAACTTACTATACTAATCGTAAAGTGTACACTTCATTGGTAACGAGTACATTCATATTCTGCAAACATCACCACAGTCCATCTCCAGAACTCTTTTCATCTTGCAAAACTGAAACTCTTTACCCATTAAACAATAAATTCTCTGTTCCCCACTTCTCCCAGTCCTTGGCAACCACCATTCTACTTTTCATCTCTATGAATTTGACTACTCTAGGTACGTTATTTAAGTGGAATCATACAGTATTTGTCTTTTTGTGACTGACTCATTTCACTTAACATAATGTCCTCAAGTTTCACCCATGTTGTAGCATGTGTCAGAATTTTGTTCCATTTTAAGGCTTAAGAATATTCCATTGTGTGTATATACCACATTTTGCTTATCCATTTATTTACAGATGGAAGATAAAACTTCCATGTTTTAGCTATTATGACTAATGCTGCTGTGAATGTGGGTGTAAAAATATTTCTTTGAGAACATGCTTTTGATTCTTTTGGTTATATGCCCAGAAGTGGAACTGCTGGATAATGTAATTCTATTTTTAATTTTTTGAGGAACTGTCATACTGTTTTCACAGTGGATGTACCATTTTGCATTCCCACCAGCAGTACACTAGAGTTCTAATTTCTCTACATTCTCATCAACTTTTAAAAAAAAATATATTAGTAGCCATCCTAATGAGTGTGAGGTGGTATCATGTAGTTTTGATTTGCATTTCCTTAATGACTAGTCATGTTGACCATCTTTTCATGTCATTTTTGGCCATTTGTATATCTTCTTTGGAGAAATGTCTGTTTTAGTCCTCTGCCTGTTTTTTAATCAAGTCGTTTGGTGTTTAATGTTGAGTTTTAGGAGTTCTCTATGTATTCTGGATATCAATCCCTTATCATATAAATCATTTGCAAATATTTTCTTCCATTCTTTGGGTTGCCTTTTTACTCTATTGATAGTGCCTTCTGATGCAAAATACTTAAAATTTTTCATAAAATCCAATTTGTGGGTTTTTTTTGTTTGTTTCCTGTTCTTTTGTTGTCATATCTAAGAAATCATTAACAAATCCAATGACATGAAGATTTTCCCCTTTGTTTTCTTCTAGGAGTTCTATAGTTTTAGGTCTTAACATTTAGGTCGTGGATCTATTTTGAGTTAATTTTTGTACATGGTGTAAAGTAAGGGTCCAACTTCATTCTTTTGCATGTGATACTGGTTTTCTCAGTATCATTTGTTGAGAAGACTGTCTTTTCCCCATTGAATGGTCTTGGCACGCTTGTCAAAAATCATTTGAATATGTGAGTTTATTTCTGTGTATTCTGTTCTCTTCCATTGCTTTTTTTTTAACTGTTATTTTGTAGTAAGTTTTGAAATCAGTTAATATGAGTTCTCCAGCTTTGTTCTTTTTCAGAATCATTTTGATTCTTCAGAGTTCCTTGAGATTGCATATGAATTTTAGGGTGAATTGTTCTATTTCTTCAAAAAAATCATTGGGATTTTGATAGGGGCTTCATTTAATCTGTAGATCACTTTGGATAGTATTGGCATCTTAACAATACTGTCTTCCAATTCATGAACGTGGAATTTCTTTCCATTTATTTATGTGTCCTCTAATTTTGTTTAGAAATGTCTTGCAGATTTTATCATACAAGTCCTTCACTTCCTTGGTTGTTAATGCTTAAGTATTTTTATGCTATTGTATATGAGATTGTTTTCTTAATTTTCTTTTCAGATTGTTTATTGTCTGTATATAGAAATGCAACTGATTTTTGCATGTTGACTTTGTGTCCTGCTACTTCGTTGAATTCACTTAGTAGTTTTAATAGGTTTTTTTGTGGAATCTTTAGGGTTTTTTACATATAAGATCATAATCATCTATGAACAAAGATAATTTTACTTCTTCCCTTCCAATTTGAATGGATGGCTTTTATTTCTTTTCCTTGCTTAATTTCTCTGGCTAGGATGTCCAATACTATGTTGAACAAAAGTGGCTAAAGCAGGCCTCCTTGCTTGTTCCTGATTTTAGAGGAAAAAGTTTCAGCCTTTCACTGTTGAGTATGATGTTCCCTATGGGTTTTTCCAATATGGCTTTTTAAAAAAAATTTATTTCCTTCCTTCCTTCCTTCCTTCCATCCATCCTTTCTTCCTTCCTTCCTTCCTCCCTCCCTCCCTCCCTCCCTCCCTCCCTCCCTCCCTCCCTCCCTTTCTCTCTCTTTCTTTCTTGGCTGCATTGGGTCTTAGTTGTGGCATGCAGGATCTGCGTTGAGGCATGCGAGATCCTTTTGTTGCGGCACATGGGTACTTTGTTGTGGCGTGCAGGGCTTCTCTCTAGTTGTGGGGTGCGGGCTTTTCTGTCTCTAGTGCGGGCTCCAGAGCTCATGGGCTCTGTAGTTTGTGGCACGCGGGCTCTCTCGTTGAGGTGTGCGAGCTCAGTAGTTGTGGCACGTGGGCTTAGTTGCGCTGTGGCACGTGGGATCTTAGTTCATTGACCAGGGGTTGAACCCGTGTTCCCTGCATTGGAAGGTGGATTCTTTACCACTGGACCACCAGGAAATTTCCACATATGGCTTTTATTATGTTGAGGTAGTTTCCTACCCTTAGCTTGTTGTGTGTGTTTATTATGAAAGGGTGTTGAATTTTTCAGATGATTCTTCTGCATTTGTTGAGATGATCATGTGATTTTTATCTTTCATCCTGTTAATGTGGTATATAACATTTACTGATTTTTGTATTTTGAACCATCTTTACATCCCAGGAATAAGTCCCACTTGGTCATGGTGTATGATCTTTTTAATATGCTGTTGAATTTGGTTTGGTGGTATTTTGTTGAGGATTTTTACTATATTCATCAGTGATATTGGCCTGTTGTTTTCTTTTCTCATAGTGTCTTTTTCTGTTTTTGTATCGGGGTAATGCTGGCATCATAAAATAAGTATGGAAGTGTTCCCTCCTCTTCAATTTTTTGGAAGAGTTTGAGAAGAATTGCCATTAATTTTTCTTTAAATATTTGGTAGAATTTATGAGTGAAGCCATCAGATCCTGGGCTTTTCTATGTTAGAAGGTTTTTGATTACTGCTTCAATCTCTTTACTAGTTATACGTCTGTCAGGTTTTCTATTTCTTCATGATTCAGGCTTGGTACATGATATATTTCTAGGAATTCATGCATTTATTTCTTCTAGGTTATCTGATTTATTAGTGTATAAGTTTTAGTAGTGGTCTTTTATAATCCTTTTGATTTCTGTGGCATCAGTCCTAATGTCTCCTCTTTCATCTCTGATTTTATTTATTTGAGTCTTCTTGCTTTTTTTCTTAGTTAACTATCTAGCTAAAGGTTTGTCAGTTTTATCATTTAAAAAAACCAACTCTTAGTTTCATTGAGTATTTTATTATTTTTTTCTGGCCTCTATTTCATTTATTTCTGCTCTAATTTTATTATTTCCTCCCTTCTGCTAGCTTTTGGTTTAGTTCTTCTCCTCATTCCCTAAGTTCTAAAGTTAGGTGGTTGACTTGAGACTTTTCTTGTTTTAATGTAAGCTTTTATAGTTATAAATTTCTCCCATAGCGCTGCTTTTTCTGTGTCCCATAAGTCTTAGTATGTTGTGTTTTCATTTTTATTCTTCCCTAAGTATTTTCTAATCTCCCTTGTGATTTCTTCTTTGATTCATTGGTTGCTTAAGGCTTGTTTAATTTCTACAGTTTCTGAATTTTCAAGACTTCAAGACTGAGAAACTTATCCCCCCAATACTACATTCAAAAGGAATTTATCACATAAGAGTGAGTTTGCAAATCAGTGGACCTATGACCTGGGTATGACCACAGATGTGTTGCATAGGGATGCATTAATTGCCAGCATGTAACAATTTCACATAAAAATTTGGATTTTTGAGTTCTCTTGAAAAACTTGAAAAAAATCTGGAAACACTTGGTTAATATTGCCACTAAGCAATAATCAGTTGGAACCAAGTGGCAGTTGTTACTTTCAGATGTGGGACATGTATTCTCCAGTTTGACATAGTCCCCACAATGCCTTATTTTCTCCCATATCCTGTGTGTCAGGTTGTCATTTATCATCTTCTTTGTGTCATTATTATTATAGCAGATATAAGAGGAAAATAAATGTCCATGGCATCCACATCTCTATCAAAAGTGAGGGAATGAAAGCTAGACTGAAAGGAAATTTAAAAATATTCCTGTGTTTAATATGCAAAGAAGTGTGTTGGTATCAAATGAGTACAACTTAATAGTTCATTATGAAATGAAATAAAGTAGAAACTGTGGCTAGTATACACAAAAGCAATGTAATGAAAACTTATCAAATTCAATAACAGGACTGAAATTTCAACCAGGTTTATTTTGGAAGGTTAATAAAATAAGCTATCCTGTTGTAAAATGCAGTTATATAGTTTTATATTAAGGAAAACAATTGCCCAGGCGTTAAACCCTTTTAAAGATGACAAGTTTACAAAAGTGCGTCTACTGAGTGAGTCATAAAATGTATTCTTAAGTTTCAGGTGTAAATCTAACCAGAAATGCTGTTGTTTGGCATGTTGAAGGTATGACTGATAATTTATTAGACAGGTTGCTTTAAAAGAGTTATTTGTGGTATTTCTGTTGCATGGACATATGTAATACTGCACAGTAAAGCGTATTTACTTGTGGTGTCAATGAAAATTTTGATAAGACAGAACTTTTGAACATAGTACCTGTGTCGTATAAGTTTAATGTAGATTGATCAAAACAATTTATGTGTGACTACAGGAGATATTTTTGCAATGGTTAGTTATTAGGATAAATCTTGATTTGGAACTTAAATCCAAGGTGGAAGTATTTTTTAAGAATATAAGACAAGCCTATTAATTGTATAATTTACCAGGAAACACTGTGCTAAAAAGCTAAAAATGAAACATGTGGATGTAGTAATCACACATGTATGCTGGATATTCTTCTGTGGCTTCAAAAGAGATTATTGCTTTGCTGGGTGAATTTGATGCACAGTAGAGTAGTTGCCTCTACTTCTTGGAATTTAAGGGGCTTAGTTGGATGTGGTGCTGTCACATGTTGGGTTACCCTAGAAGTGGATTTTAAAGATGGAGATTAGTGTACAGATAATTTATTAAGGGGTGGTCTCAGGATCAACACCTATGAGGGAAAGGAAAGGAGGCAGGGCTAGGTAAAGGGAGAAGTTGGGCTGATGTAAAGTCACCATAAGGCTTCGGCTTTACCCCATGGGATGCTCTGAAGCTGGGATGGCCATTCAGAATTGTCCTCAGTTAGGGTGAGAAAACCAGGTCTAGCCCAGTGTTTACTAGCCATTGGATGCCAGCTGCCTTGGGAAGGGAGCATAACCTTGGATGAGGTAGCTCTCTTCAGCCTAGGTAATTCCTAAAGAGCAATCTGGAAATAAATATTTTAGTGTTGAAGGGAAAATCTGGGTGACGCAGCACAGCATTCATGACAGGTGCTAAAGAGATCTTTTTGAACTGTTGAAAGAATTAAACTTACGTCATCTGTGGGAAAAACCCCTGCCTCAGCTCAAAGACTTGACCTCTGTGGTGAATATGACAACTCATGTAAACACTCTGAATCTCTCTACAAATGCAGTAAGTAAATGAATGTAAATTTAAATTCACATGTTCTTAGGGAAGTCGTTTCTTTGGGAAACTCATTTGGCAGGGACTAATCTGACTCACTTTTCTATGCTGAAATTGATTTCCAAAGATGGAAGTGATTACCTGAGCTACATACTCAAAGTTTTAGACTTGAAGATTGAATTCTTAAGAATATGTTTTCTGATTTCCAACATTATAATAGTGAAAAATATTGCTTATTTTGCCTTTCTCAATTAATATTACTAATGTGAATAAAGAACTACAAATTGACCTTCACTATACTGTGGTACTAAATTCTAATTAGACAAATATGGAATATCAGATGTAGTGGACTTTTACTGCTTTTGGTCAGTCATCACTCATTCATCTACTTTCTTATTGATAACATTATCCAAATTTCCATTTAGGTATCTACTTCTTCCCTATCAGTATGCATGGACATTGACATATTGGTGTAGAAGAAAAAGTTTCAGTTTTCTGTTTCCAAATCAAGAAGATAATCAGTTTCAAAAGGAAAATTTGATAAATTAAGTGTTTATATTTTTAGATTTCAAATTTAAAATATAGCTTCTATTTTTTACAGGTTTGTACTATGTTAGCATGCTTGTACAATCATTCAGTTAATAATAAAGCTTGATTACATATCTGGCAGGTTTTTGTTTTAACATCTTTATTGGAGTATAATTGCTTTATAATGGTGTTAGTTTCTGCTGTATAACAAAGTGAATCAGCTATACGTATACATACATCCCCATATCTCCTCCCTCTTGCATCTCCCTCCCACCCTACCTGTCCCACTCCTCTAGGTGGGCACAAAGCACTGAGCTGATCTCCCTGTGCTATGCGGCTGTTTCCCACTAGCTATCTGTTTTACATTAGGTAGTCTGTATATGTCCATGCCAATCTCTCACATCATCCCAGCTTCCCCTTTCCCTCCCCGAGTCCTCCAGTCCATTCTCTACATCTGCATCTTTATTCCTGTCCCGCCCCTAGGTTCTTCAAAATGATGTTTGTTTGTTTTTTTAGATTCCATATATATGTGTTAGCATATGGTATTTTTTTTTCTCTTTCTGACTTACTTCACTCTGTATGACACACTCTAGGTCTATCCACCTCAATACAAATAACTCAATTTTGTATCTTTTTATGGCTGAGTAATATTCCATTGTATATATGTACCACATCTTCTTTATCCATTTATCTGTCAGTGGGCAGTTAGGTTGCTTCCATGTCCTGGCTATTGTAAATAGTGCTGCAGTGAACATTGTGGTACGTGACTCTTTTTTATTTGAACATTGTGGTACATGACTCTTTTTTTTTTTTTTTTTTTTTTTGCGGTATGCGGGCCTCTCACTGCTGTGCTCTCTCCCGTTGCGGAGCACAGGCTCCGGATGTGCAGGCTCAGCGGCCATGGCTCATGGGCCCAGCTGCTCCGCGGCACATGGGATCCTCCAGGACCAGGGCACGAACCCATGTCCCCTGCATCAGCAGGCGGACTCTCAACCACTGCGCCACCAGGGAAGCCCTACATGACTCTTTTTGAATTATGGTTTTCTCAGGTTATATGCCCAGGAGTGGGATTGCTGGATCATATGGTAGCTCTGTTTTCTGTTTTTTAAGGATCCTCCATACTGTTCTCCATAGTGGCTGTACCAGTTTACATTCCCACCAGCAGTGTAGGAAGGTTCCCTTTTAGGCACATCCTCTCCAGCATTTATTACTTGTAGACTTTTTGATGATGGCCATTTGGACTGGTGTGAGGTGATACCTCATTGTAGTTTTGATTTTCATTTTTCTAATAATTAGTGATGTTGAGCATCTTTTCATGTGGTTTTTAGCCATCTGTATGTTTTACTTGGAGAAATGTCTATTTAGATCTTCCACCCATTTTTTGATTGGGTAGTTTGTTTTTCTGATGTTGAGCTGTGTGAGCTGTTTGTATATTTTGGAGATGAATCCCTTGTCAGTTGCTTTGTTTTCAAATATTTTCTCCCATTCTGAGGGTTGTCTTTTCGTTTTGTTTATGGTTTCCTTTGCTGTGCAAAAGCTTTTAAGTTTAATAAAATCACATTTGTTTATTTTTGTTTTTATTTTCATTACTCTAGGAGGTGGATCAAAAAAGATCTTGCTACTATTTATGTCAAAGAGTCTTCTGCCTATGTTTTCCTCTGAGAATTTTATAGTATCCAGCCTTACATTTAGGTCTTTAATCCATTTTGATTTTATTTTTGTGTATGGTGTTAGCAAGTGTTCTAATTTCATTCTTTTACATATAGCTGTCCAGTTTTCCCAGCACCACTTATTGGAGAGACTGTCTTTTCTCCATTGTATGTTCTTATCTCCTCTTTCATAGATTCGGTGACCATAAGTGCATGGATTTATCTCTGGACTTTTATCCTATTCCATTAATCTATATTTCTGTTTTTGTGCCAGTGCCATACTGTCTTGATTACTGTAGCTTTGTAGTATAGTCTGAAGTCAGGGAGCCTGATTCCTCCAGCTCCGTTTTTCTTTCTCAAGATTGCTTTGGCTCTTTGGGGTCTTTTGTGTTTCCAACAAATCGTGAAATTTTTTGTTCTCTTTCTGTGAAAAATGCCATTGGTAGTTTGATAGGGATTGCATTGAATCTGTAGATTGCTTTGGGTAGTAGAGTCATTTTCACAATGTTATTCTTCCAATCCAAGAACATGGTATATTTCTCCATCTGTGTCACCTTGATTTCTTTCATCAGTATCTTATAGTTTTCTGAGTACAGGTCTTTTGCCTCTTTAAGTACATTTATTCATAGGTATTTTATTCTTTTTGTTGCAGTGGTAAATGGGGTTGTTTCCTTAATCTCTCTTTCTGATCTTTCACTGTTAGCGTATAGGAGTGCATGCAAGAGATTTCTGTGTATGAGTTTTCTATTGTGAAACTTGACCAAATTCATTAATGAACTCTAGTAGTTTTCTAGTAGCATCTTTAGGGTTTTTCTATGTATAGTATCATGTCATCTGCAAACAGTGACAGCTTTACTTCTTCTTTTCCAATTTAGATTCCTTTTATTTCTTCTTCTTCTCTGATAGCCATGGCTAGGACTTCCAAAACTATGTTGAATAGAAGTGGCGAGAGTGGACCTCCTTATTACTGATCTTAGAGGAAATGCTTTCAGCTTTTTACCATTGAGTACTATGTTAGCTGTACGTTTGTCATATATGTCCTTTATTATGTTGAGGTGGGTTCCCTGTAAGCCCACTTTCTGGACAACACTATGAGATTAGAAATCAGTTACAGGAAAAACAACTGTGAAAAACTACAAACCCATGGAGGCTAACAATATGTTACTACGTATTCAATGGATCACTGAAGAAAGAAATCAAAGAGGATATCAAAGAATACCTAGAGACAAACAACAATGAAAACACAGCAATCCAAAACCTATAGGACACTGCAAAAGCAGTTCTAAGAGAGAAGTTCATAGCAATACAATCTTACTTCAAGAAACAAGAAAAATCTCAAATAAACCACCTATCTTCACACCTATAGCAACCAGAGAAAGAAGACAAACAAAACCCAAAGTTAGTAGAAGGAAAGAAATCATAAAGATCACAGCAGAAATAAATGAAATAGAGATGAAGACAATAACAGCAAAGATTAATGAAACTGAAAGCTGGTTCTTTGAGAAGATGAACAAAATTTATAAACCTTTAGCCGGACTCATCAAGAAAAAGAGGTGCAATCCCTATCAAACTACCACTGGCATTTTTCACAGAACTAGAACAAAAAGTTTCGCAATTTGTATGGAAACACAAAAGACCCCGAATAGCCAAAGCAATCTTGAGAACGAAAAAAGGAGCTGGAGGAATCAGGCTCCCTGACTTCAGACTATACTACAAAGCTACAGTAATCAAGACAGTACGGTACTGGCACAAAAACAGAAAGATAGATCAGTGGAACAGGATAGAAAGCCCAGAGATAAACCCACGCACATATGGACACCTTATCTTTGATAAAGGTGGCAGGAATGTACAGTGGAGAAAGGACAACCTCTTCAATAAATGGTGCTGGGAAAACTGGACAGGTACATGTAAAAGTATGAGATTAGATCACTCCCTAACACCATACACAAAAATAAGCTCAAAATGGATTAAAGACCTAAATGTAAGGCCAGAAACTATCAAACTCTTAGAGGAAAACCTAGGCAGAACACTCTATGACATAAATCACAGCAAGATCCTTTCTGACCCACCTCCTAGAG
>NW_021703779.1:59022438-59134132 GCF_005190385.1 Monodon monoceros | reverse complement strand
CAATCCCACTACTGGGCATATACCCTGAGAAGACCATAATTCAAAAAGAGTCATGTGCCAAAATGTTCATTGCAGCTCTATTTACAATAGCCCGGAGATGGAAACAACCTAAGCGCCCATCATCGGATGAATGGATAAAGAAGATGTGGCACATATATACAATGGAATATTACTCAGCCTTAAAAAGAAATGAAATTGAGCTATTTGTAATGAGATGGATAGACCTAGAGTCTGTCATACAGAGTGAAGTAAGTCAGAAAGAAAAAGACAAATACCATATGCTAACACATATATATGGAATTTAAGGGGAAAAAAATGTCATGAAGAACCTAGGGGTAAGACAGGAATAAAGACGCAGACCTACTGGAGAACGGACTTGAGGATATGGGGAGGGGGAAGGGTGAGCTTTGACAGGGCGAGAGAGAGTCATGGACATATACACACTAACAAACGTATTAAGGTAGATAGCTAGGGGGAAGCAGCCGCAAGGCACAGGGATATTAGCTCGGTGCTTTGTGACAGCCTGGAGGGGTGGGATAGGGAGAGTGGGAGGGAGGGAGACGCAAGAGGGAAGACATATGGGAACATATGTATATGTATAACTAATTCATTTTGTTATAAAGCAGAAACTAACACACCATTGTAAAGCAATTATACCCCAATAAAGATGTTTAAAAAAAAAAAAAAAAAAAGGAGAGGAATTAAATCAATAAAATTAGAAATGAAAAAGGAAATGTTATAACAGATACCACAGAAATACAAAGGATCATGAGAGATTACTACAGGCAACTATATGCCAATAAAATAGACAACCAGAAGAAATGGACAAATTCTTAGAAAGATACAACCGTCCAGGTCTGAGCCAGGAAGAAATAGAAAATATGAACAGACCAGTCACAAGTACTGAAATTGAAGCTGTGATTAAAAGTCTTAAAACAAACAAAAGTCCAAGACCAGATGGCTTCACAGGCGAATTCTATGAGACATTTATAGAAGAGTTAACACCTACTCTTCTGAAACTCTTCCAAAAATTTGCAGAGGAAGGAACACTCCCAAGCTCATTTTATGAGGCCACCATCACCCTGATACCAAAATGAGACAAAGATATCCCCAAAAAAGGAAATTACAGGCCAGTATCACTGATGAATAGAGATGCTAAAGTCCTCAACAAAATACTAGCACACTGAATCCAACAACACATTAAAAGGATCATACACCTTGATCAAGTGGGATTTATCTCAGGGATGCAAGGATTCATCAGTATATGCAAATCAATCAATGTGATACACCACATTAACAAATTGAAGAATAAAAACCATATGATCTTTTCAGTAGATGCAGAAAAGCTCAACACCAATTTATGATATTTTCATTTTCTAATTAAAATTTTTTTGAAGTTTTAAATTGTGGTAAAATACACAAAGCATAAAACATACCATGTTAACTATTTTTAAGTGTACAGCTCATCAGTGTTAAGTACATTCACATTGTTAAGTTTGTTACAATTAACATTCATAGTGTTAAGTATGTTAACCAAACTCCAGAGCTCTTTTCGTCTTGCACATTTAAAACTTTGCACCCATTAAGCAGCAAGTCCCTATTCTCCCCTTTCCCAGTCCCTGGCGTACACCGTTCTACTTGCCATCTCTATTAATTTGACTACTGTTAAGTACCTCATATTAGTGAGATCATACACTATTTTTCCTTTTGTTACTGTTTCATTTAATATAGTGTCCTCAGGGTTCATCAGTGTTGTAGCATGTGTCAGAATTTCCTCCTTTTGAAAGGCTGAATAACATTCCACTGTGTGTATATACTGCATTTTTTTTAATCCATTCATCCATCGATGGAGACTTGTATTACTTGCACCTTTTGGCTATCGTGAATAATACTGCTATGCAAGTGGGTGTAAAAATATTTCTTTGAGACCCTGCGTTCAGTTATTTTGGGTTTATACCCAGAAGTAGAATTAGTAGATCATATGGAAATTCTGTTTTTAATTTTTTAAAGGAATCACCATACTGTTTTCCATAGTAGTTGCACCATTTTACATTCCTAGCAACAGTGCACAGGTTTCCAGTATTCCCACATTCTTGCCAACACTTGTTATTTTTTGTTTTTGTGACAGTAGCCATCCTAATGGGTGTGAGGTGTATCTCATTGTGGCTTTGATTTGCATTTCCCTAATGATTAGTGATGTCAAGTATTTCATGTGATTTTTGCCAGTTGTATAATCTTCTTTGGAAAAATGTCTATTCAAGCCCTTTGCCCATTTTTAAGTCAGTTGATTTTTCATTGTTGAGTTTTAGGGGTTCCTTATATATCTGGATATTAACTCTGTATCAGACGTATGATTTGCAAATATTTTCTCCCATTTCATAGGTTGCCTTTTCAACTCTGTTGATTGTGTTCTTTGATACACAAAATTTTAAAATTTTGACGTAGTCCAGTTTATTTTTACTTTTGTTACTTGTGCTTTTGGTGTCATATCAAAGAAATCATTGCCAAATCCAGTGTTGTAAAGATTTTTCCCTTATGTTTTCTTCTAAAAGTTTTATATTTTAGCTCTTCCATTTAGGTCTTTGATCCGTTTGGAGTTCATTTTTGTATATGGTGTAAGGTAAAAGTCCAATTTCATTCTTTTGCTTATGGATATCCAGTTGTCCCTGCACCGTTTATTGACAAGACGGTTTTTTTTCCTCCATGGAATGCTTTTGGCACCTTTGTCGAAAATCATTTGACCATATATGTGAGAATTTATTTCTAGACTCTCTTCTATTCCATTGGTGTATTTGTGTCTTTATGCCAGTACCACATTATTTTGATTACTGTATCCTTGTAGTAAATTTTGATGTCATGAAGTATGAGTCCTCCAGCTTTGTTCTTCTGTTTCAGGATTGGTTTGGCTCTTCTGGGTACCTTGATATTCTGTTTTATTTTTAGGATGGAGTTTTTCATTTCTGCAAAAAATGTCAGTGGGATTTTCATAGGGATTGCATTACATCTGTAGATCACTTTGGGAGTATTGCCATCTTAACAATATTAAGTCTTCCAATCCATGAGCTGTTTGCATTTAAAATAATCATTATCTACTGGTATATTTGTAATAAGCATAAATAAATTTTTAAAGGAATTGTTGGCAGAGGGAATTGGTAAATTTCTTTTTCTTCTTTCAGTTTTATTGAGATATAATTGACATTCAGCACTGTATAAGTTTAAGCTATACAGCATAATGACTTGAGATGGTGGTCAAAAGGTAGAAACTTCCAGTTATAAGATAAATAAATACTGGGGATGTAATGTACATGATGACTATAGTAAACAGTGCTGTATGGTATATTTGAAAGTTGCTAAGAAAGTATAAAAGTTCTCATGAACAGGGACTGATAAATTTGTAATGTCAGTTTATGTATCTTCACTTTATGGATCTCATGTTCCAATATTTATAAACTGACATAAGTTTTGGAGAAAAAGAACCAATTAGATATTAGTAGAGAAATGATTATCTGACTCTATGTGTTCATAAAAAGAAAATGTTTGTGGCTTGATAAATTAAACAAATTGAATTAAATTATTTATTGTTAACCAGTAGGCTTATTTAGACATTTAATGATATTAACTAAGTTCAGATATAGTTTTATCTTGTCTGTTTTGCTCATACTCAAACAAACTTTCACCTTGTTAATTAAAAATGTTATTTTATTCACACCACTTAAAATTGTGTCTCATTGAACAGAGAATCTCTTGGGTCTTATTTCCTGAAGATTATCTGTGAACATTTTAAGTCATCAGAAAATATTGGTAAAGCTCTACTGTTCCATGTTGAAGTGCTTTTACAAAGGAAGGAAGAATTGCTTGCCACGGAGAAGATTGAAGAAATCATTATAGGTCAGTAGGATTTCTGCAGGTGTTTTAGAAAGGTGTTAATATGCATGTAGTTCTAAGATGGAGGTCAGAACACTAGCAAAATCCTCAGGTCAACAGATTTTTTCCTTTCTCTCATTTCCTTTTTTTTTCTCCTTAATACCCTTTGACTATAACAACTCACCTATCCAGATTCCACATATTTGGCAAGCTAGAATGAAAGCTAAACAAAGATAACAAAACATCAACAAAAACAGACAAACCTCTGAGCTTAAACCTCATGTGTAATGGAAAATTGTGAGATTATAAGCCTAATTTCATGTTTCAGTTTGATCTCAAATTAGCGGTGTACCTTCAGGCAAGTCAGTAATATCTCTGGATCTTTTTCCAACTATAAAATGAAGGTTGTGAACTACATTCCTACTTTTTAACTTCTTTTTACAGCAGCAGCATCCTTTTGTGATGCAATTGTATATGAACCCTGCCCCCAATAAAATAGACTAGAGTTGCTGTGGTTAAAGCAGAGATGTAGAGCCAGATCTCAGCATTCCATTAATCCCCCATCTCTCTGTAGAACCCTATACCCTGAAGAACACAGAGAGTATGATCCCTTTATTAGAAAATTCTTGCCCTGATCTGTCTTTCCTACTCTATACATATATAGAGATATAACTGGAATGATAGTCACTAATGTTAACACTGGAATTTATTCTGAGTGGTGGCAGTTTAGGTGATTTATTGCTTTCTTTGTTTTTTACCAGATTGCTTGAATTTTTATAAGTATGTATCATGTTTTTATAAAAACAAAGTCATTGATTTTTTTAAAGGAAATCTTTTGACTAGATAATCTCTAAGAGTCTTTTGAACTCTAGATTCTATGAACTGTATTTTACTGATGACACCCTTCCTCCATATCCTCACTAAGAATCCAGTTATTTTTAGACCCAGTGTTGTTAAGCTTGGTTATCTGGTTTTCCAACCCTCAGCATTTTAATGGTAGCATATTATAAAGGGAGAAAGGACCTACAGGGAAATATACAGATAACCCAATCACAAGGGAGGGAAAAACCTTATAAATTGTATAAAACAATTTCAAGTATTTAAAAAAGTATAATAATCTGTAGAGGGAAAAACCTTATAAATTGTATAAAACAATTTCAAGTATTTAAAAAAGTATAATAATCTGTACTACATAATAATTACTGAAGGCATCATTATGATATACTATCAGTACAGTAAAATACAATAGTTGTTAGTGTTGACCTTGAATAGTCAAGCAAAAGTTAAATTGTGCTTCAGAAAACTAGAATGTATGTTTAGAAAAACATAATTCATAAAACATAATTTTTAGAAAAATTAAGAACTTTAAATGATTTAGACTTTTTAAAATAAAAAATTATTTTATGTTTAATGAAAGTAAACTGCCAGGTAACTAGAAAACTCTGCTATCCAGAATAACTAATTTTCTAAGATTACAGTTAACCCAAGTTATGTTGTTATATCTAATTATACACTTACACTTTCAAAGTATGATAATATTTTAACACACAAGCTTTATGTGGCTTTTTACTCTCATGTAAGTATTTTTAACTAAGTCATGGAACAGACTATGTCTGCTGAGGGGTCAGAGACTCTCAGTTTTCTAATCAAGACTTTCATGGAAATTGATAGTGCCAGAGGGGTGGGAGTGAAAGGGATATAGAATTCTATTATAGCTTAAACTTTACCTTAGTGTGTGATAATGTAAATGTCTAGACCAGAAACAATCAGACATGAGTTACAATTTAAAGTAATAGAGTTTATGTGTAAACGTGGTCTTAAAGTATTTTACAAAGGCTTTAAGGTATAATTGGCCTTCTTGGGAACTTGATCTGATCTAGTTAGTACGTAATAGTATAAACACTTCTTATTAATGATTTCTAGCATTGCTGTCTGTTCATTGATAATAACATTAAGGCACCAGATGATGATCAAATTTGGAACTTGGAAAATACGTTAAAAAGAGACTAGGCTGGAAAACTATTACAGTGGGCGAATTACAGTGATCCTAGCAAACTCTGATTGTATTGCATAATCAATTTTGCTAGTAAATCTAAAATTGATGATGAAAACCTGTCTGAATGTGATTGTGTTTGTAGCCATTACTTAAAGATTATAGGTTCTGAAGAGCACAGTTAGTGCTCTTTATTTAATGTAATAGATCTTGACTCTTGTTTTTAGAACTTGGTTTTTTTTTTTTTCAGCTCACCAAACAGGAAGACAACTGACAACAGAATTAGTAGGCTGTTTACACAACATTCTATGGAAAAAAGCTGCCAAAAGTTTTCAGGTTTGGGAATAATCTATTTTCATTCTTTATATTCTTTCTTCACCCCAACAAATAAAACAATGTATTCACTATAAAAATCATAGAGCATCAAGTACTTTAATAATATCTTTCTGCTTAGGTACTGTCTATTTATTAAATATTTATAATGTAGAACTTTAATGTGCACTGGACAAGAATTTATTTAAAAATACTAAGATGTGGACTTCCCTGGTGGCGCAGTGGTTAAGAATCCGCCTGCCAATGGAGGGGACACGGGTTTGATCCCTGGTGCAGGAAGATCCCATGTGCCGCGGAAGCAACTAAGCCCATGCTCCTCAACTACTGAGCCTGCACTCTAGAGCCCACGAGCCACAACTGCTGAGCCCACGTGCCTAGAGCCCGTGCTCTGCAACAAGAGAAGCCACCACAACGAGAAGCCCGCACACCACAATGAAGAATAGCCCCCACTAGCCGCAACTAGAGAAAGCCCACATGCAGCAACAAAGACTCACCGCAGCCAAAAATAAATAAAGTAACTTATTTATTTTTTTAAAAATAAACTAAAAATAAAGATACTAAGATGTGATTCATCCCCATTGGGAGTTTACAGTGTAGGGAAATGACATCACTGATATTAAGATATAGGAAAGTATAATTTATTTTAACATGAGGAGCAAGAAAGTCAGAGGGTTTTATTTCCTTTAAAAATTGAGGTATGGAGCACAGAGGATTTTTAGGGCAGTGAAAATACTTTGAATGATACTATAATGATGGACGCATGTCATTATCCATTTGTCTAAATCCATAGAATGTACAACACCAAGAGTGAACCCTAATGGAAGTTCATCAGTTGTAACAAATACACCATTCTGGTAGAGGATGTTGCTGATGGGGGAGGCTGTACATGTGTTGGGTCAGGAGGTATCTAGCAGATATCTGTACATTCCTCTCACTTTTGCTGTGATCCCAAAACTGCTCTTAAAAAAAATCTTTTAAAAACATTGTGGTGTAATAAAAATGCAAAAAAATGTAGTAATATTTTTTCTTTATACAAAACAGTCCAGGTTTACTGTAGAAAATTTGAAACCACAGGTAAGTTTTTTAAAAAGAATACTTATTCTTAATCCAATCACTCTTAAAATTTTATATATTGCCTTCTAATCCATATGCATTTGTCTGTGTATGTGTAAGAAAGGACGTACTGTGTTAGTGGATTTCCACTTCCAACCAAAATGTAAGAGACCTGGTTGATGTCCTTGCCTGAATAACACCTTGCTCCCTCTCCCTACCTCCAAAAAAACAAGACAAAATACATGAAAAAATGGTTTTCAAGACACTGGACATTAGGCAATGGAGAGTGATATCTGGTAGATAGGAAATAAACAAGGTGAGCACTGCAGTTGTTCAGCTTACTACCTTGAGTTTCCAGGCTGTAGCATAGGAATAGAAACTGAAGTGGACTATGACATAAATCACAGTAAGATCATTTTTGACCCACCTCCTAGAGAAATGGAAATAAAAATAAACAAATAGGACCTAATGAAACTTCGAAGCTTTTGCACAGCAAAGGAAAGCATAAACAAGATGAAAAGACAGCCCTTAGAATGGGAGAAAATATTTGCAAATGAAGCAACTGACAAAGGATTAATCTCCAAAATATACAAGCAGCTCATGCACCTCAATATCAAAAACACAAACAGCCCAATCCAAAAAGGGGCAGAAGACCTAAATAGACATTTCTCCAAAGAAGATGTACAGGTTGCCAACAAATACATGAAAGGATGCTCAACATCACTAATCATTAGAGAAATGCCAATGAAAGCTACAATGAGGTATCACCTCACACCAGTCAGAATGGGCATCATCAAAAAATCTACAAACAATAAATGTTGGAGAGGGTGTGGAGAAAAGGGAACCCTCTTGCACTGTTGATGGGAATGTAAATTGATACAGCCACTATGGAGAACCGTACTGATGTTGCTTAAACTAAAAATAGAACTACCATTTGACCCAGCAATCCCACTCGAGGGCATATACGCTGAGAAAACCATAATTCAAAAAGAGTCATGTACCACAATGTTCGTTGCAGGTCTATTTACAATAGCCAGGACATGGAAACAACCTAAGTGTCCATTGACAGATGAATGGATAAAGAAGATATGGCTCATATATACAATGTAATATTACTCAGCCATAAAAAGAAAGTTGAGTTATTTGTAGTGAGGTGGATGGACCTGCAGTCTGTCATACAGAGTGACGTAAGTCAAAGAGAAAAACAAATACCATATGCTAACACATATATATGGAATCTAAAAAAAAATGGTTCTGAAGAACCTAGGGGCAGGACAGGAATAAAGACACAGATGTAGAGAATGTGGACTTGAGGACACGGGGACAGGGAAGGGTAAGCTGGGGCGAAGTGAGAGAGTGGCATTGACATATATACACTACTAAATGTAAAATAGATAGCTAGTGGGAAGGAGCTACATCACTCGGGGAGATCAGCTCGGTGCTATGTATCCACCGAGAGGAGTGGGATAGGGAGGGTGGGAGGGAGTTGCAAGAGGGAGGGGATATGGGGATATATGTATACATATAGCTGATTCACTTTGTTATACAGCAGAAACTAACCATTGTAAAGCAATTATACTCCAATAAAGATGTTAAAAAAAAAAAAAAAGGAAAGAAACTGAAGTGGATCCTAGCAGGCTTCCTAATTTGAGGAGTTGGAGCTGAGAGTCTGGGAAGACCGAGGTAGCTAGAATTCATAGGACAGAGTATCAGAGAGGAGAACAGAGCAAGAAAGAGAACTCCACAATCAGAGAATCCTTCTCAAGTGTTTAGTGGAGTACTGATCAAGATAATATGGGATGAAAATACCTAAAGCCAGATGAGTCACCATCTAAAAGTATTAGAACAGTGCCTGGCACTCACACAGGTCTGGGAATAGAACCTGTTCATACCAGCCAGACTGGAAAACTTCTAATTCATGGGGCATTGGGTAGAGAATTCAGAAAGGTCTTGTTTTGGTAGTGGGGAGTAATTAGTCCTAAACTGAGCACTGTTCCAGACCAACCTGAAAAATCATAAAAGTATGACCTGAAAGGATCAAATTGGTCCCAAGGAATTTAAGTGCTTGCCAGAGTGGAGGTCAAGGATATTTACCAGAATGCAGAACTGTCCAGCACCCGACAAGGTAAAGTTTATAACGTCTGGCATCTGATAATAAATTACCAAGCTTCCCTGGTGGCACAGTGGTTGAGAGTCCACCTACCGATGCAGGGGACACGGGTTCATGTCCCGGTCTGGGAAGATCCCACATGCTGTGGAGCGGCTGGGCCCATGAGCCATGGCCGCTGAGCCTGTGTGTCCGGAGCCTGTGCTCCGCAATGGGAGAGGCTACAACAGTGAGAGGCCCGCATACTGCAAAATAAATAAATAAATAAATAAATAAATAAATAAATTACCAAGCATACAAACAGGCAGGAAAATACAACCTATAATGAAGAAAAGAAGCAACAATTGAAACTAACATAGAAGTTAACATTAGCAGAGGACATTAAAATAGCTCTTACAATTGTATTCTATATATTCAAAAAGTTAGGTAGAGACATGGAAGATATAAAAGACCCAAATCAAACTTCCAGAGATGAAAAGTATGTCTAGGATCAAAAATATACTGCATAGTATTAACATCAGATTAGACATTGCAGAAGGATGGATATGTTAATTGTGGTCGTCATTTCACAGTGTATACATATATCAAAACATCTTGTTTTATACATTAAGGTGCTGCAAAATAGAATGATATTCTTATTTTCTTTTAGAGGGTCTCTGTTTCTTTACTGAGCAAGTAAAAAGTTATTTCAGAATTCCCTTCTCGTATTGAATCTTTTTTTCTCTCGTTTTCCAGTCTTGCAGGATAATTTTTTTAACTCCCACTTCCAAAACTGTAGAAGAATGTAATCTTAATTCTAAATAGTCAAAGGCAGTGTTATACCTCCTCAGCACAGTTGTTTCTAGTAGGGAGTGAGTTTTATTCCTTTTAGGTACTAATGACTCCTGTCTTTCATTGAAAAATGTGAAGTTTCTTGGTAGGGTACAGGGGACTCATCTATGTTACCTTGGTGTGCATGAGCAATCTTAATTTTCTTATCTTAAAAAAAGTTATCCAGGTCATTTCTATTAGATTTTTTTGTAATAGCTTCTTACCATTGAAAATTTTAAAGTGCCTCAAAAGTAAGAAAATATTTTTGTACAAAAGCATAGCATTTAGGGCTTCCCTGGGGGCGCAGTGGTTGAGAGTCCGCCTGCCGATGCAGGGGACACAGGTTTGTAACCCGGTCCAGGAAGATCCCACATGCCGCGGAGTGGCTGGGCCTGCGAGCCATGGCCGCTGAGCCTGCGCGTCCGGAGCCTGTGCTCTGCAACGGGAGAGGCCACAACAGTGAGAGGCCTGCGTACTGCAAAAAAAAAAAAAAAAAAAAACCACACACACACAAAAAAACAAACAAAAAAAACCATAGCATTTAATTAAAATAGTGAAAAACCTGGAAATTTACTAAAATATCTTACATTTTCTTATCCTACGTAGCAACATAGATTAATATTTACAAAATGAAGTTAAATGGAAAGAATAGAAAATGAAATTGTAATATAAGGTGTGATTACAACTATATAAAAATACAAAAGGGTAAAATTAAAATGGAATGTGGAAAAATGAAAATATCTGTATTCGAATGGTAAATTATGGGTGTTCTCTTTTAACATTTTTATCAGTGTTGTTTTAATAACTTTTAAATCGTATTCTGAGTTTTCTAGGGTGGCTCACCACCCTCTCCGACTCTTCATCCCATATGTGAAATTTCATTTTTTTTGGCTTTATTGAAGTATAATTGACAAAATTATGATTAAAGTGTACAATGTGATGGCTTAATTTGATATACATATATATTGTGAAAGGGGTCTAATGACTTATTTAACACGTCCATCACCTCACATATTTACCTTTTTTCTTTTTGGTGAGAACATTTAAGTTCTGCTCTCTTAGCAAAATTCAGTTACACAATCCAGTATTACCAACTATAGTCACCATATATCTAACGTATATATTAGATCCTCGGACCTTTTTCATCTTATAACTGAAAGTTTGTACCCTTTTACCAACCATTCTCCATTTCCCCCACCCTCAAACCCCTGGAAAACACCATTCTACTCTGTGTTTCTATGAGTTTGACTTTTTTTTCTTTACTTCAGATTCTACATATAAGTGATACCATGCAGCGTTTGTCTTTCTCTTTCTGGCTTATATCATTTAGCATAATGTCCTCCAAATTCATCCATGTTGTCACAGATGGCAGGATTTCGTTCTTTTTTAAGGCTAATGTTCCATTGTATACATATACTGTACTTTCTTTACCCACATTCATCAGTAAACAACAACTTAGGTTGTTTCCATACCTTGGCTTGCTGCAGTGGACATGGCAGTACAATTATCTCTTTGAGATAATGATTTCATTTTCTTTGGGTATCCCACACAGAAGTGGGATTACTGGATTGTATGGTAGTTCTATTTTTAATTTCTTAGGAAACCTCCAACTGTTTTCCATAGTGGCTATACCAGTTTACATTCCCACCAACAGTGTACAAGGTTTCCCTTTTCTGTACATCCTCACTACCATTTGTTATCTCTTGTCTTTCTGATGTTAGCCATTGTAGCAGATGTGAAGTGATATCTCATTGTGGTTTTGATTTGCATTTTCCTGATGATAAGTGATGTTGAGCACCTTATCATGTACCTGTTGGCCATTTGTATGTCTTCTTTGGAAAAGTCTGTCCAGATCCTTTGCCCATTTTTAATCGGGTTTTGTTTTTGTTCTTGTTTTTATTTTTTGCTACTGAGTTGTAGTATTTTCTTATATATTTTGGATATTACCCCCCCAAAATACTGCAAATATTTTCTCTGATTTCATAGGTTGCCTTTTAATTTTGTTGGTTTCCGTGAAACCTGTAATGTGAGGGAAGAAGAGAGAATATCGATTACCACTTTATCTATAACTTTATATTGATCAAGGCTGATAGTAAAATGCATTCAGCATTCAACTAAAGAGGATGTTGTGTTTTGGTTGCCTAAAAATGTAAACAGTGCCATTTTTTTGTTTCTAAAGGTGACTTGGAACAATTAGGGCCAAATACAGAAATATCTGTGTGATTTTGTTATTTCTTTTTAAACTTTAGGTAGAAGATTATGCTGATGCCCTACACTGGTACTGCTGTTCTCTGAGACTTTATGCATGTGATCAAACGTACCTGGACTTTGCCAGGCTACAGAGGAACATGGCTGCTTGTTACCTGCATTTGGAACAATTTGATAAGGTCTTTTGATTTATTTGTTTTTCAAAGGCAGCAAATGTTGTTATGTGCAATGGCAGAGAGATGGTTGTAGTGGTGTGACTTCTGGGCTATTAGGTTAGGATGTCTGAGAGTTACTTCATACAGAACAAAGTCAAATTGATATTTTCCTGACTTGCACACTATAAACATTAATGAATGGAACTTCCCAAAAGGAGAGAAAATTTGGAGACTCTTAATTCCATTACTTACTGTTTATTTTTAACACCCTGTTCTGAAAGGTAATATATCATTGCAATTCATGAACAAAGTTATCTGCTGCTAACCATCTGCAGTATTGTCCTTTGAAGCAGAATAAATTTTAAGTTACACATTTTTTTGGGTCAAGCATTCAGTGAGAGCAAACACTTGGATGAAATTCGTTCTTTTACTTTCTGGGTTATCTTTTGCCTTTCCAACCAATCTAAAAAAATGTTCAGCATTTGATTTCTTATCAGAACAAAATTCTGGAAGGTAAAAGGGATAAAACTTGCTTGAGGATAGAGCCATTCATACTCCCCAAAGCATTTGGGACATTTCTTCCTTTGGTTATCATATAGTATGCACATAATGGGGTGGGGCGTATTGTCTTGTGGTAAGAGAAAAAACAAGAAGTACAGGTATGGATCCAGGTAAAATATGAAGGTTTTTGTTGCTTTTTAAGTTTTAATAACAAATTTAGGGGGAAATATGTGGTTAAGGGTTGTAATTTTAGACATTTTCTTTGAAGATTTGTTTACTTTGAAGGGTTGTTTACCTTAATAAATACTTCAGATTTTCTTTCAAAAGAATATTTACCATTTAGTTTGTTATAAATTCACGGTCCCGAAAGAGAAGTTGAAAGGTTACTTAATTCATCGTATTTCTACACAGCCCAGCATTTAAGTGTTTCAGAAAGATGGTTGACTACTGTTTACTTAAAGACCTGAAAAGAAGATGTCACATAGATTTTGTTACTTAATTCATTATATTTCTGCTCAGAATACTGTTACCTATTCAGAAAGGTAGTTTCCTACTGCTTACTTAAAGACCTGTAAAGAAGGTAATCACAAGGCTTTTGTAACTCTATGATTTATATTAACCTGGCAGATTGGGAAGGACCTGGACCTGGAGCTAGACATGCCAACTGGGGTGATGGATACATCTGCAGGCCAAGAGGAAGGATATCTAATCACCTAGTCAAGATAGAAAGAACATAGTATGAGATACTGTGATAGTTTCTGAAGTTACAGAGATGAACAAGTTGCCTTTGACTCAGCCAAGCAGCTGGCATCAGGGTATCCTAATGGGCAGATCGGATTATGGCAATGGGGGAAATTTAAGTGTTGGAAAGATTCCATAAGTTAGGCACATAGGTAGTTGGCATCACATAAGCATATCAGCAGGGAACAGGTCTTCAATCATAGAGATTTGGACTCAGATGCAGGACTCAAATCTTTGCATCACTGGGGGTATGTGTAGATAGACTAGAAAGAGCAAGGTCGAGCTCCAAACCTAAAGTGAAAGGAACATGAGGCTCTTTTTAAGAGTGGAGCTCAGGCATAGGGAGCCAGACTGGGATGCAGTTACCGGAAAAAGAATACAAAGTGAATAGATGATACAGTCTTCTAAGACTTGAAGCACTGCTTCTTAAATTTCCTCTAACTAATGTCAAGTTTGGTCCTAGAGCCTAGTGTAGGACTGAACCTATAATTGGGAGTTCAAATGGTATTAGTAGTAAGGAGGGGAAGAAGAAGAGAGCAGGAAACCAGGCAGGTCCTAATATGTATACTCAGTTTGTGATTATGTCATTTAAGGCCAGATTGCCTTGTTGATTACTGTTAGTATATTTCTCCATTTCATCCTTCCTGTCTTAAACTTAGCAAAAATTGATTTGATACCTCCATATGTAAGGAATACTCTACTGTGCACTAAGACAGATGAAGAAAGGTGAAACAGTTACGCAGTTCATCATATTTTACTATTTTGCTATTGCCACCTAGTCTTGTTAATTTTTATTGTCTGCTTTTTTCACTCCTTCCCTTGATCTTGAGTACTGTTCAGAAATTTTGTGAAACCATATCTATTGCATCTGCTAAAATTTCATAATTTTCATATACGCACTAAGTAAAACTGACTCTTGTTGACTTTCTGTCATACTCCTCACCAATCCTTGGTGATTCCAAAACATTTTTTTTATCCCTAAGCCCCTATGCCTTATCCTTCCTTTTAGCAGAAAACCTTATCTTCTAATTTCCTGGGCTTGTAGCCACTGACATGAACTTCATCACCTTCTCTCTTTATCCGTTCTTTCTTCTCCCTTATCTCTGAGAAAGAAGTTACTTTCTCAGGGGACCTTCCCTACAAATCTCAACCCTAACTCTTTTATCTTTCTCTCTCTACTGTTTCTTTCCCCTGTCACTACAATTATTTTTAGGCCTTCTTTATTCAAAAACCTTTCTTCAACCTTGTCATCCTCCCCAAATTATAGTTTGTCCTTCCTTTTCATCACCAAACTTTATAACCTAAAATTACTGCCTATATTTTTTTAGTATTCAAAAAATATTTATTAACTGTCTACTATATGTTAAATACTGTCCTAGGCAAATAGACAAAACCCCCTACCCCCACAGAGTTTATATTCTACTAGGAGGCACAGACAATAAAAAGATAAATATTATGGTATAATAGAGAGGTCAGTAAATTTTCTATACAGAACCACATAGTAAATATTTTAGGTTTTCTAGGCCATACAGTCTCTCTTGCAGCTACTCAACTCTGCTGTTGTACCATGAAAGTAGGCGTAGACCATATGTAAACAAATTGGCATGGCTTTGTTCCAACAAAACTTTATATTTAGGAACACTGAAATTTGAATTTCATATAATTTTTTGTGTCATAAAGTATTCTTTTTTTGATTTTTTTTAGCCTTTTAAAAAAGTAAAACTTAGCTTCATAGATGGTAGGCTGGATGGAGCCCAAAGGCCATAGTTTTCTGACCCTGTTATATTAGATAGTGATAAGTGCTAAAGAGAAAACTAAGTAGGAAAGGGTACTATTAAATGTTTTAGAGGAGGAATGAAGGGTTGGAATTCTAGGCAAGATGGCCAGAGGGTGCCTCAGTGAGAAGGTAGTTTTTTAGTAGAGACCTGAGGAAATGAGGGATATGGCTATGAGGATACCTTTAAAAAGAGCATTCCAGACAGAGGGAGCAGCAAATGCAAAGGCTCTGGTGTGTGGGGTAGGAGCATATATGTGGTGTTTGAGGAACAGCAAAGAGACTAGTGTGGCTGGAGCAGAGGGAATATTAGGGAAAACAGGAAATGTGATCAAGGAAGTAGTGGGGAAACAGATCATGTAAGAAAGACATTGTAGTTCATTGTAAAGATTTGTGTCATTAAGTCTAAGTGAGATGGGGAGCCAGTGGGAGGGTTTGGGGGCACAAGAGTGTCAAGATCTGACTTGCATTTTAATAAAATCACTCGGCCACTGTGTTGAATCGACTGAGCTGGATGCAAGGGTGGAAGCAGGGAGACCAGTTAGGAGGCCACTGAAATAATCTAGGCAAGAGATGATGGTGGCATGAACCAGGATGAAGGAAGTATGGATGTTGAGAAGTGGTCAGATTCTGTATAGTATATGAAAATAAAGCTGACAGAATTCTCTGACAAACCAGATGTAGGATAAGAGAGAAAAAAAGAGACAAGAATGACTCTAAGGTTTTTGGCCTCACCACCTACTTCCCTTTTCATGATTTTTGCATCTGATTCTATAAACTGCTCTTTTGAATATCACTAGTGACCTTTTTTTTTAATAAATGTATTTATTTTTGGCTGCATTGGATCTTTGTTGCTGGGCACCGGCTTTCTCTAGTTTCGGCGAGCAGGGGCTACTCTTCATTGCGGTGCGCGGGCTTCTCATTGCGGTGGCTTCTCTTGTTGTGGAGCATGGGCTCTAGGCATGTGTGCTTCAGTAGTTGTGGCTAACGGGCTCTAGAGCGCAGGGTCAGTAGTTGTGGCGCTCGGGCTTAGTTGCTCCACGGCATGTGGGATCTTCCTGGACTAGGGCTCGAACCCGTGTCCCCTGCATTGGCAGGCGGATTCTTGACCACTGTACCACCAGGGAAGCCCCGCTAGTGACCTTTTAATGATAAAGTCTAATGATTTTTTTCCCTCAGTCCATTTTGTCCTCTGGTCTCTCTAGCATGAGAGAATATAATACTACTTTTTCCTTCCAGAATCTTTCTCTTTGGCTTCTAATGACATACTCGCTTTTTTTTATTGAAGTATAGATGATTTACAGTGTTGTGTTGTTAGTTTCTGGTGTACAGCAAAGTGATTCAGATATATCTGTATATATCTTTATCATATTCTTTCCCATTATGGTTTATTACAAGATATTGAATATAGTTCTCTGTGTTGTACAGTAGGACCTTGTTGTTTTATCTGTTCTATGTATAGTAGTTTATATCTGCTAATCTCAGACTCCTAATTTATCCCTCCCCCACCTCCCTTCCTCTTTGGTAATTGTTAATTTGTTTTCTGTTTATGACATACTCTCTTAATCCTATTGCTCTGACTGTTCCTTTTTTATTTAAGTTATTGGTAGTCTCTTTTCCCAAATAAATGTTGGATGAGGGCAGGTACTGTTTATCTCATTCTCCATTTTATCCTCAACACTCATGAACATGCTTGGTACATGGTAAGTTTTCAGTAAACATTTGTTGAGTTTATTCTCTGCTCCCTTCTTTTGTTTCTGTTGTACACTATCCCCTCAGAAATTCATCAACTGTTTTCTTAGGTTCAGCTCTCCGTATGCAAATCTATATCTCTATCCCTGATGTTTCTCATAGCCCACATCCACTTTTCTACTGTCTTTGGGTATATACAGCTATCTAAGACTGAAATCTTAGATTCATGGATTCCTTCTTCTCCCCCTATATTCAGTCGTGTGCCACATCTGGTCAATTCTACCTCTGCAATATTTTTGCCAGCTGTCTCCCCTTCCATCTTTACCTCACTACCCTAGTCCAAGCCCTCATTACCTCTAAGACTACTGGAATAATCTAACTGATTATTGTATCTTGCTCAATAATTTTCAGTGGCACCCTGTAAATAAAGACCAAATTTCTTAGACTTAAGGTCCTCCATAATCTTTATTTTTAAAATTAAAAAAAATCTGCTCTAGTATAATTGCTTTACAATGTTGTGTTAGTTTCTGCGGTATAACAAAGTGAATCAGCTATATGTATGCATATATCCCCATATGCCCTCCCTCTTGCGTCTCCCACCCAAACTCCCTATCCCACCCCTCTAGGTGGTCACAAAGCACTGAGCTGATCTCCCCGTGCGATGCAGCTGCTTCCCACTAGCTGTCTATTTTACATTTGGCAGTGTATATATGTCCATGCCACTCTCTCGCTTTGTCCCAGCTTACCCTTCCCCCTCCCCATATCCTCAAGTCCATTCTCTAGTAGGTCTGTGTCTTTATTCCTGTCTTACCCCTAGGTTCTTCATGACATTTTTTTTTCTTAAATTCCATATATATGTGTTAGCATATGGTACCTGTCTCTCTCTTTCGGACTTACTTCACTCTGTATGACAGACTCCAGGTCCATCCACCTCATTACAAATAGCTCAACTTCGTTTCTTTTTAGGGCTGAGTAATATTCCATTGTATATATGTGCCACATCTTCTTTATCCATTCATCCGATGATGGACACTTAGGTTGTTTCCATCTCCGGGCTATTGTAAATAGAGCTGCAATGAACATTTTGGTACATGACTCTTTTTGAATTATGGTTTTCTCAGGGTGTATGCCCAGTAGTGGGATTGCTGGGTCATAAGGTAGTTGTATTTGTAGTTTTTTTAAGGAACCTCCATACTGTTCTCCATAGTGGCTGTACCAATTCACATTCCCACCAGCAGTGCAAGAGTGTTCCCTTTTCTCCACACCCTCTCCAGGATTTATTATTTGTAGATTTTTTGATGGTGGCCATTCTGACCGGTGTGAGGTGATACCTCATTGTAGTTTTGATTTTGCATTTCTCTAATGATTAGTGATGTTGAGCATCCTTTCATGTGTTTGTTGACAATCTGTATATCTTCTTTGGAGAAACGTCTGTTTAAGTCTTCTGTCCGTTTTTGGATTGGGTTGTTCGTTTTTTTGATATTGAGGTACATGAGCTGCTTGTATATTTTGGAAATTAATCCTTTGTCAGTTGCCTCATTTGCAAATATTTTCTCCCATTCTGAGGGTTGTCTTTTCATCTTGTTTATGGTTTCCTTTGCGGTGCAAAAGCTTTTAAGTTTCATTAGGTCACAGTTGTTTATTTTTATTTCCATTTCTCTAGGAGGTGATTCAAAAAGGATCTTGCTGTGATTTATGTCAAAGAGTGTTCTTCCTTTGTTTTCCTCCAAGAGTTTTATAGTGTCTGGCCTTACATTTAGGTCTTTATCCATATTGTGTTTATTTTTTGTATGGTGTTAGGAAGTGTTCTAATTTCATTCTTTACAAGTGGCTGTCCAGTTTTCCAAGCACCACTTACTGAAGACGCTGTCTATTCTCCATTGTATATTCTTGCTACCTGTATCAAAGATAAGGTGACCGTATGTGCGTGGGCTCTGGGCTTCCTATCCTGGGCTTTCTATCCTGTTCCGTTGATCTATATTTCTGTTTTTTTGCCAGTACCGTACTGTCTTGATTACTGTAGCTTTGTAGTATAGTCTGATGTCTGGGAGTCTGATTCCTCCAGCTCCGTTTTTGTTTCTCAGGATTGCTCTGGCTATTTGGGGTCTTTTGTGTTTCCAACAAATTGTGAAATTTTTTCTTCTAGTTCTGTGAAAAATGCCCTTGGTAGTTTGATAGGGATTCCATTGAATCTGTAGATTGCTTTGGGTAGTAGAGTCATTTTCACAATGTTGATTCTTCCAATCCAGAAGCATGGTATAATCTCTGCATTTGTTTGTATCATCTTTGATTTCTTTCATCAGTCTTATAATTTTCTGCATACAGGTAGGTATGCCTAAGGAGGCATACCTACCTCCTTAGGTAAGTTTGTTCCTAGGTATTTTATTCTTTTCGTTGCAGTGGCAAATGGGAGTGTCTCCTTATTTACTCTTGCAGGTTTTTCATCCTTAGAGTATAGAAATGCAAGAGATTTCTGTGCATTAATTGTGTATCCTGCTACTTTACCAAACTCATTGATTAGCTCTAGTAGTTTTCTGGTCGCATCTTTAGAATTCTCTATGTATAGTATCATGTCATCTGCAAACAGTGACAGCTTTACTTCTTCTTTTCCGATTTGGATTCCTTTAATTTCTTTTTCTTCTCTGATTGCTGTGGCTAAAACTTCCAAAACTATGTTGAATAATAGTGGTGAGAGTGGGCATCCTTGTCTTGTTCCTGATTTTAGAGGAAATGGTTTCAATTTTTCACCACTGAGAACAATGTTGGCTGTGGGTTTGTCATATACTGCCTTTATTATTTTGAGGTAGGTTCCCTCTATGCCTACTTTCTGGAGAGTTTTTTATCATAAATGGGTGTTGAATTTTGTCAAAAGCTTTTTTGCATCTGTTGAGATTAACATGGATTTGTCCTTCACTTTGTTAATATGGTGTATCACATTGATTGATTTCTATTTAACTGAAGAATCTTTGCATTCCTCGGATAAACCCCACTTGATCATGGTGTATGATCCTTTTAATGTGCTGTTGGATTCTGTTTCCTAGTATTTTGTTGAGGATATTTTCATCTATGTTCATCAGTGACATTGGTCTGAAGATTTCTTTTTTTGTGACATCTTTGTCTGGTTTTGATATCAGGGTTATGGTGGCCTCGTAGAATGAATTTGGGAGTGCTCCTCCCTCTGCTATGTTTTGTAGAGTTTGAGAAGGATACGTGTTAGCTCTTCTATAAATGTTTGATAGAATCCACCTGTGAAGCCATCTGGTCCTGGGCTTTCGTTTGCTGGAAATTTTTAATCACAGTTTCAATTTCAGTGCTTGTGATTGGTCTGTTCATATTTTCTATTTCTTCCTGGTTCAGTCTCGGCAGGTTGTGCATTTCTAAGAATTTGTCCATTTCTTTCAGGTTGTCCATTTTATTGGCATATATTTGCTTGTAGTAATCTCTCATGATCCTTTGTATTTCTACAGTATCAGTTGTTACTTCTCCCTTTCCATTTGTCATTCTATTGATTTGAGTCTTATCCCTTTTTTCTTCATGAGTCTGCCTAATGATTTATCAATTTTGTTTATATTCTCAGAGAACCAGCTTTTAGTTTTATTGATCTTTGCTATAGTGTCCTTCATTTCTTTTTCATTTCTTTCTGATCGGATCTGTATGATTTCTTTCCTTCTGCTAACTTTGGGGTTTTTTTTTTCTTTCTGTAATTGCTTTAGGTGTAAGGTTAGGTTGTTTACTTGAGATGCTTCTTGTTTCTTGAGGTAGGATTATATTGCTATAAACTTCCCTCTTAGAACTGCTTTGGCTGCATCCCATAGGTTTTGGGTTGTTGTGTTTTCATTGTCATTTGTTTCTAGGTATTGTTTGATTTCCTCTTTGGTTTCTTTGGTTATCTCTTGGTTATTTAGTAGTGTAATGTTTAGCCTCCATGTGTTTGTATTTTTTACGGATTTATTTTTACTGTAATTGATATCTAGTTTCATTGCTTTGTGGTCAGAAAAGATACTTGATACAATTTCAGTTTTTTAAAATTTACCAAGGCTTGATTTGTGACCCAAGATGTGATCTATCCTGGAGAATGTTCCATGAGCACTTGAGAAGAAAGTCTGTTCTGTTGTTTTCACATGGAATGTCCTATAAATATCAATTAAGTCCATCTTGTTTAATGTGTCATTTAAAGCTTGTGTTTCCTTATGTGTTTTCATTTTGGATGATCTGTGCATTGGTGAAAGTGGGGTGTTAATGTCCCCTACGATTATTGTGTTACTGTCGATTTCCCCTTTTTTGGCTTCTAGCATTTGCCTTATGTATTGAGGTGCTCCTATGTTGGATGCATAAATATTTACAATTGTTATATCTTCTTCTTGGATTGATCCCTTGATCATTGTGTAGTGTCCTTCTTTGTCTGTTGTAATAGTCTTTATTTTAAAGTCTATTTTGTCTGATATGAGAATTGCTACTCCAGCTTTCTTTTGATTTCCATTTCCATGGAATATCTTTTTCCATCCCCTCACTTTCAGTCTGCATGTGTCCCTAGGTCTGAAGTAAGTCTCTTGTAGACAGCATATATACAGGCCTTGTTTTTTATCCATTCAGCCAGTCTGTGTGTTTTGGTTGGAGTATTTGATCCATTTACATTTAAGGTAATTATTGATATGTATGTTCCTGTTACCATTTTCTTTAGTGCTTTGGGTTTGTTTTTGTAGACCTTTTCCTTCTCTTGTGTTTCCTGCCTAGAGAAGTTCCTTTGAGATTTGTTGTAAAGGTCGTTTGGTGGTGCTGAATTCTCTTAACTTTCGCTTTGTCTGTAAGTGTTTCAATTTCTCTGTCAAAGCTGAATGAGATCATTGCTGGGTAGAGTAATCTTGGTTGTAGGTTTTCCCTCTCATCACTTTAAATATGTCCTGCCACTCCCTTCTGGCTTGCAGAGTTTCTGCTGAAAAATCAGCTTTTAACCTTATGGGGATTCCTTTGTATATTATTTGTTGCTTTTCCCTTGCTGCTTTTAATATTTTTACCTTGTATTTAATTTTTGATAGTTTGGTTAACATGTGTCTTGGCGTATTTCTCCTTGGATTTATCATGTATGGGATTTCTGCACTTCCAGGACTTGGTTGACTATTTCCTTTCTCATGTTAGGGAAGTTTTCAACTGTAATCTTTTCACATATCTTCTCAGTCCCTTTCTTTTGCTCTTCTTCTTCTGGGACCCGTATTATTCGAATGTTTGTATGTTTAATGTTGTCCCAGAAGTCTCTAAGACTGTCCTCAATTCTTTTCATTCTTTTTTCTTTTTTCTGCTTGTGGTAGGTATTTCCACTATTTTGTCTTCCAGGTCACTTATCTGTTCTTCTGCCTCAGTTAATTCTGGTATTGCTTCCTTCTAGAGAATTTTAAATTTCATTTATTGTGTTGTTCATCACTGTTTGTTTGGTCTTTGGTTCTTTTAGGTTCTTGTTAAACATATTTTTTATTTTCTCCATTCTATATCCAAGATCTTGGATCAACTTTACTATCATTGCTCTGAATTCTTCTTCAGGTAGACTGCCTATTTCCTCTTCATTTGTTTGGTCTGGTGGGTTTTTACGTTGCTTCTTCATCTGCTGTGTGTTTCTCTGTCATCTTATTTTGTTTAACTTACTGTGTTTGGGGTCTCCTTTTCGGAGGCTGAAGGTTCGTAGTTCCTGTTGTTTTTGGTGTCTGCCTCTAGTGGGTAAGGTTTGTTCAGTGGCTTCTCTAGGCTTCCTGCTGAGGGGACTCGTGCCTGTGTTCTGCTGGGTGGGGCTAGCGCTTGTCTTTCCAGTGGGCCGGGCTGCATCCGGTGGTATGTTTTGGGCTGTCTGTGAACTTAGTATGATTTTAAGCAGCCTGTCTGCTAATGGGTGGGGTTGTGTTCCTGTCTTGCTAGTTGTTTGGCATGGGGCATCCAGCACTGGAGCTTCCTCGATGCTGGGTGGAGCTGGGCCTTAGCATTGAGACGGAGATCTCTGGGAGAGCTCTCACCAATTGATATTATGTGAGCCCGGTAGGTCTCTGGTTGTCCAGTGTCCTGAACTCGGCTCTCCCACCTCAGAGGCTCAGGCCTGACACCAGGCCAGAGTACCAACACCCTGTCAGCCACACAGCTCAGAAGAAAAGTGAGGGAAAAAAAGAAAGAAAAAAATAATTTAAAATAAAATAAAATTATTAAAATAAAAATTTTTTTAAAATGGAGCAACCAAACCAATAAACAAATCTGTCAGTGAAGAGAAATGCTAAAAACTGTACTAATATAAACGTAAAAATCAGAAACACGTCAGCTGCAGACAGCAAACCCCAAGTCTACAGTTGCTCCCAAAGTCTACTGCCTCAGTTTTGGGTTGATTCGTTGTCTCTTCAGGTGTTCCACAGATGCAAGGTACCTCAAGTTGATTGTGGGGATTTAATCTGCTGTTCCCAATGCTGCATGGAGAAATTTCCCTTTTTCTTCTTTGTTCACACAGTTCCTTGAGTTTAGCTTTGGTTTTGGCCCCACCTCTGCATGTAAGTTGTCCTCAGGCTTCTCTTCCCACCCGGACAGGACGGGGTTAAAGCAGCGGATTAAGGGGCTCTGGCTCACTTATGGTGGGGGAGGGAAGGGTACAGTAGTTATAATTGGAATGCAGGGCAAGCCTGTGGCAGCAGAGGCCAGTGTGTCATTACAACAGCCTGAAGGCTGCCGTGTGTTCTCCCGGGGAAGTTGTCCCCGGATTATGGGACACTGGCAGTGGTGGGTTGCACAGGCTCTTGGGGGGCGGTGTGGATAGTGACCTGTGCTTGCACACAGGCTTCTTGGTGGCTGCAGCAGCAGTGTTAGCGTTTCATGCCCATGTCTGGTGTCTGAGCTGATAGCTGCAGCTCGCTCCTGTCCCTGGAGCTCATTTAGGTGGTGCTCTTCCTTCTGTGGGCAGACCAGGAAGGAATCCCTTCTCCTCGTGCTCCCCGAAACAATGGTCTCTTGTCCCTTAGTCAGGACTGGAGTTTTTCCCAGATTCCCTCCCGGCTAGCTGTGGCGCACTAGCCCCCTTCAGGCTGTGTTCACGCAGCCATCCGCAGTCCTCTCCCTGCGGTCTGACCTCCAAAGCCTGAGCCTTAGCTCCCAGCTCCCACCCGCCCCACCCAGCCCTGGTGGGTGAGCAGACAAGCCTGTCAGGCTGCTGAGTGCTGGTCGGCACCAATGCTCTGTGCAGGAATCTCTCTGCTTTGCCCTCTGCACCCCTGTTGCTGTGTTCTCCTCCGTGGCTCTGAAGCTTCCCCCCCTGCCCATCCCCCATCTCCGCCAGTGAGGGGGCTTCCTAGTGTGTGGAAACTTTTCCTCCTTCACAGCTCCCTCCCAGAGGTGCAGGTCCTGTCCCTATTCTTTTGTCTTTGTCATTTC
This sequence comes from Monodon monoceros, assembly GCF_005190385.1. Taxonomy (NCBI): domain Eukaryota; kingdom Metazoa; phylum Chordata; class Mammalia; order Artiodactyla; family Monodontidae; genus Monodon; species Monodon monoceros. Next base: position 59,109,509 of record NW_021703779.1, on the reverse strand, counting down.
TTTTTTCTTTTGCGGTACCCAGGTATGTGGGGATTTTCTTGCCTTTTGAGAAGTCTGAGGTCTTCTACCAGCATTCAATAGGTGTTCTGTGGGAGCTGTTCCACATGTCGATGTATTTTTGATGTATTTGTGAGGAGGAGGGTGATCTCCACATCGTACTCCTCTGCCGTCTTGAAGGTACCCCCCTCCATAATCTTTAAATAAAATAATCCTCTTTTATTTCCTCTACACATGTACTATGTTTGTTCCCACCTGGAGTACCTGCTGCTTCCTAACCATGATCTATGCTTTTCTACCTCTGTAACCTCATCCATTCTTCTCTATTGCAAATTACCTCTTCCGTGCATCCCTACCTTTTGAAATTCCTTTTTGAAAGCTTAGATCCTAATGACAGTCTAAGGAGATTTCTGTGTCTTGGTCTTCCTCTAAGAATTTGTAACACTTCTATTTATACCTTGGTACTTATGTTCTTCCTTGTATTCTAGTTGTTTTTATACCTGTCTTAGCTCCCTATTAAATCTCTTTCTCCTTGAAGATGGGACCATGTCTTATCTTTATTTTGTCTGATGTCTAGCATAAAGCCTAATGCATAGTAAGCACTCATTACATTAAAAAAATAGTCATGGAGATTCCATAAATACCTGTGAATCAGGTTCCCTAATACAGGAATTCCATTTGTTCATGCTATTTCTATCCTTGCTACTGTGGATAATTGGAAATTAAAAGTGATCAAGATCTGTGAGTGCCTTTGATTCCCAGAACTGAATGAGATTATGTTATTTAAAAAATCACCCCGTTATTCCTTTCTCTAGCTCAGTTCCTTTCTTTTCAACATGAAATATTGAATCATAGGTGAGAAGTTAATTTGGGTGTGTTAAAGAATTTGGAGAATATATTCCTCTGAACTCTTAGTAGATTATGTTACAGATTCATCAGTTCATGCATTTGGTGACATCATTTTGAGATAACAGTGCTAAATTTAGCTAATTTCTTTATTTTCTAATTCGTATAAATGTAAATTTTAATTGCCATTATCTGTTGAGTATCCCACCTCAGAGTATCCCACCTCTTGAGTTCCAGTACATTTTATGAGGCAATATTAGACTACGTAGTTTCATAGACATCAACTCTGCCTTTGGGGAATTTATAGCACCTTAAGCCCAATAACCTAATTTTATTGTATTATTTTTGAAGAATTTAAACTGTTTCATTTGTGAAAGTCATAGGTTTGCATGGACAGACTTAGTATGGAGGAAATGAACTTGGGTTACAAGTATAGGAGCAATTTATCACTACTTGATATAATGGGATTTGCTGCAAATCATAATAAAGTTTAATTTTTGTTAAGAGAGAGATAATGGATTGTTTTGGTGATAGTCTGTAAGTTAATAGTAATACACAATGGGGTACTCTTTAACTCAGTACAGAAATTCCATCCTCAGCTTGCAACTGCAGTTTAGGTACATGAATGTCATTGGTATTACTATAGATTGATAAAACTAAAGCATAATCTCAAAGCACAGTATGGTCATAAGATCTACAACAGCCCTGAGATGAGACTATTTAATAGAATATTTATATGACTTAAAATGAAAACAACCGTGACTCATGTGCTGGTTTTATATTGGTTCTATTTGCTGTATGAAGTTCTAAAAATCATGCCTTTACATTACAGGAGTGAAAATGAGCTTGTGATCAGCAGAAGTAAACTAGTAATGTTCACTAGATGGCACTGTGGCCTCTGTTTGTACTATAATAGCTCATTGATGATTTTGAAGTGATTTTGTGATGCTTTGGCTGGTATAGCCTTTCCCACAAATGTATCTGTATGGATGTAAAAGAAAGTTAGCCCTTACATAACCATGAGATGAAGGTCAATTGTGACTCATTCTTGGTACAGCCATAGTGTAAAAACACTCTAATTTAGCTTTTAAGTCAGCAAATATTTATTGAATACCTAATCTATGCCTCGTACTATAGAACAAGTAGAAGGCATGATCCTTTCTATAGATAAGGTTAAAATATTTTTGTTAAAACAAGATTTACACGTATGAAATAGTTAGAAATTAAGAAGTTTGCAATTGAATATCAAATTGTGTGGTATATACCATATGAGTTTAGAATAATAATATGTAGATGAGGACCTTTTGTGAATATTGATTGAATGTACATATGACCTAAAACTGAGTAAGTAATGTGTTATAAGACAGTCAGATCTGAAGGCACCTCAACAGGCTGAAATGATGAGCCCATTTTAAAAAGATGAAGACCAACAGGGAACAACAAAACACCTTATACTTGGATCCCTAAAACCAACTGTGTAAGAACAGAATAGGGCTTCCCTGGTGGCGCAGTGGTTGAGAGTCTGCCTGCCGATGCAGGGGACACGGGTTCGTGCCCCGGTCCGGGAAGATCCCCCATGCCGCAGAGCGGCTGGGCCCGTGAGCCATGGCCGTTGAGCCTGCGCGTCCGGAGCCTGTGCTCCGCGATGGGAGAGGCCACAACAGTGAGAGGCCCGCGTACCGCAAAAAAAAAAAAAAAAAAAAAAAAAAAAAAAAAAGAACAGAATAGATGAAATGTGGCTTAATAGCAGCATACGTGGAACATTTGGGTTTTTTGGTTGACTGTAAGCTCAACATAAGCCAGTAATGCTAAGAACGTTCATTGAAATTAAGTAGCATCAATAGAAATATAATATATAGAAGAGTGGTCATCACCCTGTATTCTGCTCTGGTTACAGCATACCTGAAGTATTGTGTTGGACTGGGGGGCAACACTCTTGAAGGAGGATGTTGACAAACCCTAATGTGTCAGGGGGAAGGCACTCAGGATGGTGAGAACACCCAAAACCATCTTATTTGAAGAATAGTTAAAGGAAATATGGATGTTAAACTTGGAAAATTTAGGAAGAACATGATAGCTCCCTCCTAATATTTGAATGGCTGTCAGGGAGAAAAGAATTCGATTTATTCCATGCATGTTTCCGTAGGTGAGACCTACAAGGAGTGAGATTTCAGGTAATTATAAGGAAACTCTGTCTAATAACTAGACCTGTCCAAAAACTGAAATGGGCTCAAGGTATTTAAGCAGAGACTGAATGACTACTTGGTGTGAATGTTAGAGAGACGAGTCAGGCATCAGAAGAATTTTTGACTAAGAGAACTTTGAGGTCTTTTCCAACCATATTGCCTTAAGATATCAGATAATATGATAAAAATCTATAATAGTCAAAGAAGATTTTATAGGTTTATAAGTTCATAGATCATTGAATTTTAGAACTAAAGAGACCTTTACAAATCATTATTAATTTCTTTTAAAAATCATATTTATTGAAGTATAGTTTACATTTAAAACACTAATTTTAAATATACTGCTAGATGATTTTGACATACATATATATCCCAGTGGACACAGTTCACCAATCTATATATAGAATACTTTCATTACCCTAAAAGATTTCCTTGTGCTCCTTCCCAGTCAATCTCCATCTCTACTCCCAGCCCCAGGCAATGACTGATATGCTTTCTATTACTATCGATTAGATTATATTTTCTAGATTTTCATATAAATGGAATCATACAGTATATAGGGTTTTTCTGGGAGTGGGGATCTGGCTGCTTTCATTCAAGATAATGTTTTGGAGAGTCACTCATCTGTTGATGGACATTTTGATTGTTCCCACTTTGAGGCTATTATGAATGAAACTACTATGAACTTTCAAGGTAAAAGTCTTTGTATGGATATTTGTTTTGATTTCTCTTGTGGAAATATCTAGAAGTAGAGTTGCTGGGTCATATGGTAAGTATATTTCTAAGTTTATAAGAAGCCATCCAGCTGTTTTCCAAAGGAGTTATGCCATTTTACATTCCTGCCAGCAATGAATGAGAGTTCCAGTTCATCCACATCTTTGTCAATGTATGGTATCTTTTGTCTTACCTTAAGAATCTTAGTAGGTGTGTTGTGGGATTTCTTTTAATAAAATCAAATTTATTGTACTTTTATGGTTTATGTTTATTGTGTCCTAAGAAATCTTTGCCTGTCTGAGATGGCAAATTTTTTCTTCTATGCTTTCTTCTATAAATTTTACAGTTTTTAGCTTTTATGTTTTGGCCTGTGATCCATTTTGAGTGTGTGTGTGTGTGACAGAGAGAGAGAAAGAAAAAGATAAAGATCAAGGTTCATTTTTCCACATATAGATATGTTGTTCTAGCCCCAGTGTTGAAAGACTATTCTTACCCAGTTGAATTACTTGGTACTTAGGTCAAAAATCAGTAATTGATCATAAGTATTTGGCTCTGCTTCTGTACTCTGTTCTGTTGCTTCCACGTGTCTGTCCTTATGCTAATACCTCACTTTCTTGATTATTGTAGTTTTATAGTAAGTCTTAAAATCAAGCTGTGTAAGTCCCTGACTTTGTTCTTTTTCAGAATCTTTTGGCTTAGCTCTAAGTCCTTTATATTTTTACACGAGTTGTAAAAGCAGCCTGTTAATTACTCCAAAAGTGCCTGGTGGGGTTTTTACTGGGATTACATTGAATCTATAGGTCATTTTCAGAACAGTTAACATCATAATACTTCTGTGTTCTAACCCATTAACACAGCGTAGCTCTCTATTTAGGTCGTCTTTAATTTCTCTCATCAATAGCTTATACTTTTCAGCATAAAAATCTTGCACATATTTTGTTAACTTTATCCCAAAGAATTCATGTTTTGATGAAGTTGCAAATGGTATTACTCTGTTAATTTTAATTTCCAGTTGTTCATTGCTAGCATATAGAAATAAAATTGATTTTTTAAGATTATGGTAAAATTTACCATCTTAACCATTTTTAAGTGTACAGTTCACTGGCATTAAGTACACACTGTACACAGTATTGTGCAACCACCACCACTACCCATTTCTAGAACTTTTCATCACACAAAACTGAAACTCTGTGCCCATTAAACAATAACTCCCCACTCCCCCCATTCCTCAGCCCCTGGCAACACAATTCTATGTTCTGTCTCTGTGACTTTGACTGCTTTAAGTACCTCATAGAAATAGAATTATGCAATTTGTCTATTTGTGACTGGCTTATTCCATATAGTATAATGTCCTCAATTTTTATCCATGTCATAGCATGTGTCAGAATTCCCTACCTTTTTAAGACTGAATAATATTCCATTGAATTTATATACGACTTTTTGTTTATCCATTTATCTGTTGATGGACACTTGGGTTGCTTCCACCTTTTGGCTATTGTGAATAATGTTGCTATGAATAAGGGTGTGCAAGTATCTGAGTCCCTGCTTTCAATTTTTTGGGGTATATACCTAGGAGTAGACTTGTTGGATCATATGGTAATTCCATGTTCTTTTTTCCTGAGCTCTAGCACCTCATTTCTGAGTTTTTCTGTTTTATGCTATTCTTTCATATCGTGTATCATTTTTCTTGATGTCTTTTAGCTCATTTTGAAATAGTTACAGTTTTGATAGAAAAACTGTAACTGTTTTGTGGGCACATTTTTCTTGCATGCTTTCATTTCCTGTGGAGGTATTTTTCTGCTCTTTATTTTTTTAAAAACAGCTTTTGGGGTATTTATCTTGAAACTTTACTGTTTCTCATTTTAATGTGAAATTAGTTTTTCTTAACTTTTACAGTGAGGTGGGGTTTTGGAAAGTGTTACTAACTTCACAAAGCTCCTTTTTCTGTGTGTGGTGGTTGTTTTGATTTTTGTTTATGTTTTTATAGTGCTTTAAAATAAGGCAGCTTGCTTTTTGAGATTTTCTAGCTCTACACCCCCTGCCTACTTCATTTTTGTTGTAGACTTGTACTATTCAATATGATAGCCACTAGCCACATGCGGCTATGCACGTTTAAATTTAAATTAATTAAAATTCAAAAAATTTAGTTCTTCAGTTGTACTAGTCACATTTCAAATGCTAAATAGCCACATGTGGCTAGTGGTTACTGTATTAAATAGCACAGATGTAGAATATTTCCATCATCACAGAAGTGCTGTTGGGCAGCACTGGTCTATACCTTTTCTTTCTTTCATCTCTATTGTCTCTGTCCTATTCAATTTTGATTGTACTCTTATCAGTTTCTCCTCACTGTGGAGCCTTAGAAGAGAGCTCTGGTGGGTCAAGTTTGAGGATTCATGGGGGCTAGACTGCTTCAACTTCTTTAGTCTATTTATATGAAGCCCTTGTACTCACTCAATAATGGGGAAGGCAAATTCCCTCCCAATTTGAACTGCTGTTCTTAAATTTCCCCATCGTACTTTTAGTGAATTTCTGTGAGCTATTTGGAGTTCTCCTTTTCTATAGTCTATTAGATGCTTGCATGTTACCTCCTTTTCTTCTTCCTGTACAGATGCTGATATAATGCAGGTCTTGTAGTTGGTGTTTTGTTACCACCCGTTTTTATTTAGGAATTCTTGGGGATACTTTGTCATCCAGTTTTGTTGTAAATGTTGTCTATCAGGTTTTGGTTTGCCATCTACCTGCTCAGTATTTTTTCTTTCCTTGTTTTTTTGTCTTCACCGCACTGTGCAGCATGCGGGATCTTAGTTCCCCAACCAGGGAGTGAACCCGTGCCCCCTCCAGTAGAAGCACAGAGTCCTAACCACTGGATCACAGGCAATTTCTGCTCAGTCTTTTATCATGTGGGGATTCAGAGAAATTGAAAAACTGTACTGCCACCACTACCATATTTCCAGACCCCTTCCATACAGTTACCTTTCTAGACTCTAAATAATTAACAATAATTCACTTATAAATTCTTTGGGTTTTCTACGTATCCAATTATATCAACTGTGAATAATGACAGTTATGTTTCTTCCTTTTCAGTCCTTATACCTTGTATATTTCTTGCCTTATTGTGTTGGCTAATGCTTCCAGTATCATGTGGAATAAAACTGGTGTTCCTGATCTAAAATGGAAAGTTGCCATAAATTGCCATTAAGTATGATATTTGCTTTAGGGTGTTTCTTGTTTTTTTGTTATTTAAATATAAATATAGGTATTGGTTTCCTAGGGCTGCTATAGCAAAGGGTCACAAGCTGGTTGGCTTAAAACAACAGAAATTTATTCTTCTCGGGGTTAGATGTCCAAAGTCATGCGCTGTCTGAAGTCTCTAGTGGAGGATCCTTCCTTGTCTCTCATTTGCAGAGAGATTTTCTGATTTGTTTTAAGACGGTCATGAGATTTTTTTCTCCTTTCTGTCATTAATGTCTGGATTAATGGATTTTCTAGTGTTAAATAAACCTTGCATTCCCAGGAGAAACCCAACCCTGTCATGACGTTATTCTTTTTCTATTTTACTAGGTTTTGTTTTTCAGTATTTGTTGAGGATATTTGCATCAGCCTTTGTGAGTGAAATTGAGCTTTAATATTTCTTTCTCATTTTGTCTGTGTTACATTTTGATATTGAAGGTTATGCTAGCCTCACAAAATAACTTGCAGGGAATTCCCTGGCAGTCCAGTGGTTAGGATGCCACACTTTCACTGCTGAGGGCCCGGGTTAATCGCTGGTCGGAGAACTAAGATCCCTGCAATCCACATGGTGGAGCCAAAAAAAATAATAATTTTTTTAAAAAAGTTGCAGAGGGTTCCTTTTTTTTCTATTCTCTAGAAAAGTTTGTAGGACTTGAATTATTTCTTCCCTAAAATGGGATGCTATCTGGGATTTGACTTTTTATGGGAAGATTTTAGACTTAATTAATTACATTAATAGTTATAGGACTATTCAAGTATTTATGGTTCTTGTTTAATCATTAAGTTTTAGTAAATTATATTTTTCTAGAACTGCATTTATGCTAAATTCTCAACTTTATTGGCATAAAGTTGTTCAGATATCTTCTTGGTAACTTCTACCTTCTCTCTTTTTGTTTGTTGTCTTACCAGAGATTTGTTCATTTTATTAGGATTTTGAAAGAACAAAGTTTTGGCCCTGTACATCCCTTCTATTGTATGTTTGCTTTATATTTCAGCAATTTCTGCTGGTATCTTTATTGTTTTCCTCTTTATACTTTCTTTGGATTTATCTTGCAATTCTTCTTCTAACTTCTTAAGATGGATCCTTAGCTTATTAATTTACAATGTTCTTCTCAAAATATATTTATTACCTAATGTATTTAATACATTTTCATCCAAGTGCTGCTTTAGCTGTAGCCCATGATATTTTAAGTAAATTTTTATTGATGTATAACCTATAGAGAGAAAAACACACAAATTATAAGTGTATGGCCTAATGAATTATCACAAAGTGAATAAACTCTTGTAGCCACTACCTAGAGAATAATTAGAACATTAACAGCATCCCTGAATATTGCTCATACCTAGTTTACAAGTTTTGATATGTAGTATCTTTGCTTTACTATTGAAAGTATCTTTCAGTTCTTATAGTTTCTTTAACCCATGAATTATGGATAAATGATATATATAAATTTTGAAAAACATGGGGATTTTCTTGGTAGCTACTTAGTGATTCTTTTGTACTTTAATTGCATTGTAATTGATTTTGGACCTTTGAAATAGGTTGAGATTTGCTATGAATATGTTCCATTTTTAAAAAATATTCTGTGTATTCTTGATAGAAATGTGCTCTCTGCAGTTATAGGGGAGATAGAAAGATAAAGTTTATTGTTCATTTCGTTTGAATCTTCTATATCCAAATTTTGTGTGATTACTCTATCAATTACTGAGGTGAAGTGTTAAAATGTCCTCTTGAAATTATGAATTTCTGCATTTCTCCATCTAATTTTGTCTTTTTTGTGTTATATATCTAAGACTGTACTTTTCATGCATACAGATTTAGCACTGTAATATATTCTCATTAATTACAGTTTTTATTGGTATGAAATAATCCTCTCTATTTCTAGTATTGCTTTTTGCCTTAATGTCATTTTTGTCTGATATTAATACATCCACACTAGCTTTCTTTGATTAGTATTTTCCAGGTATATCTTCCTTAATCCTTTTACTTTTAACTTTTCTGTATCCTTATGTTTTAGGTATGCAAGTTGTGAATAGCATATAGTTCAATATTTTTAATCCAGTCTTCACCATTTTTGTTTTTTAACTGGAGCACTTCTTATACATTTAATGTGATAATTGATGTATTTGAGGTTAAATATACATCTGTGTGCTTTATACTTGTCACCTCCATCCTGTTTCTTTCTCATTTCTTGCTTTCTTTAGAAACATTTTAAAAAATTAATAGACGTTACTTTTAGATTTATAGGGAAACTGAGTGGAAAGTAGAGTTCTCATATACTTCCTCACCACCACCACCCCTGCACATACTCAGTTTCTCCTGTGTTAACATCCTGCATTAGTGTGGTATATTTGTTAAAACATTGAGCCAATACTGATATTTTATTTTGAACTAAGGTCCATAGATTACATTAGGGTTCGCTCTTTGTATTGTACGTCCTATGGGTCTGAAATGTATGATGACATCCGTGTACCATTACTGTATCTTAGAGAATAGTTTCAATCCCCTGTGCTTCGCTATTCATCCCTTGTTCCCTCCCACTGAACTCCTGGCAACCACAGGTTGTTTTACTTTTGCCATAGTTTTGACTTTTCCAGAATGTCGTATAGTTGGAATCATAGAGGATGTAGCCTTTGCAGACTGGTTTCTTTCCCCTAGCAATAAGCATTTAAGATTCCTCCATGTCTTTTCATGGCTTCATAGCTCATTTCTTGTATCACCAAATAATATTGTAAGGAATCACTACAGTTTGTTTGCCCATTCACTTACTGAAGGGCATCTCTTTTTATCCAGCTTTATTGAAATATAATTAACATATCATATTGTATAAGTTTAAGGTGTACAACTCAATTTGATACATGCACATACTGTGAAATGATTACCACAATAAAGTTAGATAATACATCCATCACCTCACATAATTACCTTTTTATTGTGGTGAAAAACACTTAAGACCTACTCTCTTAGCAGCATTCAAATATATAATACAGTATTGTTAACTACAGTCACCATGCTATATATTAGATCTCCAGGACCTATTCATTTTATAACTGGAAGTTTATATGTTTGACCAACAGTTCATTTCCTTCATCCCCCAGCCTGTGGCAACCACCACTCTACTCTCTTTTTCTATGAGTTCAGCTTTTTGTTGATTCCACATGTAAATGAGATCATACAGTATTTGTCTTTCCCTGTCTGACTTATTTCACTGAACACAATGCCCTCAAGGTCCATCCATGTTGCCACAAATGCCAGGATTTCCTTCTTTCTTTATGGCAGAATATTTCATTGTATATATACCACACTTTATCCATTCATCTGTTGTTTCCATGTCTTGAATATTGTGAATAATGCTGCCATGAACATGGTGGTGCAGATATCTCTTCAAGATAGTGATTTCATTTCCTTTGTATATATGCCCAGACGTGGAATTGCTGAATCATATGTGGCTCTATTTTTAATTTTTTGAGGAAGCTCCATACTGTTTTTCATAGTGGCTGCACCAATTTACCTTCCCACCAGCAGTGTACTAGAGTTCTTTTTTCTCCACACCCTCCCTAACACTTGTTATCTGTTGTCTTTTTGGTAGTAGCTATTCTGACAGGTGTGAGATGATACCTTATTGTTGTTTTGATTTTCATTTTCCTGATGATTAGTGATGTGGAGCATCTTTTCAGATATTTGTTGGTCATTTGGATATCTTCTTTGGAAAAATGTCTGTTAGGTCCTCTGCCCATTCATTATTCTGATTATTTGGGTTTTTGCTATTGAGTTATACAAGTTCCTTATGTATTTTGGATAGTAGCCCTTTATCAGATTTATAGTTTGAAAATATTTTCTCCCATTCAATAGGTTACTTCTTCATTTTGTTAATTGATTCTTTTGCTGTGCAGAAGCTTTTTAGTTTGATATAGTACTACTTGTTTATTTTTGCTTTTGTTGCTTCTGCTTTTGATGTTATATTAAAAAGTCATTGTTAAGATCCATGTCAAGGAGCTTTTCCCCTATGTTTTCTTCTAGGAGTTTTACAATTTCAGCTCTTACATTTAAATCTTTAATCCATTTTGTGTTAATTTTTCTGAGTGGTAGAAGACAGGGATCCAATTTCATTCTTTTGTGAGTGAACACCATTTTTTTAACACCATTATTGGAGTATAATTGCTTTACAATGCTGTTAGTTTCTGCCGTATAACAAAGTGAATCAGCTATACGTATACATATATTACTATATCCCCTCCCTCTTGCTTCTCCCTCCCACCCTCCCTGTCCCACCCCTCTAGGTGGTCACAAAGCACTGAGCTGACCTCCCTGTGCTATGCAGCTGCTTCCCACTAGCTATCTGTTTTACATTTGGTAGTGTATGTATGTCCATGCTACTCTCTCACTTCGTCCCAGCTTACCCTTTCCCCTCCACGTGTCCTCAAGTCCATTCTCTACGTCTGCGTCTTTATTTCTGTCCTGCCTCTAGGTTCTTCAGAACGATTTTTTTTTAGATTACATATATATGTGTGAGCATACGGTATTTATTTTTCTCTTTCTGACTTACTTCACTCTGTATGACAGACTCTACGTCCATCCACCTCACTACAGATAACTCAGTTTTGTTTCTTTTTATGGCTGAGTAATATTTCATTATATGTATGTGCCACATCTTCCTTACCATTCATATTTTGATGGACGCTTAGGTTGCTTCCATGCCCTGGCTGTTGTAAATAGTACTGCAACAAAAATTGTGGTACATGTCTCTTTTTGAATTATGGTTTTGCCAGGGTATATGCCCAGGAGTGGGACTGTTGGGTCATATGGTAGTTCTATTTTTAGTTTTTAAAGGAACCTCCATACTGTTCTCCATAGTGTCTGTATCAGTTTACCTTCCCACCAACAGTGCAAGAGGGTTCCCTTTTCTCCACACCCTCTCCAGAATTTATTGTTTGTAGATTTTTTGATGATGGCCATTCTGACCGGTGTGAGGTGATACCTCATTGTAGTTTTGATTTGCATTTCTCTAAAGATTAGTGATGTTGAGCATCCTTTCATGCGTTTGTTGGCAATCTGTATATCTTCTTTGGAGAAATGTCTATTTAGGTCTTCTGCCCATTTTTGGATTGGGTTGTTTGTTGTTTTGATATTGGGCTGCATGAACTGCTTGAATATTTTGGAGATTAATCCTTTGTCCATTGATTCACTTGAAAATATTTTCTCCCATTCTAAGGGTTGTCTTTTCATCTTGTTTATGGTTTCCTTTGCTGTGCAAAAGCTTTTAAGTTTCATTAGGTCCCATTTGTTTGTTTTTATTTCCATTTCTCTAGGAGGTGATTCAAAAAGGATCTTGCTGTGATTTATGTCACAGAGTGTTCTTCCTATGTTTTCCTCTAAGAGTTCTATAGTGTCTGGCCTTACATTTAGATCTTTAATCCATTATGAGTTTATTTTTGTGTATGGTGTTAGGAAGTGTTCTAATTTCATTCTTTTCCATGTAGCTGTCCAGTTTTCCCAGCACCACTTATTGAAGAGGCTGTCTTTTCTCCATTGTATATTCTTGCCTCCTTTATCAAAGATAAGGTGACCATATGTGCGTGGGTTTATCTCTGGGCTTTTATCCTGTTCCATTGATCTATATTTCTGTTTTTGTGCCAATACCGTACTGTTTTGATTACTGTAGCTTTGTAGTATCATCTGAAGTCCGGAGTCTTGATTCCTCCAGCTCCGTTTTTCTTTCTCAAGATTGCTTTGTCTATTCGGGGTCTTTTGTGTTTGCATACAAATTGTGAAATTTTTGTTCTAGTTCTGTGAAAAGTGCCATTGGTAGTTTGATAGGGATTGCATTGAATCTGTAGATTGCTTTGGGTAGTATAGTCATTTTCACAATGTAGATTCTTTGAATCCAAGAACATGGTATATCTCTCCATCTGTTTGTATTATCTTTGATATCTTTTATCAGTGTCTTACAGTTTTCTGCATACAGGTCTTTTGTCTCCTTCGGTAGGTTTATTCCTAGGTATTTTATTCTTTTTGTTGCAATGGTAAATGAGAGTGTTTCCTTAATTTCTCTTTCATATTTTTCATCCTTAGTGTATAGGAATGCAAGAGATTTCTGTGCATTAATTTTGTTTCCTGCTACTTTACCAAATTCATTGATTAGCTCTAGTAGTTTTCTGGTAGCACCTTTAGGATTCTCTATGTATGGTATCATGTCATCTGCCAACAGTGACAGCTTTACTTCTTCTTTTCCGATTTAGGTTCCTTTTATTTCTTTTTCTTCTGTGAGTGCTGTGGCTAAAACTTCCAAAACTGTGTTGAATAATAGTGGTGAGAGTGGACAACCTTGTCTTGTTTCTGGTCTTAGAGGAAATGCTTTCAGTTTTTCACCATTGAGAACAGTGTTGGCTGTGGGTTTGTCATATATTGCCTTTATTATGTTGATGTAAGTTCTCTCTCTGCCTACTTTCTGGAGAGTTTTTATCATAAATAGGTGTTGAATTTTGTCAAAAGCTTTTTCTGCATCTATCGAGATGATCCTATGTTTTTTAACCTTCAGTTTGTTCATATGGTGTATCACATTGATTGATTTGCATATATTGAAGAATGCTTGCATTCCTGGGATAAACCCCACTTCCTCATGGTGTATGATTCTTTTATTGTGCTGTTGGGTTCTGTCTGCTAGTATTTGGTTGAGGATTTTTGCATCTATGTTCATCAGTGATACTGGCACGTAGTTTTCTTTTTCGTGACATCTTTGTCTCGTTTTTGTATCAGGGTGATGGTGGCCTCATAGAATGACTTTGGGAGTGATGAACACCATTTATTAAGAAAAATATTTTCCCCCACGGAGGGCTCCCTTATCAAATAATTGACCATATATGCCTGGGTTTATTTATCAGCTCTCAATTCTGTTCCTTTGGTCTGTGTGTCTGTTTTTATACCAATACCATACTCTTTTGATTACTGTGGCTTTGTAATGTAGTTTGAAATCAGTGATGCCTTTATCTTTCTTTGTCTTTCTCAAAATTGACTTTTTGGGTCATTTGTGGTTCCACAGGAATTTCAAGATGGTTCTTTTCTACTTCTGTTAAATATGCCATTGGAATTTTGGTAGGATTTGAGTTGAATCTCTAGATATCTTTGGATAGATGGACAGTTTAACAATATTAATTCTTCAGATGCATGATGTGTATCTTTCCATTTATAGGTGTCTTCAGTTTCTTTTATCAATCTCTTGTAGTTTTAAGTGTACAGAAATTTCTCCTTTGTTAAATTTGTTTCTTTAAATTTATTGTTTTTAATGCTATTGTAAATGGGATTGTTTTCTTTATTTCTCTAACATAATTCATTGTTAGTATATAGAAACACAACCGATTTTTGTATGTAGATTTTATATCCTGCAACCTCACTGAATTTGTTTATTTTAACAGTTTTTTTGGTGGAGTCTTTAGGGTTTTCTGTATATAAGATCCTGTCCTCTGAAAACAGAGGCAATTTTTCTTCGTCCTATCCAGTTTAGATGCTTTTCTTTTTCTTTTTCTTTTTCTTTTTTGCCTAATTGCTCTGGTTAGGACTTAAAGTACTATGTTGAAAACTCACCTCCTTTCAAGAAAACATCAAAATCACAATTAATTGCTGAACAACCATCAACAAGAAACACTGGAACCTACCAAAAATCATATTCTACATGCAAAGACAAAGAAGAAGCCACAGTGGGATAGTAGGAGGGGCACTGTTGCTATATAATCAAATCCCATGCCTACTGGGTGGGCGACCCACAAACTGGGAAATAATTATATTGCAGAGGTTCTCCCAGAGGAGTGAGAGTTCTGAGCCCCACATCAGGCTCCCCAGCCTGGGGGTCTGGCATTGGGAGGAATAGTGCCCAGAACATTTGGCTTTTAAGGCCAGCAGGGCTTAAGTGCAGGAGCTGCACAGGACTGGGAGAAACAGAGACTGCACTCTGAGAGAGCACACAGAAGGTTTCATGTATGCTGGGATCCAGAGCAAAGCAGTGACTCCATCGGAGCCTGGGCCAGACCTACTTGCGGATCTTGGAGGGTCTCCTGGGAAGGCGGGGATTGGTTGTGGCTCACTGTGGGGGCAGGGACACTGGTGGAAGAGGCCCCAGGGAATATTTATTGGTGTGAGCTCTCCCAGAGGTCGCCATTTTGTCACCGAGGCCTGGCCCTACCTAACAGCCTGCAGGCTCCAGTGGTGGTACACCTCAGGCCAAACAACCAACAGAGTGGGAATAAAGCTTCACCCATCAGCAGACAGGCTGCCTAAAATTATCCTGAGCTCACAGCCGCCTCTATACACACCCCTTGACATGGCCGTGCCCACCAGAGGGACAAGACCAAGCTCCACCTACCAGTGGACAGGCACCAGTCCCTCCCACCAGGAAGCCTGCACAAGCTCCTGGACCAAACTCACTCAGTGGATGGCAGGCAACACCAGAAGTAGGAGGAACTACAGACCTTTAGCCTGAGAAAGGGAGATCGCAAGCACAGAAAGTTGACAAAATTAGACGGCAGAGAACATGTTCTAGAAGAAGAAACAAGACAAAACCCCAGAACAACAACTAAGTGAAGTGGAGATGGGCAATCTGCCTGGAAACATATTCAGAGTAATGAGAGTAAAGATGATCCAGGATCTCAAAAAAAGAATGGCGGCACAGGGAGATCAGCTCGGTGCTTTGTGACCACCTAGAGGGGTGGGATAGGGAGGATAGGAGGGAGACACTAGAGGGAGGGGATATGGGTATATATGTATACATACAGCTGATTCATTTTGTTATACAGCAGAAACTAACACAACATTGTAAAGCCATTATACTCCAGTAAAGATGTTAAAAAAGAAAATGGCAGCACAGACCAAGAAGATATAAGATTCAAAGAACACACAGAGATAAATGATACAGTAACTGTAATGAAAAATACACGAGAAGGAATCAGTAGCAGAATAAATGAGGCAGAAGAGTGAATGAGTGAGCTGGAAGACAGATTTGTGGAAATCACTGCTGTGAAACAGAATTTTAAAAAAATGAAAAGAAATGAGGACAGCCTGAGACCTCTGGGGCAACACTAAACACACCAACGTTCGCATTATAGGGCTCCCAGAAGGAAAAGAGAGAGAGAAAGAGCCTGAGAAACTATTTGAAGAGATAATAGCTGAAAACTTCCCTAACATGGGAAAGGAAACACTCAAGTCCAGGAAGCACAGAGAGTCCCATACGGGATAAACCCGAGGAGGAACATGCCAAGACACATATTAATAAAACTGACAAAAATTAAAGACAAATAGGAAATATTAAAAGCAACAAGGGAAAAAGCAACAAATAACATACAAGGGAATGCTCATATGGTTATATGCTGATTTTTCAGCAGAAACTCTGCAGGCCAAAAGGGAGTGGCATGATATATTTAAAGAGATGAAAGAGACAAACATACAACCAAGAATGCTCTACCCTGCAATGCTCTCATTCACATATGATGGAGACATCAAAAGCTTTATAGACAAGCAAAAGCTAAGAGAATTCAACACCACCAAACCAGCTTTACAGCAAATGCTAAAGGAACTTCTCTAGGCAGAAAAGAAAGTGCCACAACTAGAAAAAGAAATTATGAAAGGGAAAGCTCACTGGTAAAGACAAACATACAGTAAAGGTAGGAAATCATCAACACACAAATATGATATCAAAATCAGCAATTGTGAGGAGGGATATTGGAAATGCATTTGAAATTAAGAGACCAGCAACTTAAAACAATCTGTGTGTGTGTGTGTGTGTGTGTGTGTGTGTGTGTGTGTGTGTGTACTGGTATATCAAAACCTCATGGTAACCACAAACCAAAAATACACAGTAGATACATACACAAAAAAAGAAAGCAATCTAAACAAAACTCTAAATATACTCATCTAATCAGAAGAGAAGAGAACAAAAGAGGAAGAGAAGAAAAAATATCTACAAAAACAAATTCTGAACAATTAATAAAATGGCAGTAAGAACATACATATTGATAATTACCTTAGATGTAAATGGATTAAATGCTCCAACCAAAGACATAGACTGGCTGAATGGATACAAAAACAAGATCTGTATATATGCTGTCTGCAAGAGACCCACTTCAGATCTAGGGACACATACAGACTGATAGTGAGGGGATGGAAAAAGTCATTCCATTGAAATGGAAATCAAAAGAAAGCTGGAGTAGCAATACTCATATAAGACAAAATAGACTTTAAAATAAAGACTGTTACAGGAGACAACGAAGGACACTACATAATGATCAAGAGATCAATCCAAGAAGAAGATATAACAATCGTAAATATATATGCACCCAATATAGGAACATCTCAATATATAAGGCAAATGTTGACATCCATAAAAGGAGAAATCAACAGTAATGCAATAATAGTGGGGGACATTAACACCAGACTTACATCAGTGAACAGATCATCCAGACAGAAAATCAATAAGGAAACACAAGCCTTAAATGACACATTAGACCAGAGGGACTTAATTCATATTTATAGAATATTCCACCTGAAAGCAGCAGAATACACGTTCTTCTCAAGTGCACATGGACCTCCTTCTCCAAGATAGATCACATGCTGGGCCACAAAGCAAACCTCAGTGAATTTAAGAAAATTGAAATCGTATCAAGCATCTTTTCTGAGCACAACGCTATGAGGTTAGAAATCAACTACAAGAAAAGAACTGTAAAAAACACAAACACATGGAAGCTAAACAACATGTTATGGAACAACCAATGGATCACTGAAGAAATCAAAGAGGAAATTAAAAATATTACCTAGAGACAAGTGAAAATGAAAACATGACGATCCAAAATCTTTGGGATGCAGCAAAAGCAGTTCTAGGAGAGAAGTTTATAGCAATACAGTCTTACCACAGGAAACAAGAAAAATCTCAAACAACCTAACCTTATACCTAAAGCAACTAGACAAAGAAGAACAAACAAAACCCAAAGTTAGTAGAAGGAAAAAAAACCCATAAAGATCAGAGCAGAAAGAAATGAAATAGGGACGAAGAAAACAGTAGCAAAGATCAATGAAACTAAAATCTGGTTCTTTGAGAAGATAAACAAAATTGATAAACCTTTAGCCACACTCATCAAGAAACAATGGGAAAGAGCTCAAATCAATAAAATTAGAAGTGAAAAACGAAAAGTTACAACTGACACCACAGAAACACAACGGATAATAAGCAACTAGTAGAAGCAACTATACACCAATAAAATGGAAAACCTGGAAGAAATGGAAAAATTCTAAGAAAGGGACAATCTTCCCAGACTGAACCCGGAAGAAACAGAAAATATGAACAGACCAGTCACAAGTACTGAAATTGAAACTGTGATTTTAAAACTTACAACAAACAAAAGTCCAGGACCAGATGCCTTCACAGGTGAATTCTATTCAACATTTAGAGAAAAATTAACACCTATTCTTCTGAAATTATTCCAAAAAATTGCAGAGGAAGGAACACTCCCAAACTCTTTCTCTGAGGCCACCATCATCCTAATACCAAAACCAGACAAAGATACCACAAAAAAAGAAAATTATAGGCCAATATCACTGATGAACATAGGTGCAAAAATACTCAACAAAATACTAGCAAACTGAATCCAACAATACATTAAAAGGATCATACACCCCTTTCAAGTGAGATTTATTCCAGCGATGCAAGGATTTTTCAATATCTGCAAATCAGTGTGATACACCACATTAACAAATTGAAGAATAAAAAGCATATGATCATCTCAATAGATGCAGAAAAAGCTTTTGACAAAATCCAACGCCAATTCTTGATAAAAGCTCTCCAGAAAGTGGGCATAGAGGGAACCTACCTCAACATAATAAAGGCCTTTATGAAAAACCCACAGCTAATAACATACTCAACAGTGAAAAGCTGAAAGCATTTCCTCTAAGATCGGGAACAAGACAAGGATATCTACTGTCACCACTTTTATTCCACATAGTTTTGGAAGTCCTAGCCCTGGCAGTCAGAGAAGGAAAAGAAATAAAAGGAATCCAAATTGGAAAAGAAGAAATAAAACCACTGCTGTATGCAGATGACATGATACTATACATAGAAAATCCTAAAGTTGCTACTGGAAAACTGCTAGAGCTCATCGATGAATTCAGTGAGGTTGCAGAATGCAAAATTAATACACAGAAACCTGTTGCATTTCTATACAGTAACAACGAAAGTTCATAAAGAGATATTAAGGAAACAATCCCGTTTACCATCACAACAAAAAGAATAAAATACCTAGGAATAAATGTACCTAAGGAGGCAAAAGACCTGTACTCTGAAAACTATAAGAAACTGACTGATAAAAGAAATCAAAGATGACAGAACCAGATGGAAAGATATACCATGTTTTTGTATTGGAAGAATCAACGTTGTGAAAATGAGTGTACTACCCAAAGCAATCTACAGATTCAGTGCAATCCCTATCAAATTACCAATGGCCTTTTTACCAGAACTAGAACAAAAGAATTTTACAGTTTGTATGGAAACACAAAAGACCCTGAATAGCCAAAGCAATCTTGAGAAAGAAAAACAGAGCTGCAGGAATTAGGCTCCCTGACTTCAGACTATACTACAAAGCTACAGTAATCAAGACAATATGGTACTGGCACAAAAATAGAAATATAGATCAGTGGTACAGGATAGAAAGCCCATAAATAAACTCACCCACCTATGGTCACCTAAACTATGACAAAGGAGGCAAGAATATACAATGGAGAAAAGACAGCCTCTTCAATAAGTGGTGCTGGGAAAACTGTACAGCTACATGGAAAAGAATGAAATTAGAACATTCTCTAACACCACACACAAAAATAAACTCAGAATAGATTACAGTAAGTCCCCTACATATGAACCTTCAAGTTGCCAACTTTCAAAGATGCGAACATGCGTTTGCATGTCCAGTCCACATTAAGTTAGTTCACGTGTCTGGCATACATTGTCATATGTGTGTATCCTCTACAAGTTGTGCTTTTGTGTACTCTACTGTACTATACTGTATAGAGTACAGTAGTACAGTGTCTTTATTTCAAGCCCAGGATGTCTGGAAGCAAGTGTAAAAGCAGCAGTGATGTAGCTGATACTGCTAAGAAGTGCCAAGCAATAACGATGGAAACAAAAATGAAAACAATTGAGAGAGTGGAGCAAGGCAAAAAGATGGTAGACGTTGCTCATTCTTATAACATGAGTCATTCAACCTTCGGCACAATTCTAAAGAACAAGGACAAGATCATGGAACATGTGAAGTCTACTGTGCCGATGATGTCGGCAGTAATATCGAAGAAATGTGTAAAAGTGGTGGAGGAGATGAAGAAACTTTTCAGTGTGTGGATGCAGGATCAGCATCAGCGTTGAGTCCCGTTCAGCTTAATGCTGATTCAAGAGAAAGCTAAAAGCCTTCAAGAGAAACCTAAAAGACTTGAGAAAGAAACATGGTGAAGAATCAGAGGGAGCATCTTTTAACGCCAGCCATGGGTGGTTTCATCAGTTCAAGGCTAGAGCCAACCTTCACAACATAAAAGTAAGTGGCGAGGCAGTGAGTGCAGATATGGTAGCTGCCTGGGAATTCCCTGAAACGCTTTGAGAAATTATTGATGAAGGCACGTATTTACCTGAGCAGGGTTTTAATGTGGATGAGATAAGACTGTACTGGAAGAGGATGCCAGACCAAAGTTACATCAGTAAGAAGGAAAAGTTGATGCCCGGCTATAAAGCAGCAAAGGATAGGCTAACTCTGTTGCTTGTTGGCAATGCTTCTGGCAATCTGAAGCTGAAGCCTCCCTTAGTTTATCATTCAGAGAACCCAAGAGCCCTTAAAAGCATAGCCAAGGGCTCTCTTCCTGTCGTGTGGAAGAGTAACCCCAAAGCCTGATTACACAGGCCATTTTCCAGGACTGGTTTTTCCACCACTTTATCTTGGAGGTAGAGAAATATTGCTTGGAGAAAGACGTCCCATTCAATATTCTTTTGCTGCTCGACAGTGCTCCAGGCCACTCCCCATTCATGGATGACTTTCATCCCAACGTCAGAGTAGTGCATCTGCCACCAAATACTACTGAATACATTGCTCATCCAGCCTATGGACCAGGGAGTTATAGCGACTTTCAAGAAACATCATTTATGTCACACTTTTCATCAGACAGTAAAGGTTAGTGATCAATCAGGAACAACCTTGTGACAATTTTGGAAGGACTATAACATCTGTAAGGCCGTAAAAAACATTGACTTTTCTTGGCGTAAGGTTATGGCCGTCACCATGAATGGGGTTTGGAAGAACCTTTGGCCGCAGTTTGTTCACGATTTTTGTGGATTTGAGAATGTGGATGAGGAGTACAAAGAGGTCTTCAGCAACTTCGTGACCCTCAGCAAGAAGCTGGAGCTAGATCTGCAAGAGGACAGCTTCACTGAACTCCTTTCTGTGCAACATGAGGAGCTTACTAATGAAGACCTGATGGAATTGGAGGCCCAGAGAAAGGACGAGGAGAGACAAGAGGAAGAAAAAGTAACTGAAGAACCAAAGAAATTCTTGATGCAGGAAATGGCAAGGGGGTTTTCTTTATATGAGGAGGTACTGTTAGTTTTTGAGGCACAGGACCCGAACGTAGAGCAATACACAAAGGTTGCAGCAGCCATTCAGAATGCCATCCAGTGCTACCATGTCATATATGACAAGAAGAAAAGAGCTACTACCCAGACATCACTGGATTGTTTTTTTCAAGAGAGTAGATAGAATTGAATCCAGCAAGGAACCAGAACCTGTGCCATCAGCGTCAGGCATTAGTGAAATTGCAGCTTGCCCTCCGTCACCTATGGCTGATGATCCTTCAGCTCTACCATCTCCCACCTCCCCTCCCTCCTCCAGTCAGTAACTCTTCTTGCCTGTTCACTTGATGCCAGCACCTGTATGCCAGCTGTTGTGCTGTACTACTGTACTTTTCAGGGTACTGTACTGTAAGATTAAAAATGTTTTATTTTTTGTGTTTGCTTGTTTTTATGTATTATTTGTGTGAAAAGTATTATAAATCTATTACAGTACAGTACTATATAGCCGATTTTGTTAGTTGGGTACCTAGGCTAACTTTGTTGGACTTAGAAACGCGCTCTTGCAATGGAACTTGTTCGTGTGTAGGGGACTTACTGTAACGATCTAAATGTAAGAGCAGATACTATAAAACTCTTAGAGGAAAACATAGGCAGAACACTCTTTGACATGAATTGCAGCAATATCTTTTTGGATCCACCCCTAGAGTAATGAAAATAAAAACAAAAATAAACGGGACCTAATTAAACTTAAAAACTTTTGCACAGTAAAGGAAACCATCAACAAAACGAAAAGACAACCACAGAATGGGAGAAAATATTTGCAAACAAAGTGACCAACAGGGGATTAATCTCCAAAATGTACAAATAGCTCATGCAGCTCAATAACAAAAAAAAACCAGACAACCCAATCAAAAAAGGGGCTGAAGACCTAAATAGACATGTCTCCAGAGAAGACATACAGATGGCCAAAAAGCACATGAAAAGATGCTCAGCATCGCTAATTATTAGAGAAATGCAAATCAGAAGTACAGTGAGGTATCTCCTCACACCTGTCAGAATGGCCATCATCAAAAAGCCACAAACATGAGCTTCCCTGGTGGCGCAGTGGTTGCAAGTCTGCCTGCCGGTGCAAGGGACACGGGTTTGTGCCCCGGTCAGGGAGGATCCCACATGCCATGGAGAAGCTAGGCCTGTGAGCCATGGCCGCTGGGCCTGCACGTCTGGAGCCTGTGCTCCGCAACAGGAGAGGCCACAGCAGTGAGAGGCCCACGTACCGCAAAAAAAAAAAAAAAAAAAGCCACAAACAATAAATCCTGGAGAGAGTGTGGAGAAAAGGGAACACTCCTACACTCTTTGCGGGAATATAAATTGATACAACCACTATGGAGAACAGTATGGAGTTTTCTTAAAAAACTAAAAATAGAACTACCATATGGTCTAGCTGTCCCACTTCTGGGCATATATCTGGATAAAACCATAATTTGAAAAGATACATGCACCCCAATATTTATTGCAGCACTATTTACAACAGCCAAGACATGGAAAGAACCTAAATGTCCATTGACAGAGGAATGGATAAAGACGATGTTGTACATATGTACAGTGGAGTATTACTCGGCCATAAAAAAGAGTGAAATAATGCCATCCATAATGCAGCAACATGGATGGACCTAGAGATAATCATACTAAGTGAACTAAGACAGAGAAAGACAAATATCATACGAGATCACTTATATGTGGAATCTAAAAAGATGATACAAATGAACTTATTTACAAAACAGAAACCAACTCACAGACTTTGAAAACAAACTTATGGTTATCAAAGGGGAAAGGTGGAGGGAGGTATAAATTAGGAGTTTGGGATTAACATATGCACACTACTGTATATAAAATAGATAATCAACAAGGACTTCCTGTATAGCACAGGGAACTCTACTCAATATTCTCTAATCATCTATATGGGAAAAGACTCTGAAGAAGAATGGATATATGTATATGTATAATAGAACCACTTTGCCGTACACCTGAAACTAACAACACATTGTAAATCAACTATACCCCAATATAAAATAAAAATTAAATTGAATAAAAAGAACTTAAATCAACTATACCCCAATATAAAATTAAATTGAATAAAAAGAACTTAAAAATAAAGTTTAGGGCTTCCCTGGTGGCGCAGTGGTTGAGAGTCCGCCTGCCGATGCAGGGGACACGGGTTCGTGCCCTGGTCCAGGAAGATCCCACATGCCGTGGAGCGGCTAGGCCCGTGAGCCATGGCCGCTGAGCCTGCGCGTCTGGAGCCTATGCCCTGCAACGGGAGAGGCCACAACAGTGAGAGGCCTGTGTACCGCAAAAAAAAAAAAAAAAAATTTAAAAATAAATTACTTAGGTCTAAAAAAAAGTACTATGTTGAACAGAAGTCGTGAGAATGAACATCCTTGTCTTGTTCCTGAATTTAGAGGAACACCTTTCACATTTCACCACTGAGTATGTTGTTAGCTGTTTTTTTGTCATATGGCCTTTGTTATTTTGAGATAGGCTCCTTTTATACCCAGTTTTTTGAGAGCTTTTATTATGAAAGAGTGTTGAATTTTGTCAAATACTTTATCTGTATCTATTGAGAGAATCATAGTATTTTTATCTTTCATTCTGTTACTGTAATGCATTATTTTTATTGATTTGTGTATGAACCATCCTTGCATCCGAGGAATAAATTCCACTTGATCATGGTGTATGATCTTTTTAATGGGCTGTTGAATTCTGTTTGCTAGTATTCTGTTGAGAATGTTTGCATCTATATTCATCAGGGATATTGGCCTGTTGCTTTTTTCTTGTGGTATTTTTATCTGACTTTGGTATTAGGGTAATGCTGGCCTCGTGATATGAGTTTTGGAGTGTTCCCTCTTCAATTGGAAGAGTTTGAGAAAGATTGGCATTAATTCTTCTTCAAATGTTTGATATAAATCACCACTAAAACCATCTGGTCCTGGTATTTTCTTTGTTGGGCTGTTTTTGATTACTGATTCAGTCTCCTTATTATTGGTCTGTTCTGATTTTCTGTTTCTTCCTGATTCAGTCTTAGTGGGTTGTCTGTTTAACTTTGTTTCATTATTTTTTTTCTATTATCTTTCTAGTCTCTATATCATTTATCTCTGCTCTAATCTTTAATTCCCTCCTGCTAAATTTGGGCTTAGTTTTTTCTTTATAATTCCTTGAGAAGTAAAGGTAGGTTGTTTATTTGAGATCTTTTCTTAATGTAGGCATTTATTGCTATAAACTTCCTTCTTAGAACTATCTTTGCTGCATTCCCTAAGCTTTGATATATTTTCTTTGTTGTTTTTGTTCTCAAAATACTTTATAATTTGCCTATTCATTTCTTCTTTGATCCGTTGATTATTCAGGAGTGTGTTGTTTAATTTCCATGCATTTGTAAATTTTTCATTTTTCTTCATGTTATTTTTTTCTAGTTTCATGCCATTGCAGTGGGAAAAGATACTTGATATGATTACAATCTTCTTAAATTTGTTAAGGCTTGCTTTCTGGCCCAACATATGATTTATCCTAGAATATGTTCCATGTGTATGTGAGAGGAATATATATTCTGGTGCTGTTGAATGGAATGTTCTGTATGTGTCTATTCAGTCAATTTTGTCTGTAGTGTTAGGTCCACTATTGATTAATTTTCTGTTTGGATACCTATGTACTGTTGAAAGTGGGTTTTGAAATGTTCCCTACTGTTATTTATTTCTATTACTCCCTTCAGTTCAGTTAATGTTTGCTTTAAATATTTAGTTGCTCTAGTGTTGAATGTGTATGTATATACAGTTGTTATATCCTCTTGATGAATTGACCCCTTTGTCACTATATGGTGTCCTTCTTTGTCTCTTGTGACTGATTTTGAGTAAAGTCTATTTTGTCTGATAATTATAGCCACTCTTGCTCTCTTTTTGTTACCATTTGCATGGAATATCTTTTTCCATCTCTTCACTTTCAGCTTATGTGTGTCCTTAAAGCTAAAGTTAGTCTCTTGTAGATAGCACATTGTTGGATCTTGTTTTTGTTTGTTTTTTATCCATTCAGCCGCTCTGTGTCTTTGATTGGATAGTTTAGTTCATTTACATTTAAATATTGATAGTTAAGTGCTTACTAGTCCCATCTTGTTAATTGTTTGAGTTTTTAGTTCCTTTCTTCCTCTCTTGCTTTTTTCCTTTTTGATTTATTTTTATAATGGTGTGTCCTAATTCCTTTATCATATATGTGTTTTGCAAATATTTTCTCCCATTTTGTGGCTTGCCTTTTCATTCTCTTAACAGTGTCTTTCACAGAGCAGAAGTTTCTAATTTTAATGAAGTCCAGCTTCTTTTTTCTTTCATGAATTGTGCTTTCAGTGTTGTTTAAAAAGTCATCAGTAAACCAAATGTCACGTAGTTTTCCCCTATGTTACCTCTAAGAGTTCTGTAGTTTGAGGTCTTACATTTAGATTTACGATTGTTTTTGAATTAATTTTTGTGAAAGGTTTAAGGTCTGTGCTCAGATTTTTTTTCTTTTTTGCGTGTGGATGTCCAGTTGTTCCAGCACCAATTGTTTTAAAAAGACTTTATCCTCATTTTTTTGTACTTTCTGGTTTCCCCCTTCTACTAGTGTAGAAATTAATTACTGTTTGTATTCTTTTAATGATTGTCCTAAAAGAATAGAATCCTTACTTAACTGTCCACCATGTTTGTAGTCTCTCTCTGCTGCACTTTAGCTGCATATTTATTATGTCTTATCTTTCAGTTCACTAATTTTCTCTTCATCTGCTTATAAATTGCTATTAGTAAGCCTATCCATTATGTTGCCATTTGGGTTATTGTATCTTTCATTTCAAGTAGTTCTTTGTGCCCAAATCAGCAAGGTCACATTTTATAGTTTCTGTTTCTTATAAACTTGTGTGATGTGCAAAGTGTTTAACAACTGATACGGCTTGGGCAATAATCAGTCAGAATGGATACCAGCTGGAAACAACCACTGTAACTGTATCAATATGTACTATTGAATATCAACCTAGTTATATACTTTTTGAGCATATCTTTTATTTCCTTAAACCTTGAAAACAGAGATGTTTTATAGGCAGTTTTTGATAGTTCTTTTATTTACATCCTGAGAGTCTGTTTCTGTTGATTCTCATTTATGGTGTCTTGTTTCCTACTGTGCTTGATTTTTTTATGTTTCTACTCAAGATTCTTGAAAAATTATTTATGGAAATATTTTGAAGCCTAAGATGAAGGTGTCTTCCCCCAGAGAGGATTTACATTTGCTTCTTCCTATGTTTGGGACCAATGAAAACTAAATTCATAGCTTGACATCTTTTGGCCTCCCATATAATGTAATTTGGGGCTTTAAATACATGCGAAAGTCTGTTTGTATTACACCTTAGGGACTGGTTTTCCGTACCCCATTTTGTTGGATTCTTCTCAGAACCAAGGTATCTATCTTTCATTGCAGTCCCCTGAGGATGTGGATGAAAGTGGGTTTACTTCTGGTTTTCCCTTAGCCTAAGAGTGTGATCCCTTGAGCCTTGATGTCTATTTTCCTGACCTAGTAAGGTACATTAAAACTAAAGTTAACATTTGCCTAGGTTTACAAATGCCCAGCAGGAAAAAAAAAAGTAGCTTTAATTCTCCATTTACTTCTCTGGGACCTCACTTTTCCTTAGATATTGCTTGGTGATTGCTTTACTAGTCACTTGCTTTTGGAATTAAAAAAAAAATGCTATCCAACATTTTTTGGTTGTTTTCAGTAGGAGGGTTGGTTTGACATATATAATGTGCCCTATTTTCAGAAGCAGAGTTCAGTATTTCCATAGCATTTTAATAGAACAGTTCTTCAAAGATTTTTCTCAGATTCATGTCTTTTCATTATGAGTATCCCTCAGCCATTGTGACTATGTTAATAGTATTAGTAAAATATGGTAAAGTCTTCCTTATATGCTTTGTAAAAGAAACCCAGTATTTCTTTTTTCAGGCTAAAGAGGCGGTGACAGAAGCTGAACGATGTGATCCTACAAATATTTTCACTAAATTTTATGTATTCAAGATGGCAATCCTAGAGGGCAACTCTGACAGAGGTATAAATGTTATTTATGAGTTATATTTGACTGTTAACACAAAGAATAATTCTCTTTGGCTGTAATAGAGAAAAATAGCTTTTAAGACAATGGAGTTGAATATATATGCTAGCTTTCCTATGTAAAGATGATACAACCATACAAAAAGAAACTATGGAAGGTTGCATAAAAATAAAAGAACAGGGTTTGCCTACTGAAGGAGTAGGAACTGGGCAGATGTGGGGCAAGAATTGGGGGAAAGTCTTGTTCCTGTATACTTTTTTGTACTTTGTCATTTGAACCAGCCTATTAAAAATTAACTTTAAAAAACTGTGAGAGCAGGGAGAAATTATAATGCAGTCATTTAAGAATTGTCATTAGAGAATAGAAGTCTCCAGGATACCTTTTGATTGTACTTATTTGGGAAGTTATCGGTGAGAGATCTGGCCCTGAAATGTAGTTTCTCTCCACAGGGTTGACAGTGGTACAGTTGCTCACATGGACCTTATCCCATTAGTGCTTTGTCCTTTCCATTAAGTTAAGCGTAGTTTCCTAGCTAGTTGTCTGCACACACGTGTATCTTGACTTGGTCACAGAGTTACCTGTGCTGTGATATTATTCCTGCTCAGCTCTGGGTAGCTGAGCAAATCCTGGAGCTGTTTGAGCTTCAGACTGGTTGCCCTTTGTGAAGGGCACAAGTAGAGAAATTGAGAAGCTTGAGTTAATGGGTTCAAACAGAATTTATACTAGTCCAATTAAACAACTATTTGTGAATACCTACTAAATGTGCAGTGGAGTCTGTTATTCGCTCTGTAAGAAAAAGAAAGATGATTTATTCTGCTTTGAAAAAGAAATGTTCCACGGTAGTAAAGTATATCTGTATATTAATTAAGGACTAACAAATTGGAATCAGCTCTTTATCAAGGTTAATATTGCTGTTATGTCCATCATCAGGGTTTTCACTAGAGACTTCTGGGCATTTGTTTTTCTTGATATATTATGCTGAAGTATAGAAAAACTTGAAACTTTTGCCAGTAGAAATGGCAAAAAAAAAATAACCCCACACAACCAGATTTCCTTTCTTTTTTTTTTTAACATCTTTATTGGGGTATAATTGCTTTACAATGGTGTGTTAGTTTCTGCTTTATAACAAAGTGAATCAGTTATACATATACTTATGTTCCCATATGTCTTCCCTCTTGCGTCTCCCTCCCTCCCACCCTCCCTATCCCACCCCTCCAGGCTGTCACAAAGCACCGAGCCAATATCCCTGTGCCATGCGGCTGCTTCCCACTAGCTATCTACCTTACGTTTGTTAGTGTGTATATGTCCATGACTCTCTCTCGCCCTGTCACAGCTCACCCTTCCCCCTCCCCATATCCTCAAGTCCGTTCTCCAGTAGGTCTGCGTCTTTATTCCTGTCTTACCCCTAGGTTCTTCATGACACTTTTTTTTCTTAAATTCCATATATATGTGTTAGCATACGGTATTTGTCTTTTTCTTTCTGACTTACTTCACTCTGTATGACAGACTCTAGATCTATCCACCTCATTACAAATAGCTCAATTTCGTTTCTTTTTATGGCTGAGTAATATTCCATTGTATATATGTGCCACATCTTCTTTATCCATTCATCCGATGATGGGCACTTAGGCAGATTTCCTATTAAGGCTTTTCTTTTAACATTCTATTAAAATAAAATTATTTTACTTTTTTTTTTTTTTTTGCTGTACGCGGGCCTCTCACTGCCATGGCCTCTCCCGTTGCGGAGCACAGGCTCCGGACGCGCAGGCTCAGCGGCCATGGCTCACGGGCCCAGCCGCTCCGCGGCATGTGGGATCCTCCCGGACCGGGGCACGAACCCGTGTCCTCTGCATCAGCAGGCGGACTCTCAACCACTGCGCCACCAAGGAAGCCCTATTTTACTTTTTAAGCATAGCATTAGCTCAGTATTTTCATTTCTTCCCCAGTTATCTGTGTCCACTTTTTAGTCATGTTTATTGAAAATACATACAATAAAATTTACTGTTGCCTAGTGTATGATTTTATAAGGTTTATTTATATTAGTAATTCTATGAATTTTGACAATTGCTTACAGTCATGTAGCCAGCACCACAATCAAGATATAGAACAAAAAATTAACTCAGGCCCCTTTGTTGTCACTCCTTCCCACCACTTCCAGCCCTGATTCCTACTAATCTCATTTCTATCCCTATAATTTTGCCTTTTCCAGAATGTCATATAAATGGAATCATATAGTATGAAGCTTTTTGAGCCTTCTTTCACTTAGCGTAATACATTTGAAACTCATTCATACTGTTGTGTGTTCCCATAGTTTGTTCTTTTTTATTGCTAAGTAGTATTTCGTAAGTATGGATGTACCAAAATTTATACATTTACCAGTTGAAGGATATTTGGATGGTTTCCGGTTTGGGTGATTATAAATAAAGGTGCTATAAACATCTGTTTACAGATTTTGTATGATGACAGTATTTCACTTCTCTAGGGTAAATATCGAGGAATGGGTTTGCTGGGTTGTAAGTATATGTTTAACTTTGTTAGAAACTGCCAAACTCTTTTCTAAAGTGGCTATACAGTTTTATGTTCTAACTAGCTATGTATGAAAGTTCCAGTTGATCTACAGCCTCACCAGCACTTGGAATTGTCTGCTGATAAATTTCTTTAGCCATTCTAATAATGAGGTAGAGATACAGTACTGTGATTATAATTAGCATTTCCATAGTGTCCAATATTTGACATCCATATATCTTCTTTGGTGGAGTGTTTGTACAAATCTTTTGCGCAGTTTTCTATAAGAAACTTTGTGTTCTTATTGAGTTTCGAAGTTCTTTATATATTCTAGATACAAGGTATTTATCAGATATGTGTTTTACAAATTTTTCTTTTTATTTTCTTATCAGTGCATTTCATGACAAGATGATGAAGTCTAATTTATCTTCTTTTATGGATATTTTGGTATTGTATCTAAGAAATCTTTACCTAATCCATGGTCACAAAAAATTTTCCCTGTGTTTTCTTCAAGAAATTTTACAGTTTTAGGTATAAGTTTGTGGTTAGTTCTGTGGTCCATTTTGCATTAATTTTTTATATTTGACTTAAGGTATGGGTTGAAGTTCATTTTTTTTTTGCACATGGTTACCTAATCATTCCAGCTTCATTTATTTAAAAATTCTGTCCTTTCCCAACTGATTGCCTTTGTACCTTTAATGAAAATCAGTTGTCATATGTGCATGGGTCTCTTCTGGACTCTTCATTCTGTTCCACTGAACTACTCCTCTTTACCCCATTCCCACACTGTCTTGATTAATGTAGCTATGTAGTAAATTTGAAATCATGTAGTGTTAGTCCTCCAACTTTATTCTTCTCTTTTAAATTGTTTGGGCTATTCTAAGTCCTTTGTATATCTCTGTGAATTTTAAATTTTAAATAAGTTTTTCAGTTTCTACAAAGGTAAATATTGATTGGGATTACACTGACTCTGTAGATCAGTTTGGAGAAAATTGACATCTTCCAACCTGTGAACAAGTTATATTTAGGTCTTTAATTTCTCTCAGCAATCTTTTCTGTCTTTCAACATATAAGGTTTTGTGCACCTTTTGTCAGATTTATCGCTAAGTATACCGTATTTTATGCTATTTCAAATGGCATTTTTAAAAATCCTTCAGTTTCTGACTGTTCATCGCAAGTATGTAGAAATAGAATTGACTTTTGTGTATTGATTTGTATCCTACAGAGTTGCTAAACTCACTAGTTCCAGTGGCTTTCTTGTAGATTATTATGTTGACTGTGAATAAAGACAATTTTACTACTTCCTGTCCAATCTGGGTACAGTTTTTCATACTTTATTGTACTTGTTAGAATCTCCAGTAAAATTGGTAAAAAGCAGACATCCTTGACTTTTTCCTGATTTTAGAGGGAAAGCATCCAGTTTTCAATTATTAAGTATGATGTTAGCTGTAGGTTTTTCATAGATACCTTTTATCAGGTTGAGGAAGTTCCCTTCTGTTTCCTGTTTCCAGTTTCCAGGGAGTTTTTAATCAGGAGTGGATGTTGAATTTGGTCATATGATTTTTCTACATCTATTGAAATGATCAACTTTTTAAAAATATTTTTGGAGTACAGTTGATTTACAATGTTGTGTTAGTTTCAGGTGTACAGCAAAGTGAACCTGTTATACCTATACATATATCCACTCTTCTTTAGATTCTTTTCCCATATAGGCCATAACAGAGTATTGAGTAGAGTTCCCTGTGCTATACAGCAGGTCCTTACTAGTTATCTATTTTATATATAGTAGTGTGTGTATGTCAATCCCAGTCTTCTAATTTACCCATCCCCCCCACCCCCGAACCATAAGTTTGTTTTCTACATCTGTAACTCTATTCTGGTTTTGTAGATAAGTTCATTTGTAACCTTTTTTTTAGATTCCACATATAAGCGATATCATATGATATCTGTCTTTGACTTACTTCATTCAGTATGACAATCTCTAGGTCCATCCATGTTGCTGCCAGTGGAATTATTTCATTCTTCTTTATGGCGGAGTAATATTCCATTGTATATATGTACCACATCTTCTTTATCCATTCCTCTGTTGATGGAAATTTAGGTTGCTTCCATGTCCTGGCTATCGTAAATAGTGCTGCAGTGAACATTGGGGTGTATGTATCTTTTCGAATTACGGTTTTCTCCAGATATATGCCCAGGAGTGGGATTGCTGGATCATATGTTAGCTCTATTTTTAGTTTTTTAAGGAACCTGCATACTGTCCTCCATAGTGGCTGTACCAGTTTACATTCCCACTAAGAGTCTAATAGTGTTCCCTTTTCTCCACACCCTCTCCAGCATTTATAGTTTGTAGACTTTTTGTTGATGGCCATTCTGACCAGTGTGAGGTGATACCTCACTGTAGTTCTGATTTGCATTTCTCTAATAATTAGTGATGTTGAGCATCTTTTCATGTGCTTTTTAGCCATCTGTATGTCTTCTTTGGAGAAATGTTTATTTAGATCTTCTGCCTTTTCTTTTTCTTTTTTGCGGTACGCGGGCCTCTCACTGTTGTGGCCTCTCCCGTCGCGGAGCACAGGCTCCCGACGCGCAGGCTCAGCGGCCATGGCTCACGGGCCTAGCCACTCCGCGGCACGTGGGATCTTCCCAGACAGGGGCACGAACCCGTGTCCCCTGCATCGGCAGGCGGATTCTCAACCACTGCACCACCAGGGAAGCCCTTCTGCCCATTTTTTGACAGGTTTTTGTTTTGTTTTGTTTTGTTTTGTTTTTGATATTGACCTGCATGAGCTGTTTGTGTATTTTGGAGAGATTAATTTGTACTGGCACAAGAACAGAAATACACATCAATGGAACAGGATAGAAAGTCCAGAGATAAACCCACACACCTATGGTCAACTAATCTATGACAAAGTAGGGAAGAATATACAATGGAGAAAAGACAATCTCTTCAGTAAGTGGTGCTGGGAAAACTGGACAGCTATATGTAAAAGAATGAAATTAGAACACTCCCTAACACCATACAGAAAAATAAACTCAAAATGTATTAAAGACCTAAATATAAGGCTGGATACTATAAAACTCCTGGAGTAAAACATAGGCAAAACACTCTTTGACATAACTCACAGTAACATCTTTTTTGTTTGTTTGTTTGTTTGTTTGCGGTACGCGGGCCTCTCACTGTTGTGGCCTCTCCCGTTGCGGAGCACAGGCTCTGGACGCACAGGCCCAGCGGCCATGGCTCACGGGCCCAGCCGCTCCACGGCATGTGGGATCCTCCCAGACCAGGGCACGAACCCGTGTCCCCTGCATCGGCAGGCGGACTCTCAACCACTGTGCCACCAGGGAAGCCCCACAGTAATGTCTTTTTTGATCCCCTTCCTAGAGTAATGAAAGTAAAAACCAAAAATGAACAAATGGGACCTAAATAAACTTAAAAGCTTTTGCCCAGCAAAGGAAACCATAAACAAAACAAAAAGACAATCCTCAGAATGGGAGAAAACATTTGGAAATGAAATGATAATTTTTTTTTAAAGTTTGTTAATATGGTCAGTTACATTGATTTTTCAACAGATAAACCAATGCTGCATTCCTGGGATAAGCTCCACTTAGTCATGATGTGTTCTTTTTTAAATATAATGTTAGATTTGATTTGTTAACAGTTTAAGGATATTTGTACCTGTGTCCATCAGTGATACTGGTCTCTAGTTTTTCTGTAATGTTTTCGGTTTTGCAATTAGGGTAATGCTTACTACGTAGAATGAATTGGAAAATACACCCTCTTTTTCCGTCTTCTAGAAGAATTTGTGTTGCTCAGTTGGTATTATTTCTTTGTTAAATGTTTGCTAGAGTTCACAAGTGAAGCCATCTGGGGCTGGAGTTTTCTTTATGAGAAGGTTTTTAATTATAAGCTCAATTTCTTTAATAGACAAAAGGTTTCTTCAGGTTATCTATTATTTCCAAACTGAGCTTTGGTAGTTTGTGTCTTTCAAGAAATTTGTCTGTTTCATCTAAGTTGTTGAAATTATTGGCCTAAAGTCATTCATTATATCATCCATTATCCTTCTGACATCTGTCAAATCTTTAGTGATGTCACCTTTATCATTCCTGATATTTGTAATTTGTGTCTTCTCTCTTTTTCTCCCTGTCAGAGTGGCTACAAGTTGATCAATTTTATTGCTCTCAAAGAACCAGCTTTTGGTTTCATTAATTTTTCTCTATTGTTTTTTTCTGTTTTCTATTTCAGTTATAAATGTTCTGATCTTTATCATTTCCATTCTTCTACTTACTTTGAGTTTCATTTGCTCTTTCTTTTCTGCTTTCCAAAGGTGAAAGCTGACGTCATTGATTTAAGACTTTTATTCTGGTTTAACATAAACAGTTAATGCTATAAATTACCTTCTAAGTATTGCTTTAGTGACAATACACAAATTTTGATATATTGTGTTTTCATTTTAATTCATTTCAAAATACGTTGCAATATGACCGTTGACGCCAGTGTAAACCCATGGATTATTTAGAAGTATGCTATTTATTTTCCAAACATTTGCAGATTTCCAGAGAACTTTTTTATTAATTTAATTTAATTCTGTTTTAGTGTAAGATCATAAGTTTGTATGACTTGAATCTTTTAAAATATGTTGATGCTTTTTATATGGCTCAGAATATTCTCTTTCTTGGTAAATGTTCCATGTGCACCAGAGAGAAATGTGTATTTTGCTGGTGTAAGGTCAAGTGTTCTATAAATGTCAGTCACGTCAAGTTGATTAATAGTGTTAAATATCCTTGCTGATTTTCTGTCTACTTCTCCTGTCAGTTATTTGAGAGAGGTTATTGAAATCTTGGACAATAATTATGGATTTGTTCATTACTCCTCATAGTTCTATCAGTTTTCGCTTCTTGCATTTTGAAATTTTGTTATTGGATGCATAAACATTTAGGATTATGTCCTCATAATGAATTGATTCCTTTATCATCATGAAATAACCTACTACCACTGGTAATAATCTTTGCTCTGAAGTCTGTTTTGTCTGATATTAATATAACCCCTCCAGCTTTCTTTTGATTATCTCTACTATATACATATTATCCCATCATTTTCTTTTAACCAATTTTGGCTTTATATTTAAAGTGTGTTTCTTGTAGGTAGCATATAGTTTAAAGTTGCTTTCTTCAATTCAGTCTACCTTTTTTTTTTTTACATCATTATTGGAGTATAATTGCTTTACAATGGTGTATTACTTTCTGCTTTATAACAAAATGAATCAGCTATACATACACGTATATCCCCATATCTCCGCCCTCTTGCGTCTCCCTCCCAGCCTCCCTTTCCCACCCCTCTGGGGGTCAGAAAGCACCAAGCTTATCTTCCTGTGCTATGTGGCTGCTTCCCACTAGCTATCTATTTTACATTTGGTAGTGTATATATGTCCATGCCACTCTCTTACTGCGTCCCAGCTTACCCTCCCCAATCCCCATGTCCTCAAGTCCATTCTCTACATCTGCATCTTTATTCCTGTCCTGCCCCTAGGATCTTCGGCACCATATATATATTTTTAGATTCCGTATATATGTGTTAGCATACAGTATTTGTTTTTCTTTCTGACTTATTTCACTCTGTATGACAGACTCTAGGTCCGTCCACCTCACTACAAATAACTCAATTTCGTTTCTTTTTATGGATGAGTAATATTCCATTGTATATATGTGCCACATCTTCTTTATGCATTCATCTGTCAGTACACACTTAGGTTGCTTGCATGTCCTGGCTACTGTAGATAGAGCTGCAATGAACATTTTGGTACATGTCTCTTTTTAAATTATGGTTTTCTCAGGGTATATGCCCAGTAGTGGGATTGCTGGTTCATATGGTAGTTCTATTTTTAGTTTTATAAGGAACTTCCATACTGTTCTCCATAGTGGCTGTATCAATTTACATTCCCACCAACAGTGCAAGAGGGTTCACTTTTCTCCACACCCTCTCCAGCATTTACTGTTTGTAGATGTTTTGATGCTGGCCATTCTGACTGGTGTGAGCTTATACCTCATTGTAGTTTTGATTTGCATTTCTCTCATGATTAGTGATGTTGAGCATCCTTTCATGTGTTTTTTGGCAATCTGTATATCTTCTTTGGAGAAATGTCTATTTAGGTCTTCTGCCCATTTGTGGATTGGGTTGTTTGTGTTTTTTTTATACTGAGCTGCATGTGCTGCTTGTATATTTTGGAGATTAATCCTTTGTCAGTTGCTTCATTTACAAACATTTCCTCCCATTCTGAGGGTTCTCTTTCCATCTTGTTTGTGTTTTCCTTTGCTACGCAAAAGATTTTAAGTTTCATTAGGTCCCATTTTTTAATTTTTGTTTTTATTTCCATTTCTCTAGGAGGTGGGTCAAAAAGGATCTTGCTGTGATTTATGTCATAGAGTGTTCTGCCTATGTTTTCCTCTAAGAGTTTGATAGTGTCTGGCCTTACATTTAGGTTTTTAATCCATTTTGAGTTTAGTTTTGTGTATGGTGATCCATTTTGAGTTTAGTTTTGTGTATGGTGTTAGGGAGTGTTCGAATTTCATTCTTTTACATGTACTGTCCAGTTTTCCCAGTGCCACTTATTGAAGAGTCTGTCTTTTCTCCATTGTATGTTCTTGCCTCCTTCATCAAAGATAAGGTGACCATACGTACATGGGTTTATCTCTGGGCTTTCTATCCTGTTCCATTGATCTATCTTTCTGTTTTTGTGCCAGTACCATACTGTCTTGATTATTGTAGCCTGGTAGTATAGTCTGAAGTCCAGAGCCTGATTCCTCTAGCTCCGTTTTTCTTTCTCAAGATTGCTTTGGCTATTTGGGGTCTTTTGTGTTTCCCTACAAGTTGTGAAATTTTTTCTTCTAGTTCTACGAAAAGTGCCATTGGTAGTTGGATAGGAATTGCATTCAATCTGTACATTGCTTTGGGTAGTATAGTCATTTTCACAGTGTTGATTCTTCCAATCCAAGAACATGGTATATCTCTCCATCTGTGTGTATCATCTTTAATTTCTTTCATCAGTGTCTTATAGTTTTCTGCGTACAGGTCTGTTGCCTCCTTAGTTGGTTTATTCCTAGGTATTTTATTCTTTTTGTTGCAGTGGTAAATGGGAGTGTTTCCTTAATTTCTCTTTGAGATTTTTCATCTTTAGTGTATACGAATGCAAGCGATTTCTGTGCATTAATTAATTTTGTGTCCTGCTACTTAACCAAATTCATTCATTAGCTCTGGTAGTTTTCTGAAAGAATCTTTAGGATTCTCTATGTATAGTATCATGTCATCTGCAAACAGTGACAGCTTTACTTCTTCTTTTCCCATTTGGATTCCTTTTATTTCTTTTTCTTCTCTGATTGCTGTGACTAAAACTTCTAAAACTATGTTGCATAATGATGGTGAGAGTGGACAACCTTGTCTTGTTCCTGATCGTAGAGGAAATGGTTTCAGTTTTTCACTGTTGAGAACGATGTTGGCTGTGGGTTTGTCGTATATGGCCTTTATTATGTTGAGGCAAGTTCCCTCTATGCCTACATTCTGGAGGGTTTTTATCATAAATGTGTGTTGAATTTTGTCAAAAGCTTTTTCTGCATCTAATGAGATGATCATATGGTTTTTCTCCTTGAATTTGTTGATATGGTTTATCACATTGATTGATTTACATATATTGAAGAATTCTTGCATTCCTGAGATAAAGCCCACTTGATCATGGTGTACAATCCTTTTAATTTGCTGTTGGATTCTGCTTGCGAGTATTTTGTTGAGGATTTTTGCATCTTATGTTCATCAGTGATATTGGCCTGTAGTTTTCTTTCCTTGTGACATCTTTGTTTTTGTTTTTGTTTTTTGGCGATACGCGGGCCTCTCACTGCCGTGGCCTCTCCTGACGCAGAGCACAGGCTCCGGACGTGCAGGCTCAGTGGCCATGGCTCACAGGCTCAGCCGCTCTGCAGCATGTGGGATCTTCCTGGACTGGGACATGCACCCGTGTCCCCTGCATCGGCAGGCGGACTCTCAACCAGTGCGCCACCAGGAAAGCCCTGTGACATCTTTGCCTGGTGTTGGTATCAGGGTGATGTTGGCCTCAGTATGAGTTTGGGAGTGTTCCTCCCTCTGCTATATTTTGGAAGAGTTTGAGTAGGATAGGTATTGCTCTTCTCTAAATATGTGTTAGAGTTCACCTGTGAAGCCTTCTGGTCCTGGGCTTTTTATGTTAGAAGATTTTTAATCACAGTCTCAATTTCACTGCTTGTGTTGGTCTGTTTATGTTTTCTATTTCTTCCTGGTTCAGTCTCGGAAGGTTGTGCATTTCTGAGAATTTGTCCATTTCTTCCAGGTTGTCCATTTTATTGGCATATAGTTGCTTGTAGTAATCTCTCATGATCCTTTGTATTTCTGCAGTGTCAGTTGTTACTTTCTTTTCATTTTTAAATCTACTGATTTGAGTCTTCTGCCTTCTTTTCTTGATGAGTCTGCCTAATGGTTTATCAATTTTGTCTGTCTTCTCAAAGAACCAGCTTTTAGTTTTATTGATCTTTGCTGTCGTTTCCTTCATTTCTTCATTTATTTCTGATCTGATCTTTATGATTTTTTTCTTTCTGCTAACTTTGGGGTTTTTGGTTCTTTTTTCTCTAACTGCATTAGGTGTAAAGTTAGGTTGTTTATATGAGATGTTTCTGGTTTCTTGAGGTAGGATTGTATTGCTGTAAACTTCCCTCTTAGAACTGCTTTTGCTGCATCCCATGGGTTTTGGGTCGTCATGTTTTCATTGTCATTTGTCTCTAGGTATTTTCTGATTTCCTCTTTGATTTCTTCAGTGACCTCTTGGTTATATAATAGTGTATTTTTTAGTTTCCATATGTTTGTACTTTTTACAGATTTTTTCCTGTAATTGATATCTAGATTCATAGCTTTGTGGTCAGAAAAGATACCTGATACAATTTCAATTTTCTTAAATTTAGCAAGGCTTGATTTCTGACCCACAATATGATCTGTCCTGGAGAATGTTGCATGAGCACTTGAGAAGAAAATGTATTCTGTTGTTTTTGGATGCAATAATCCTGTAAATTATCAGTTAATTATCAGTTAAGTCATCTTGTTTAATATATTATTTAAAGCTTGGTTTCCTTATTTATTTTCATTTTGGATAATCTGTCCGTTGGTGAAAGTGGTGTGTTAAAGTCCCCTGCTATGACTGTGTTACTGTCGATTTCCCCTTTTATGGCTGTTAGCATTTGCTGTTAGGAGCATAAATATTTACAATTGTTATATGTTTTTCTTGGATTGATCCCTTGATCATTATGTAGTGTCCTTCTTTGTCTCTTTTAATAGTGTTTATTTTAAAGTCTCTTTTGTCGGATATGAGAATTGCTACTCCAGCTTTCTTTTGATTTCCAATTGCGTGGAGTATCTTTTTCCATCCCCTCACTTTCAGTCTGTATGTGTCCCTAGGTCTGAAGTGGGTCTCTTGTAGACAGCATATATATGGGTCTTATTTTTGTATCCATTCAGCCAGTCTCTGTCTTTTGGTTGGAGCATTGAATCCATTTACATTTAAGGTAGTTATCGATATGTATGTTCCTATTACCATTTTCTTAATTGTTTTGGGTTTGTTATTGTAGGTCTTTTCCTTCTCTTGTGTTTCCTGCCTAGAGAAGTTGCCTTCGCATTTATTGTAAAGCTGGGTTGGTGGTGCTGAATTCTCTTAGCTTTTGTGTGTCTGTCAAGGTTTTAATTTCTCTGTCGAATCTGAATGAGATCCTTCCTGGGTAGAGTAATCTTGGTTGTAGGTTTTTTCTTTTCATCACTTTAAATATGTCCTGCCACTCCCTTCTGGCTTGCAGAGTTTTTGCTGAAAGGTCAGCTGTTAACCTAATGGGGATTCCCCTGTATGTTATTTGTTGCTTTTCCCTTGCTGCTTTTAATAATTTTTCTTTTCATTTAAGTTTTGATAGTTTGATTAATATTTGTCTTCACATGTTTCTCCTTGGATTTATCATGTATGGGACTCTCTGCGGCTCCTGGAATTGATTGACTATTTCCTTTCCCGTATTATGGAAGTTTTCAATTATAATCTCTTCAAATATTTTCTCAGTCCCTTTCTTTTTCTTTTCTTCTTCTGAGACCCCTATG
Source organism: Monodon monoceros (assembly GCF_005190385.1). NCBI lineage: Eukaryota > Metazoa > Chordata > Mammalia > Artiodactyla > Monodontidae > Monodon > Monodon monoceros. The sequence continues at coordinate 59,069,189 of NW_021703779.1, read as the reverse complement.
ATTCGAATGTTGGTGCATTTAATGTTGTCTCAAAGGTCTCTGAGACTGTCCTGAATTCCTTTCATTCTCTTTTCTTTATTCTGCTCTGTGGTAGTTATTTCCACTATTTTATTTCCCAGGTCACTTATCCGTTCTTCTGCCTCAGTTATTCTACTATTGATTCCTTCTAGGGAATTTTAATTTCATTTATTATTGTGTTGTTCATCATTGTTTGTTTGCTCTTTAGTTCCTTTTGATCCCTGTTAAATGATTCTTGTATTTTCTCCATTCTGTTTCCAAAATTTTGGATCATCTTTACTATCATTATTCTGAATTCTTTTTCAGGTAGACTGCCTATTTCATCTTCACTTGTTAGGTCTGGTGGGCTTTTGCCTTCCTCCTTCATCTGCTGTGTGTTTCTCTGTCTTCTCATTTTGCTTAACTTACCGTGTTTGCCATCTTCTTTTTGCAGGCTGCAGGTTCTTAGTTCTTGTTGTTTTTGGTGTCCGCTCCCAGTGGGTAAGTTTGGTTCAGTGGATTGTGTAGGCTTCCTGGTGGAGCTGACTGGTGCCTGTGTTCTGTTGGATGAGGCTGGATCTTGTCTTTCTGATGGGCAGGACTGTGCCCGGTGGTGTGTTTTGGGGTGTCTGTGACCTTATTATGATTTTAGGCAGCCTTTCTGCTACTGGGTCGTGTTTTGTTCCTGTCTTGCTAGGTGTTTGGCATAAGGTGTCCAGCACTGTAGCTTGCTGGTCATTGAGTGGAGCTGGTCGTAGCGTTCAGATGGAGATCTCTGGGAGAGCTTTCGCTGTTTGATAATACGTGGAGCAGGGAGGTCTCCTGTGGTTCAGTGTCCTGAACTCGGGTCTCCCACCTCAGAGGCACAGGCCTGACACCCAGCTGGAGCACCAACACCCTGTCAGCCACACAGCTCAGAGGAAAAGGAGAAAAAAGGAAAGAAAGAAAAATAAGATAAAATGGAATTATTAAAATAAAATATTAAAAATTAAAAAGTAATAAAAAGAAGAAAGAAAGAAGAGAGCAACCAAACCAAAAAACCAATCCAACAATGATAACAAGTGCTAAAAACTATACTAAAAAAAAAAAAAAACAACGGACAGACAGAACCCTAGGACAAATGGTAAAAGCAAACCTATACAGACAAAATCACATACACATATACACGCATGCAAAGTGAAAAAGGAAAAAGTATATGTATCTATATATTAAAAAAAAGGAAGAGAGCAACCAAGTCAATACACAAATCTACCAGTGATAATAAACTCTAAATATTGAAATACGATAAACATAAAACCAGAAACAAATTAGATGCAGAAAGCAAACCCCAAGTCTACATTTGCTCCCAAAATCCACTGCCTCAATTTTGGGATGATTCGTTGTCTATTCAGGTATTCCACAGATGCAGGGTACATCAAGTTGAATGTGGAGATTTAATCCACTGCTCCTGAGGCTGCTGGGAGAACTTTCCCTTTCTCTTCTTTGTTCGCACAGCTCCTGGGGTTCAGCTTTGGATTTGGCTCCGCCTCTGCGTGTAGGTCTCCTGAGGGCATCTGTTTTTCGCTCAGACAGAGTGGGGTTAAAGTAGCAGCTTGATTAAGGGGCTCTGGCTCACTCAGGCCAGGGGGAGGGAGGGGTACGGAATGCGTGGCGAGCCTGTGGCGGCAGAGGCCACCGTGAAGTTGCAACAGCCTGAGGCATGCCGTATGTTCTCCTGGGGAAGTTGTCCTTGGATCATGGGACCCTGGCAGTGGCGGGCTGCACAGACTTTCGGGAGGGGCTGTGTGGATAGTGACCTGTGCTTGCACACAGGCTTCTTGGTCCTGCAGCAGCAGCCTTAACGTTTCATGCCCGTCTCTGGTGTCTGTGCTGATAAACGCAGCTCTCATCTGTCTCTGGAGCTTGTTTAGGCAGTGGTCTGAATTGCCTCTCCTTGCACACCCTGAAACAATGGTCTCTTTCCTCTTAGGCAGTTCCAGACTTTCTCCCAGACTCCCTCCCGTCTAGCTTTGGTGCACTAGCCCCCTTCAGGCTGTGTTCAGCCAGCCAACCCTAGTCCTCTCCCTGGGACCTGACCTCCGACTCCGGAGTTTCAGCTCCCAGCCCCTGCCCACCCCAGCGGGTGAACAGACAAGCCTCTCAGTCCGGTGAGTGCTGGTCGGCACTGATCCTCTGTGCGGGAATCTCTCCGCTTTGCCCTCTGCACCCCTATTTCTGCACTCTCCTCCATGGCTCTGAAGCTTACCCTCCAACCCCCCCGCCCCCCCCCCCCCCCGCAGTCTCTGCCAGTGAAGGGCCTTCCTAGTGTATAGAAACTTTTCCTCCTTCACAGCTCCCTCCCAGAGGTGCAGGTCCTGTCCCTATTCTTTTGTCTCTGTTTTTTCTTTTTCCTTTTGCCCTACCCAGGTACATGGGTATTTTCTTGCCTTTTGGGAAGTCTGAGGTCTTCTTCCAGCATTCAGTAGGTGTTCTGTAGGAGTTGTTTCACAAGTAGATGTATTTCTGATGTATTTGTGGGGAGGAAGGTGATCTCCGCGTCTTACCCCTCCACCATCTTAAAGGTCTATCTCTGTCTTTTAATTGGATCATCTAGACCATTTATATATATATATATATATATATATATTTTTTTTTTTTTTTTGCGGTACGTGGGCCTCTCACTGTTGTGGCCTCTCCCGTTGCAGAGCACAGGCTCTGGACTCACAGGCTTAGTGGCCATGGCTCACGGGCCTAGCCGCTCCGTGACATGTGGGATCTTCCCGGACCAGGGCACGAACCCGTGTCCCCTGCATCGGCAGGTGGACTCTCAACCACTGCGCCACCAGGGAAGCCCTAGACCATTTATATTTTAACGTGATTACTGATATGGCTAAGTTTAAATTTAGCATCTTGTTATTTGTCTTCTATTTGTCCTATCTGGTCTTTGTTGCCATTTTTCTTTTTTCTGCCCTTCTTGTAGATTAATTAATATTTTATAATTATGTTTATCTCATTCTTTGGCTTATTAGGTATAACTTTTTGTTTTGTTATTTTAGTTGTTACTTAAGGCCTATAGTACATACGTATCTAACTTATCATGGTCTGACTTGAAGACATATAAGGAAATATAATACCACCATTCTTTTTTTTTTACTTTATTCTGTATTAGAATCCACTATATGGATGTACCAAATTGTATTTAACCCATACATTATTGATGAAATTTAGGTTCATTCCATATTTCACTCTTACAAAAAATTGCTGTGTGAACATATTTGTATGTTGTATATTCACTTTTCGGATGTATCCATGGAATAAATTCATAGAGATGAATTGCCTAGTTGGGCATTTTTGTGACATTCAAGTCCTCCTTGACAGTTTAGCAATTTAGATGACTTTATGAAAATTAATATTTTAAAGATATTAATGCTCTTAAAACAAATTCCAAAGTCATTGGGATATAATTAACCAGAGATAGCTATTATCTTTGATAAGAGTATCTCATTTTTTAATTGTTTCCTTGTTTTTCAGCTTTGCAGGCAATTGCTCCTTCAGAGAATTTATTAAGAGCTGAAGAACAAGAAGAGAATGATGTAGTTACAAATAGAAGTTTAGTTTCCATGTTCCTCAATTTAGCTGCCCAGCTTGCTCTACAGGTAATTCTTATGTACCCGTCTATGAGATTTTTACCTCTTTTCCATTTTCAGAGACAATTAGAATGGAATCATCATCAGTTAGGCACAGGAGAGGCCTTTCTTTACCCTCTATTTTGCCTCATTGTTTTCACACCAAGCTTTGTTGCAGAATTGCTTTATTTCTCTTCATTGCTTTATGATATAGAGAAAAGTAAATAAAACAAAGTGAGGTAATAGTTTTGAGCTTAAAACAACAGAAAAACTAAGCATAGCAAAACATTAACTTTTATTAGAAACTTGAGATTTGAAGTACTATACCATGCAAAAAAATAATCATCTATTTGGAAACTTATCTTTATCATCAGTTTGCCAAAAAAAAAAACACAGTTTAAATCTTAATGGATCTTTTTAGTTTGTAACCAGAAAGCGACTTTAGTTTAGAAGTAATAAATACTTGCACCTCCTTTGTTTACTTGCAAAATTCTGGTCTTAGTAATATACAGGATTAGGAGAAGCATTGTAGCAACTGTGGAGCTCTTGGACTAGGTGATAGACCAGGTTTGAATTCTGGCTCTGCCACTTAAGTGCTTCCCTTCTTTGAATCTTAATTTCATCATTTGTAAAATAAAGATAATACCTAACTCCAGTGTTATTTTGAAAATTAAGTAAGAGGATGGCTGAAAATGTGATTTGTTATTAAAGAAGCTTGATCTACGCATATAGTGTTTCTGTTCTTATTAACGATATACAATCTGGCCACAGCTGTCTCTTCTACTTTATCTCATATTACTCCCCTGTATCATCATTATAGTGATATAAGCCACCATTACGTTAGGCACAGGATCTAGAATGGTGGAGGCACAGGCCCTCTATAACTCCAAACAAATACTGTGTTTGTCAAACAGGCCAGTCACATTCCTTTTTCTGTGTCTGGTTTATACCATCCCATCTTTTAAGAAATGTTCTTATTTAAATGCCACCTTTTCAAAGTCCAACTTAAGATTTCCTTCCGCTGTAGAGACTTCCCAAATCAATTCCAGTCCTCAGTTGCTCTCTTTCTACTCTAAGTTTCAGTAATTTTTAACGTGTATGCTAATTATTTGGTCTGTATCATATATACTGCCTTATATTGCTAATGCATGGATTGTCTTACTTGACTTACAAAGTCCTTGAGGGCCATATTTCTAGTACCTTGCCCAATATCTTGCCCAAAGTAGTAGCTGAATACAGTTTTGAATGATATGTTTTGATGTTAATGAATAGGATAATAGAACTCCTGGAAGAGGAAAAATATTTGGCAAATGTAGATACATGATGTGCTTGTGCAGGAAATGAGAGAAAAATCTCTAATGGGGAACCCAAAGGCAAATATCTTTTTAAAGGAAGGTTTATAAAGTTACATTTGATGGAAAGCAGAAGAAAGCCAATGGAAGAATTATGGAACTATATTTCTGAAAAGGAAAATAATTTTAATAGAGGAGAAAGAATCAGGGAAAAAAAAAGCCTCAAGTAGTTTGAATTAGAAGATGGAAGGAAGGATGGATGAGCCAAACCCAGGAAACTGAATATATCTCTACAAAAGAACAAGGGTGGAATCCAGTTTTTACTTACTACAGTTGCTTTGCAAAAGGCATTTCAAGTGCTAGTGAAACTATCATTCATTCAGCAAATATTTATTGAGCACCTACTAAGTGCCAGGCACTGTTATAGTCTCTTGGGATAAATTAGTAAACAAAACAGTGATATGCCTTCTTGGAGCTAACATTCAAGCAGGAGGAGAGAAGATAATGATAAGCATAATAAATAAGAAATTATATGTAATATGTTAGAAGTTGATAATAATATAGAAAAAATAGAGCAGGATAACAATCCTCTGGGATTGGTGTGAGTTATTTTTTTTAAATAGGGTGGTGAAGATAGGTCTCATTGAGGAGATGACATTTGTACAAAGACTTGAAATTGTTGAGGGAGTTAGCCCTGTAGATATATGGGGGGAGTTAAGAGGAAGAGTAATACAGGCAGAGGTAACAGCCAATACAAAGGCCCTAAGGTATGTATCAAGGAAGCAAGTATGGCTAGAATGAATAAAGGGTGGGATTAGTGAGAGATGAAGTCAGAGAGGTGATAGTCTGGATTATGTAGATCCTTATAGGCCAGTGAAAGGACTTTGACTTTTAATCTGAATGACATGGGGAACCATTGGAAGGTTTTTAACAGAGCAGTGACATGATTTGACTTTCATTTTGACAGAAATACTCTTGGCTGTTTTATTGAAAATAGACCATAAAAGAACCAAGCAAGGAGACCTGTTAGGAAGTTTTCAAAGTAATCCAGGGAAGATTAAGGTGACTCAGATAAGGGAGGTAACAGTGGAGGTAAATGATAACAGAATTTGCTGACAGATTGGATGAAGGGTATAAGAGAAAGAGACTGGGTCATCAAGTGGAGTTGCCATCAGTTGAACTAGGAAAGGCTGCAAATAGAGTACGGTTGGGGTGAAAATCAGGAGTTCAGTTTGGACATGATGCATTTGAGATGTCTATTAGACTATCCAAGTAGAGATCTGAATAGTCAGTTGTATATATGACTCCGGAGTTGTGAAAGAGGTCTGGGCTGAAGAGAAAAGTTTAATAAGAGTCATTAATATATAGATGGTATATAAAGCTATGAGACTGGCATGTCATCACCAAGGGAGTGAGTATATATGCAGTAGAGATGAGGACCAGAGACTGAGCCTGAAACCCTCAAACATTAATGGTTTGGAGAAAAGAAGAGGAACCAGTAAAGGATAATGAAAGGGAGTAATCCATGAGGTAGGGGAAAACAAGGATGATGTGGTGTCTTGGAAGCCAAATGTGTTTCATGGAGGAAAGAGTGATCAACTATGTTGAATGTTGCTCATAGGTCAAATACAGTGAGGACTGAGGACTGACCATTGGAATTTATAATATGGAGGTCATCGGTGAGTTTGACAAGAGCAGTTTTGGTAGAGGTAGGACAAACACCTGATTATAGTAGGCTCAAGAGAGAATTGAAGGAAAGGAATTGGATACAGTAAGTATAGACAATTCTTTAGAAGAGTTTACTACAAAGGGAAGAAAAGAAGTTGGGCAAGAAAACAAAATTTTTTTTAAAGTTGGGCAGTAGTTGGTGAGAGAAGTAGGATCAAGAGGTTTGTTTGTTTGCTTGAAATGGGATGAGTGAGAATGTTTATTTGCTAATAGGAATGACCCAGTTAAGAGAACAAAAATTGACAATGTGAGAGAGAAAAATGAAAATTGTTAGAGTAATGTCATTAAATAGGCAAGAGGTGATGGATGCGAGTGTATAAGTTTAGGGTTTGGCTCTAGGAAGAAACATGGATAGTTCATTTATGATAGCAGTTGAGAAGGCAGAGTATGTGGTGTGGTTCCTGGTGTGTGAATAGATGTGGTAGTGGGAATCTGTGGAAGTTCTCTTTCTGACTGCTTCAGTTTTCTCAGTGAAGTAGGAAACAAGGTCATCACCTGAGAGTGAGAATAGGAGAGGAGGTGTTAGGTGTTGAGAAAAGAGGATAAGATATCAACTAATCATCCAGAAAATCAAGAAAGTGAATGGCAAGGGTAGTGTGGTATGCTTGCCTTGTAGCAGTAAGGTCCATTTGATGAAGTTTTAAAAATAAAACAAATAGTTGTACAGGTTTTTACCCAGCTACTTTCAGCTGCATGGATGCAGGCACAAAAGTCACTAGAAAGTTGAATTTAACCAGGCTTATGGTTTTGCCAGGTGAATACAATGAAGCAAAAGAGGGGCAGGAAAATCAAGGAACAAGGGAGTGATTATAATTAATCCCCATGGAATTTAAACTGGATACCGAGGAGGACTTCAAGGGGATGAGGGATGGTGAAATATTAGTAGTATCAATGTATTGGAGATCTTAATGCAGTTGAAGGATTGCTGGAGTGGTAGAGGGAGTGAATTAGAAAGGTAGGAGATGGTAGAATACATGAAATAGAGCAGGGTACAAGACAAGAGTGAGGGAGTGAGGCACCTAGAATTGGTCCATGCACAACCCTGAGAATGAGTGCGTCCATAAATTGTGTACCCTAGGAGCCTCACTTGCATGACCTGGCTTTTAGTGATGACAGTGTCCAGTGAATGACTGTGCTAGTGAATGGCTAAGATAATTGGCAGAGTGGAATTCAAGGAAATAAGAGACTAGGATATTAAAAGGATCATCTATCTGTATAATGAAAATGCCAAAAATTGACAGGAGTATATTTTGGAAAAAATAACTGTGAGGAGTAGATAAATCATTAAGAAATGAGAAGAAATGGTCTGAGAGCAGTTCACCATAACAGTGAGGGATAATGGGTGATATAGTCTGGTGACAGGAAATTCAAAGCTGGGGGTTTTAGGGAGCAAGAGGGAGAATAATTTTAAAACAGCAATGAAGAGCAAAAATGATGCCTACTCCATCTCCAGGTCTAGGGAGATGAAAGAAAAACAGCCACTACTTGAGAGGGCTTTATTGAAAGCAGTGTCCTTGGAGAAGCATAGATTTCCATTAGAGAAAGAATGTAGAGGGAGCTTTCTGGGAAGAAGTTGCTCATAGAGGAGACTTTGCTGATAATGGACTGAATTTCAGAAAGCATAGTGGAAGGGTTGGAGGAGTTGGGGAGAAATGAGAAAAGAGGACAAAAGGGATTTACAGAGGGTGCTGGAAATGAGGGTGACCTCAGAGTCCAGGGTTCTTTTGGCTCCTGCTGACAAACAGGAATAAAGAGCACAGTAAGATTAGTCCTAGTGAATTCAAGGCAGTGTTGGCAAGGCTGTGAGTGTTTATGGATAGGGAGGAGTGGCTTTCTGGGGCCAATGTGAACCTGTTCTGTTTTTGTCAATGAGTTACATCTTCATTCTACCATCTTGCAGTAGCGCTTTTGAGAATACAAAACAAACAAGTTCAGATTTTGTGTTCCCCTTAATGGACAGGAATATAGATAACATTTTATAGGTATCACTTTGAGATGTAATTTAACATATTATATTTGTCCTTTATAGAATGAACAACAAATCGTGGCAGAAAAAGCTTTGGAATATTTAGCTCAATATTCAGAAGACGGACAAGAAGTCATTATAGCTTTAAAGTAAGTAATCCACATCCTGTGGATGTGAAAGGATCTCCTCTGTACATGTTACTCTTGGTCTATAAACTTTGCCAAAATAGTGCTGATGGGATCAAGCTGAGTCAATGCCTACAATACCAAGTGGTTTTTTCCCCAGCTTTATTGAGATGTAACTGACAAATGGTGGCATTGTATAAGTTAAGATATGTAACCTGGTGATTTAATACACATTCGTATTATGAAATAGCACAGTAAGATTAGTTAATACATCCATCACCTCACAAAATTACACACTGTGTGTGCTGAGAACATTTAAGATTGACTCTCTTAGCAACTTTCAAATGTATAATACAGTATGGTTAACTACAGTCACCATGCTGTACGTTAGATCTTTGGAATGTATTCATCTTATAACTGGAAGTTTATACCCTTTGACCAACATCTCCCCATTTTCTCCACCCACAGGCCCTGGCAAACATCATTCTACTCTATTTCTATGTGTTTGGATTTTCTTTCTTTCTTTCTTTCTTTTTTTTTCTTTTGTTTTTTTTCCTAGAGATCCCACATATAAGTGGACAATACAGTTTTTGTCTTTCTCTGTCTGACTTATTTCACTTAGTACAATGCCTTCAAGGTCCATCTGTGTTGTCACAAAAGGCAGGATTTTCTTCTTTTATTTGGTTGAATAATATTCCTGTTTGTGTGTGTGTACATATACCACATTTTCTTTATTCCTCCACTGATGGACACTTAGGTTGTTTCCATGTCTTGGCTATTGTGGATAATGCTACCGTGAACATGGGGGTGCAGCTATCTCTTCAAGATAGTGATTTCCTTTCCTTTGGATATATACCCAGAAGTGGGATTGCTGGATTGTATAGTAGTTTTATTTTTACTTTTTAAGGAACCTCCATGCTGTTTTCCACAGTGGCTGTACCAGTTTGCATTCCCATCAACAATGCACTAGGGCTCCCTTTTCTCTACAGCACTTGTTACGTCTCATCTTTTTGATAATAGCCATCCTAACAGGTGTGAGGTGATATTTCATTGTGGTTTTGATTTGCATTTCTCTGATGATTAGTAATGTTCAGCATCTTTTCATGTACCTGTTGGCCATTTGGATGTCTTCTTTGGTAAAATACCTATTCAGGGGCTCTGCCCATTTTTTAATAAGATTATTTGTTTTTTGCTGTGGAGTTGTAGGAGTTCCTTATATATTTTGTATATTAACCCCTTATCAGATATATTGTTTGCAAACATTTTCTCCCATTCCATAGGTTGCCTTTTCCTTTTTTTGATAGTTTCCTTTGCTGTGCAGAAGCTTTTTACTTTGATGTAGCCCCACTTATTCATTTTTGCTTTTGTTGCATGTGCTTTGGGTGTCATATCCAAAAAATCATTGTCAAGGAGCTTTTTCCCTGTGTTTTCTTCTAGGACGTTTATGGTTTCAAGTCTTATATTTAAGTCTTTAATCCATTTTGAGTTAGTTTTTCTGAGTAGTGAAAGATAGGGGTCCAATTGCATTCTTTTGTATGTGGATATCCAGTTTTCCCAGTACCACTTATTGAGAAGGTTATCTTTCCTCCATTAAATATTCTTGTCTCCCTTGTCGTATATTAGTTGACAGTATATATATGGGTTTATTTCTGGGCTCTCTGTTCTATCGGTCTATGTGACTATTTTTATGCCAATACCATGCTGTTTTGATTACTATAGCTTTGTAGTATAGTTTGAAAACACGAAATGTGATGGCTCTAGCTTTGTTCTTTTTCAAGCTTGCTTTTGTTGTTCAGGGTCTTTTGCGGTTTCATTTGAATTTTAGGATTTTTTTTTCTATTTTTGTGAAAAATGCTATTGGAAATTTGGTAGGGATGCTTAAGGTAAAAAAAAGATATCAGTTGAAACTGATCTTCCCCTTTCTCTGTTTGTATGAAGGAAAATGGTTTATCAAAAGGGAACTTTTACATACAATAATGAGACAGAGGAAGGTGAGGTTAGGACATGGTAACTCCTAATGATGTAGCTGAGAGTATGCCAGTGGGAAAAATAAACCAGAAGGGTTCTATAGTGATTCTCCCATTGGTCAACTATACCTGAGGCCATACTTCTGAAGGGAAATGGAGTCACAGATACAAAAGTATCAGAAGGAGTCTTGAGATACATACGTTTAGTCAGATAAATATCTAAAATTATTCTGGATGATTGATGGTGTTTTTTCTTTTTAAAGATTTTTAGGATTTGAAACTTTACAAACTGCCTTATTTTGTCAGTTTGTCATCATGCCGCCAGATCCCTTCAAAAAATATTCATCCTAGTTTATGTGGAACCCAAAGGCCAGTTCCAGGTTCCTTTATAGAGAGAAAAATATAAAAGACTTGTACACTATATCTGATGTTCTGGCAGGTGATTTGGGGCAATTATATAAACTGTGGAACTATTTAAGAATTTTTCAAGCAACACTTTCGTTTTAAAATTATTTTATTAAATTACTCTTCCAAAATTACAAAGTTGGTATGTTTTCATTGCAACCATTAAGACATACAAAGACCTATAAATAAAATAATCTCCTTTTTTACCTCTCTTTTCTCACTTCTGCCTCCTGGGCTAATCAAGATTAATAACTTGGTATATATTCTTTCACATATTTCTTCCTAAGCATCACTTTTTATATTACTTTATCATACAGGTGTTTGCTTCGTCTTGTTGTTCCAAAAGTTTCTCACATGCCAGAATCTGAAAACAAGTAAGTTATAATTCAACAGAAATGATGTATTCACCGTTAGAAAAAAATATAACAATTTTCACTAGAAACCTTGTATTGAGAGATATATAGTATACTGGGTAAGGTCAATATAGGCTCTGGGGCCAGTCTTCCTGGGTTCATATTTTGGCTCTGCCACTTATTAGAATATGTAACCTGGGCTTCTGTTTCCTGATCTGTAAAATGGGTATAATAATAGTACCTACCTTATGAGGTTGCTGTGATGACCTGATGAATAAATACGTGTAAAACACTTAGAATGGTGCCAGGCATTTACCATGCCCTCAGTAATGTTCGCTATGATTTCATTATGATATTGTGTCTGTTTCCCCCTTTCTTAACAGGAGACTTAAATATAGACATAGCTCTTAGCTCTTACTTTCCCACAGAAACATAAATAACCTGGTTGGCTTGTTGATTCTGATTCTGTATCAGCTCAGCTGGGAGTATTCAAATACCTTTCTGCTCACAGTTTCTATGGCATAAGATATAAAGAACTTAGCAGTACATGGAAGAATTGGGTCACCCATATTTCATTCACAAAATTCACTTCCTCCTAATGATTTAAAAGAAAACTCTATTCAAGGTCTTGACTAGGGATAACTTTCAGAGAAATACCACCTATCTCTATTTTCTCTACTTGGACAAAAACTCTGTAATAGTGTATCACTACTTCATTTTTGCTTTGTATATTTGTACCTGGAGGCAATATATTTTTTTAGCTAAATTCTTTGGGAACTATCTATGACTGAGATAATATTAGATTGATGACATAACTTTTTTCATAATGCAAATTTTACCCAGACATATATGGTAAGTTTTGCCCCTTGTTTACAGGCTCTATGAATCCATTTGAAGGGCACTCAAGCTAACTAAAAAAAAAAAAAACATATTGAGATAATTGAAAATTTGAGTAATGACCAAATATTTGATATTAAGAAATTATTAACTTTTAGGCATATAATGGTAGTATAGCTATGTTTTTAAAAGGATCCTTATATCTTATAGGCACATCCTAAAATATTTATGGATGAAATGATGTGATGTCTGGAATTTGCTTCTACAAACAATAAATGCTGGAGAGGGTTTGGAGAAAAGGGAACTCTCTTGCACTGTTGGTGGGAATATAAATTGATACAGCCACTATGGAGAACAGTATGGGTGTTCCTTAAAAAACTAAAAATAGAACTACCATACAACCCAGCAATCCCACTACTGGGCATATACCCAGAGAAAGCCGTAATTCAAAAAGGTCATGCACCAAACTGTTCACTGCAGCTCTATTTACAATAGCCAGGACATGGAAGCAACCTAAGTGTCCATCAACAGATAATGCATAAAGAAGATGTGGCACATATATACAATGGAATATTACTCAGCCATAAAAAGAAACGAAATTGAGCTATTTGTAGTGAGGTGGATGGACCTAGAGTCTGTCATACAGAGTGAAGTAAGTCAGAAAGAGAAAAACAAATACTGTATGCTAACACACATATATGGAATATTTTTTTAAAAAAGTTCTGAAGAACCTAGGAGCAAGACGGGAATAAAGACACAGACCTACTAGAGAATGGACTTGAGGATACGGGGAGGGGGGAAGGGTAAGCTGGGACAAAGAGAGAGAGTGGCATGGACATACATACACTACCAAAAGTAAAATAGATAGCTAGTGGGAAGCAGCCGCATAGCACAGGGAGATCAGCTCGGTGCTTTGTGACCACCTAGAGGGGTGAGATAGGGAGGGTGGGAGGGAGGGAGACGCAAGAGGGAAGAGATATGGGGACATATGTATATGTATAACTCATTCACTTTGTTATAAAGCAGAAACTAACACACCATTGTAAAGCAATTATACTCCAATAAAGATGTTAAAAAATAATAATAATATGGGAGAAGAGGGGGTAGGTGGAGGTATCATTAAAATAAGATTGATGATGAGTTAATAATTATTGAAGCTGGGCCATGGATACATGGGGATTCATTCATCTGTTAAATATAAGCATCTTTGAAATTTTCAACAATAAGAAGTTAAAAAATGAAATAAACTCAGAGACTAAATTTTGATAGCTAATAGATTGTAAGAGCTCCTCAAAGGCTAGTACTATTTGTATTTATCTTTGTATCTCTGGAACCTAGGACAGTATCTAGCACATAATAGCCACTGAATTTATTTAAATGGCTGAATATCAGTCCTTTACAAGAAGATCTTATATTGAATTTAAAAGGTGCTTCATATTCCATGTAATTGTGATGCACAGTCAGATCCCACTCATTAAAACTAATTTAAAGATGGGGAGAAGGAAAGGGATCTTGTTCAAATTAATGACAAACTTTAATTACAGAATATTTTGTAAATATACCTTTATTGTTCTCAAGTAAATATAGTAATAAAGAACATCTACTAGCAGTGTTTTCAAGTAGAGGTCAGGACCTGATTTAACAAATAGATTAGACTAACTTATAAAAGAAAAAAAAAGCCTAATTCAATGGGAAGAGTCAGAGAATTGAGTTCTAGTTTTAGCTGTTTCACTAACTTCTGGTTTACCTTAGACAATAACAACTTATTTAACTTCTCTAAGCTTTATTTTCTTCACCTATTAAATAAAAGAAGGTGAACTGGAAAAGTTCTGTCCTCTTCTAAAAATCTTATGTTTTTCAATTACAGTATCTACCTAAGTATTAACAATTCGTGTGCTACAATTTTTGATAGCAGTTTGTCTCTTAAATAGACTATACATCCCTTTCCATGTGCTCATTCTTACTTGTACTATTTATTTGCATTAATGGACCCTCCCTAGATTATTTTATATAGTCACTGAATTAAATAGTGAAGTCGGGCTTCCCTGGTGGCGCAGTGGTTGAGAGTCCGCCTGCCGATGCAGGGGACACGGGTTCGTGCCCCGGTCCGGGAGGATCCCACATGCCGCGGAGTGGCTGGGCCCGGGAGCCATGGCCGCTGAGCCTGCGCGTCCGGAGCCTGTGTTCCGCAACGGGAGAGGCCACAACACTGAGAGGCCCGCGTACCGCAAAAAAAAAAAAGTTAAATAGTGAAGTCAACTTTAGCTCAGCTGAAATTCAGATTAATAAAATTTACTGTTAGAAGTTACTTTATATAAAGCAGATGTTTCATGTTTATCCCTAAGAAAGCTGGTACTTTTCCTGAAGCACAGTCTGTATTGTATAATACTAGACATTCTCCTGATAAGGCCAGTCTTATAGTGTGTTCTACCCTACTTACTATAAACTTCCTTAGTTGAGTTTGCCGATACTTCCATATTCAATCCTTTGTTTAAGCATAATGGGATGTTTTTCTCTGTTAAAATTTATGTTGCCCCTAAAGAAGCTTAACTAAGGGTCAAGAGACCTAGGTAGTAGTAGTCTTGGCATTTGTCATTGCATGACCTTAGACAGATCATCCCGCATTTCCAGATCTGTTTCCTCATCTGTAAAATGAAGGGTATGGATAAGTGGTTTTTAAACTATATTCCTTAGAAACCTGGAAATTCTGTGGCACTGCCTCAGGGACTTCCAGGAAGCTGAGACTCTAGGCCTCCACCTACCACTGGTTCAACCAGAGCAGGTACACTTTTGTCTCTTCTTGTATATTAGACTTTTATAAAATTTTATTTGAAACACAGGTTCCAGTTCCCCCTCTTCAAAAAAAACCAAAGCTTGAAAATCACAGAGATCACTACCTGCTCTCAAATTCTGTGACCCTGTAATATAAAACCTTATCAGTCATTGAAATCCTTTGCTTGAGAGTAGGTGTAGAAGGGGAAGAGAGAAAAAAATATGAGGACATTGGAGATGAGGAACAGTGTCCTATAATGAGGAAAAACAGTGTTGAAATGATAGGTTGGAGCCCTGAACAACAAACTTCACAATTTAACATTTTCCTTGAGCTGCTCTCAGGCAAATATAGAGTCTCTTTTTGATACTTTTCTGTAGTAAAGCTTTGGAACAGTATGAAAATGCTCTTTTCTTTATTTTTTTAGAAAGAAACAAATGGATAGACTTTTGACTTGCTTGAATACAGGTAAATATCTCCTTGGTTATTTTCACTCCTTCATTTTGCCTCTATCCTCTATTAAATTCTCCAAGTACATTGAGCACACTGACTCGGGCTTCGTGTTTGAGTTAAGCTTCATGCTTTTACTAACATACGTCACAGCAGTATACCTGTTTATTTATTCACAAGCAGAGAAAAGTTTGTCATCATTAGCATTCATCTCCAAATGTGATTTCACCTCTGTTTTTATTCCAGTTTTTTAAAAGACATTTCCCTTCCTTCCTTCCTTCCTTCTGTCCTTCCTCCCTCCCTCTCTCTCTGTCTCTCTCCCCCCCCCCCCCCCCCCCTCCCCCCGCCCTCCTCCCTCCCTCCCTCCCTTCCATGTCTATTGCCACTTGGTCCTAACCTAGAAATTGAACAGGTGAAAAAGGGTCAAGACAAATAAAAATATTCTGAGCCCTGCTAATTTTCATGTTCTCTGAATCAAATTCAGATTGTTTACTCTGTTGTTTTGAAGCTGTCCATCTGTCTATCCAAGTCTGTGTCATCTCCTCTATCTACTAATTGCTCCCTGTCCACTTCATTCAGCTAATGTGCTAGCTACATTGCATTCCTTTTTCCAACTCTATGCTTTCTTTCTTGGTGTCCCTTTTGCCTAATAGGTCTTCCAGTTTCTACTGCCCATGTACCTATTTCCTTATGTCTAAAACACACCAAAAACTCCATATCTTAGAAATTCAGTTCCATTTATTGCAGTAGTTCAATTTTATACCTCAAATACCTGTCAACAGGTAAATGTAGCAAAGTGGTTTAGAAACTACAGCTTTTCAAAAGATAAAAAGTTTTCTGTTGGCATTCTTATCTCTCAGAAGGGCACATGAGTATGTAATAAATGCTTTCTGATGATGACGGCACATTCTGGTTCCACACTGTGCTTGCTGTAGGAGCTCAGTAAATATTATGCCAACCTATCAATACTCTTCCAATCCTCAATCTCCTTTTCAGTGTTTTAAATGATTACTCCTCTTCTTTGTTTCCTTACACATAAATCATATCTTTCTACCTCAGGTGGTGAATGATTGCTCTAATTAAAATTGTAAACCTCTCCAAAGATGTGTTTGTTCCCCAGAGTTTGAGTTAACAGTTCCTTGGAGCTTGGTAATGCTTTTTGTCATTTAAATTACTTTTGGTATGCACCCATGCACACGCATAAAAAAAGAACTTTCTAAATTCAAGCTCATGTTTGACTGTTTTTAAAGCAGGATTAACAACTTTGCTAGAGTATAAAGTAAAAGACCTCAATATCAGATTTTCCTGTTTGACTGCAGCACTCCCGAAATTTGCTCAGTATTTTGATGGAGAAGTCTCGACTTCAGGCTCAAGGACTAATGAAGCTCATTGGTTTCGAAAAATAGGTAAAAGGAAATTCTGTGGCTATGGGAAACATTGTGGGGTGGTAGAATCAGATGTGGATTCAAATTCTGGATCTTCCATTTGTAGCTATGGGTACAAGGATAACTTGCTTAATCTCAGTCGGTGAACTCCTCACTGTGATCCTCATTTTTTTAGATGGATTTGTGCCAAGTAAGAATTTATCATATGTCCCCAATTTTAAAAAATCCAACACTATCTCCATTGGCCATTGTCCTAGAATTAAAGATTGGAAGTGATGGAAGTCTCTAAATTTACCTGGAAAAAATTTCTCTAAAAACCTAAAGTTAGCTTTTTTTAACCCCTGAGAAACCCCTCATTAGTGTGTTAATATTAAAGATGTAGGTAGTGGAGATTATAATGGTACAGGTTAAACAGTAAATTTTCATAATTATGTTATTTCATGTTAACTTTCAGCTTGGAACTTGGCTGTGCAATGTAACAAAGACCCAGTGACAATGAGAGAATTTTTCATAATTTCTTATAAGGTAAGTCTCTTCCAACAAGTATCTCACATATGGATCACAACAAGGATATGATCACTATGAGTATAGTCAATGACTAAATATAGAGTGAGATTGGCTTTTAATCTAGGAACTTTTAATATATGTTTAAGCAGGAATGACCTAAGGGGAATTTGATCCCTATAGGGTATAATATGAGAACATGAGGCAGGTCTCCCCATACCGAAATATCACAAACAACCATCATCCGGAGCCTAAAGTTCTACCATAAGAGACTTATTCCTTTATCTTTGAAGGAATTTCAGTCTCTCAGAACCTATATCAAAATATAGCTATCTTTAGGAGGGAATACTCTAAGAAGTTGTCAATCACCAAAACATTAGGAAGGGTTATGGGTATAAGTCTATAGGAATATTGAATAGGTATCTGGGGACAACAGGAGGTTAAAAGGATGCTAAGAAGCTTGGACCTGCTTTATAATTTTTCCGAGAGCAGGTTTTGTGTGTAAGGATTTGTGAGCTTGTTTTGCAGTTATAAGCCTTTTAAAATAGGTGTTATCCTCCAAGGTAGAGGTTAAATGCCAGAAAGAGGATCAAATATTGATTAGAGGATGAAAGGAGAGGTGGCAAAGAATATCCCTCATACACATTCTGGAGTATGCAGTCTGATATGTTGAGATAGATTAAATATTTTAGAACTGGAACGAACTATAGAGATAAACTAGCACAACTCCCTCATTTTATATATGAGTCACCTGAGATGTACAGAGATTGGGTGTCTTGAAATGCTATTAGTTAAATGATGGCGATGATTATGATGACTAAATATTTGGGGAGATTAAGAAATAATGTTTGAAAGTTTAGGTATAATTTCCATTTTAATTAGGTGAAATAAATTAGCTTCAGTTTTGACATTCATGATAGCACTAGTCGGATTCCATGTTAGAATCAAGTAGCCTAGAATTTTACTGTACTACAAAGCTGGGAGGTTTGGTTTTTTTGGAGGTTAATTTGTGTTTTTATTTGCTAGTATAACTTAACTACAGTGGCCTGCAAACTCTTTTGATCTAAAAAATACCTTTTACATCACAGTCCAACAAACACACACACATATATAATATGCATGCATATATAAGCAAAACAAAAGTTTTGCCAAAAATGTCTACCCTGAGTGTTAATTCTTTTTTTTTGAGACTCTTTTTTTAAAGCAGTTTTAGGTTTACCACAAAATTGACAGGAAGGTACAGAAATTCCCCCATATACCCCGTCCCGACACATGCGTAGCCATTATCAACAGAGTCGTACCTTTTCTTTTTTTTTTTTTTGCGGTATGCGGGCCTCTCACTGCTGTGGCCTCTCCCGTTGCGGAGCACAGGCTCCGGACGTGCAGGCTCAGCGGCCATGGCTCACGGGCCCAGCCGCTCCACGGCATGTGGGATCCTCCCGGACCGGGGCACGAACCCGTGTCCCCTGCATCGGCAGGCGGACTCTCAACCACTGCGCCACCAGGGAAGCCCCCTTTTCTTTTTTAAACCAATGACAAACTGCATTGACACATCATAAAACCACAGTCCACAGTTCACCTTAGGGTTCACTTTACTGAAGTGAGTAGTGTTGCACGTTCTGTGGGTTTGGACAAAAGTATAATGACATATATCCATCATTATAATGTCATACAAAGTATTTCACTGCTCAATAAAAACTTCTGTACTCTGTGTATTCAGCTCCCCTCTCCCCCCGAAACTCCTGGCAACCATTGATCTTTTTATTGTCTCCATAGTTTTGCCTTTCCAGAATGGCATATAGTTGGAATCTATTTTTTTTCCCTTGAATAAAGAGATTCAAAGTCTTTATGTCTGTAAGACCACTTATGGCCCACTCATGTGTGGACCTCACTGGCTCTAGGTGGCAAACCTCCCCACTAAATACTGTAGCTTTTCTTCCAATATTGAGACCTGTCCCACTGGTCCTACCCAGAAGCCATGTGGAGCTACAGGGGGACATGTGTTGGGTATTTGTTCATAGGAAGGCCACAAGTTTGTGCCCCTTGTCACAGTGAACTCAGATTTCTGTTGGGTGTGTTGTAAATTGAGGAGCCATTTCTTCAGGCCCCCTGCTCTGAGGACAGCCCATGGGATTTTTTTCTAAAGCTGGAGGAGAAGGTTTAATGATGAGGTTATGCCTAATGCCTGTCAAGATTTGATATTGTCTCTTTCAACCATGAACAATATAGGTACTAATTTCAGCTCTATTCAGTGCAAAGGGGAAATCTATTTGCCAGGGGGAAAATCACTTAGAAATTACAGCGTAAACCAAGAAGTAAATCACTAGATAGAAATACAGGGCCAAATGACAGTACTTGTCATTGGGAAAGATAGGAAAATTGTGAAGAAATGAAGCTTTTTAATCTCTAGAAAGGTGCTAAAGAAACAATAGAAAGTAATAGAAAATTAAAACCATAAATCAGTGTTATAGTCTATATCATTTTTAAGGTGAGATGTGCTTTTCCAGCTGAATTTTGTCATTCAGACAGGATTTTGCTGATTTTCATTCTGATTGTTTGTGTTCACCTGGCAGAATTCTCACTATTCATTGATGTTCTGGTTATTTCTTATCAGCTGTCCCAGTTTTGTCCTTCTGATCAAGCAGTTCTGATTGCACAGAAAACATGTTTAATTGTGGCATCTGCAGTTGATCTAGAGAAAGGGAGAAAAGCTTCAACAATTTCCGAACAGGTAATGTGCAACCTTCAGGAAAAACACAAGCATTCGGTGTGCTGTTTGGTATGTTTGCTTTCCCTGATGCAATTGTTTTTGATTCTCTTTAAAGAATCCGTTCCTCCATTCTAGCAACATGTTGATTTCAAAGATTTGTAATGGCTACTTCCTTCCTAAGGAAAGGTCACATTTGGCTTGGCCTCTTCTTTTAAAATGCCCCTTGCCATGGATCATTATTTCTGAATCTGTTTTGAAATAGTCTTTATCTTAATCATCTCCCTGTGATCACATGTGGTCCATAGGAGTGTCTTCTCTATTTCTGTTTCCTTTCACACATCCTCTAAGGAAGCACTCATTTACTTCAACAGCTTTGATAGCCATCTGAAATTATTTAGTTGGCTTGTTTTTCGTCACTCAATTGCATTTGCCTTCTTTGGCCCACATTCTTAAATATTTTATCATTAACTCAGTTTTAACAAGAAGAAGACAGAATTCCTACTTTTACCTGAATTCCACTCTCAGCTTAAACCTTACCCCTTTTAGGAGATACCAACATGAACATCTTGCTCTCCCATCTACCAGAGTATTCTTTGGTTT
The DNA here is from genome assembly GCF_005190385.1 of Monodon monoceros. Classification (NCBI taxonomy): domain Eukaryota; kingdom Metazoa; phylum Chordata; class Mammalia; order Artiodactyla; family Monodontidae; genus Monodon; species Monodon monoceros. The sequence goes on along the minus strand of NW_021703779.1, from coordinate 59,048,495 downwards.
GTCTTTAGTTCTTTACCTTCCTTCTTTCAAGCTAAGAAAGTTGTCACCAAGTTGGACCACTAGCATTTTTGTATGGTTTTAAGTTCTAGGTCTCTCTGCTTTTTTCTCTTCCCTAGACAAAGAAAACGTCACAATCTCCCATACCTACCAGCTTCTTTTCTTTCCAGTTGGTATAAAATCCTTCTTGGTGCTTATTCTCTTCCTTCTGTTAATCTGTTCTTTTATATAATTCTTCACATCTGGAACAAACTCTTAGCAGATCTCTGCCAACATATTTTGTTTTCTTTCTCTTCCCTTGTTGAGTTCAACTTGAAAAACATGAGTACCAAGCACTCTGCTAGGTACTGGGGATAAAGAAGATAAAGTCGTTGTCCTGAGGAGGAAAGCGGCTTCTTTTTAGAAACCTTTCCATCGTAAAAGAAGATGAAAAAAAGAATCTACGAGCCTCAGAGCAAAACCAAAACAAACATTTTGCTTCTTAACAAGTAAGGGTGTTGTCAAACTCAAGTTCATATGCCCCACACACAGTGAGGCCAAACAAACTGAAATGTCAGAGTTTGGAGCAGAGAAAGGCTTATTGCAAGGGCCATGCAAGGAGAACGGGTGGCTCATGCTCAAAAGACCCGAACTCCCCAATGGATTTCAGGGAAGAAGTTTTTATATGCAAAATTTGGGGGGAAGGTGATGCAGAGTGTGTAACCCTCCTCTGACTGGTTGGTGGTGAGGTAACAGGATGGTGTTCCAGGAATCTCAATCATCAGCCTTCTGGTTCCAACCAGTCTGGGGTCCACATGCTTGTGCTCAGCCTAAAGTTATCATCCTCCACCTGGGTGGGGGCCTTAGTTCCTGTAGAAGAACTCAGAGATACATATCAAACTGTTATCCATATCCCCCAAGGAGGAACCAGGACCGCCATCTTGCAGTATTGTATTCTTTCTGCATTCCCTCACTCTTCTAATTAGTAACTGTTTGAATCTGCCCTTTGGAACTCGGGGAAGGTCTAGGAGGCTGAAAGCCTTTATTCTACAAACAAGAAATGGGGGAACGGAAAGGTTTTTATTCCCCAGGAGGGCCCCACAGGGTCGTGCTCTGTTTCAATGGTATTCTCACAATAAGGTCTTTTGCTTTACTAAGAAAACAATAACATCTTGTTTTCACATAGCAGTTATAACTTTTTAAAAGCTTTCCCTCTTAAGTTGGTAGTCCTGAGTCTGTTAAATTTGTATCTCAGTGAATAGAGATCAAATTGACGTGAGGGAAATTTCACAAACTCTTAAGTATGATCCTTAATTATTTTGTTTGTTTCTAACACTGTTCTTTTTTTCCTGTGTTCTTTCTCTTGCACACACTTATGTTTCCTAAGAACTCTCTAACCTAGTAACCTTTCTATAATCTTCTTTGCTTTTGAAAGGATATCTGTTTAGATAATTGAAGATGTAGTTCTGCCTTTCCCCATGTTAGTCTGGCCCCTATGAGTTAGACCATGGTGCTCTTTCTCTAATGAAGATTTGTTGGATTCTATTATTTACATCTGTTCCTTGTTCTCTAAATCCTCATCAACTGAAGTATTTCCAAATAAGTATATTATGAAGCAATATAGATAGACTGCATAATCCTATCAACATTGCATCTAGTCTCCTGAGTATGAGCTGGGGAAAGTGAGGGATGCTTTAAAATATATACAGTAATTGTAAGCCATCAAGGAACCACATCTTTATCCTAGAACAGGACAATTTGTTACTGAAGGGGAAGCTAGGGGAGAGATCTGGTCTTCTGTTAACTACTTATCCTTCATTTCTACTTCTTTGATCTAAGGAAAGAGCCAACAGGTTAGGCAAGGTATTGTGTGATCAAAAGATTTGAAAGGTGTGCTTGGGCCAAAGATGAGTAGAGCATGGGGATGCCTGATTTAAAAGTTAGTTACAATATAGCTTTGCTAAACTGACAAGAAAAGGGGTTTCCTGCTGAGGGCAGTTTCCTACAAAGAGCTGCTTACAAAGGTAAGCCCAAAACCTAATGGGGAAAACAACATTAAACCCCAAGGCTTAAAAACAATCCTCCTTGTATTGGTGCCCCACATTTTGAACCCACTGGGGCTACAGTTGGGCCCCTAAGCCTCTAGACCCCACCTGCATGGCTCTGCCAGGTGCAGTACATGCTGCAGCTCTCACAAGTTAGGGTTCAGGCTGGAATTCCACAAGGTGGCTCTACTGGTCTGGGGTAGGAGGCTCTGTGGGGCATTGCCCTAGTGAGGGCTTTCTGCAGTGGTTCTCCCCTACAGAGGTTCTTTGCCTGGGCCCTGACGGTCTCTGGGGCATCTTTTGAAATTTAGGAGAGGGCAGCAGTGCCCCCCAGCTCTTGGACTCTGAATACCAGGGAGAAAACACCAAGCTGATGCCTTCCAGAGGTTTGCAACCTGTGCCTTCTGGAGGGACAACCACAGCAGCCTGTACTGCACTTGGGGTGTCTGAGGAGCATGGTGTGGGAACTTGAGGAGCACAGCCCAGGAGATGAGATGGCTCTGGGCTGCAGTGGGCCCCTCCTTTGAAATCCTTCCGCCCCGCAGGCCCTTGCACTCTGGGCCCCTGATGGGAGGGCCAGCCCCAAAGATCTCTGATCTGCTGTTGAGGTTATTCTTCCTTTGCCTTGGACAGTAGGTCCTGGCTTCTGTTTAGATGGCTGACCAATCTGCCCATTGTCTTGATGAATAGCTCCTAGCTTCTGTTGAGATGGTTCATCCACAGCAATCTCTTATCAATTTAGCCACACCCTTGGTGTTCTCTCCCTTTGATGCTTTCTTATTTCTTTCAATATTAATGGGCTGAGAATTTTCCACATTTTAAAATTCTGCTTAATTTTTTTTTTTTTCTTGCGGTACGCGGGCCTCTCACTGTTGTGGCCTCTCTTGTTGTGGAGCACAGGCTCCGGACACGCAGGCTCAGCGGCCGTGGCTCACGGGCCTAGCCGCTCCACGGCATGTGGGATCTTCACAGACCGGGGCACGAACCTGTGTCCCCTGCATCGGCAGGCGGACTCTCAACCACTGCGCCACCAGGGAAGCCCCTCTGATTAATTTTTGATTAACAATTCCACCTTTAAATCATTTCTCTCTTCGCACATTTTACTATAAGCATTCAAGAGAAACCAAGCCACTCTTCAACACTTTGCTTAGAAATTTCTTCAGCCAAATATCAATCTCATCGCTCACAAGTACTACCTTCTATAAAACACTGGGAACACAAACACAATTCAGCCAAGCTCTTTGCCACTTTATAGCAAGGATGGCCTTTCCTCCTTTCCTCTAGTTTCCAATGTTCCTCATTTCCATCTGAGACCTCATCAGAATGACATTTACTATCCATATTTCTACCAACATTCGGTTCACAACCACTTAGATATTCTCTTAGAAGGCTGAGGCTTTCTCTGCAGCTCTCCCCTTCTCTTTCTTGGTCCTCAAGAGAATTTCCCTTAACAGTCCATTCATGGCAAAGTAGACTTTCTAGCATGCACCTCCAAACTCTTCCAGTCTCTGCCCATTACCCAGTTCCAAAGCTGCTTCCATATTTTTAGATATTTGTTACAGCGGCACCCCACCAATCAGTACCAATTTTCTGTCTCAGTCCATTCAAGCTGCTATAACAAAACACAATAGACTGGGTAGCTTATAAACAACAGAAATTTATTTCTCACAGTTCTGGATGCTGGAAGTCCCAAGATCAAGGTGCCAGCAGGGTTGTGTTCTCTGATGAGGTCTCTCTTCCTCCTTTATAGCTGACACCTTTTTGCTGTGTCCTCCCATGATGGAAAGCGCCAAGGATCTCTTTGGAACCTTCTTATAAAAAGCACAAATCTCATGTATGAGGGCTGCATCCTTATGACTTTAGCATCTCTCAAAGGCCCCACCTGCTAATACCTTCACCTTTGGGGTATGATTTTAACATATGAACTTGGGGGCATACATTCAGACCATAGCATCATAGCTTGAGCAGCATCCCATAAGTATTGGTTTGTTTGTTTTTCTCTTTTCATTCATCGCAAAATATTTTCTAATTTTCATTATGATTTCTTCTTTGACCCATTGTTTATTTAGGAATCTATTGTTTAATATCCACATGTTTGTTTCCCAAATTTATTATTATCTTACTGATTTCTAATCTTGTTCCACTGTGGACAGAGTACATACTTTGTGTGACTTCAAGTTATTTTATTATTTTTTGTGTGTGTGGTACGCGGGTCTCTCACTGTTGTGGCCTCTCCCGTTGTGGAGCACAGGCTCCGGACGCGCAGGCTCAGCGGCCATGACTCACGGGCCTAGCCACTCCGCGGCATGTGGGATCTTCCCAGACCGGGGCACGAACCCGTGTCCCCTGCATCGGCAGGCGGACTCTCAACCACTGCGCCACCAGGGAAGCCCGACTTCAAGTTATTTTAAATTTATTTGAAGTCTGTGTTGTGGCCTAACAAATGGTCTGTCCTGGATAAAGTGCCGTGTGTGCTTGAAAAAGAATGTATTTTCTTCTTGGGTTGGTGAAATGGTATTTAAAAACCTATATATAGTTTTATATAGTTGTTTTTTTAAAACGAGAAGAAAGAAGAAATATATATTTATACTTTCTTTTACAGTTACATAATTACTTTTATCAGTACACTTTGTTTTTTCCTTTGGATTTAGATTACTGTCTGGTGTCACTTGCTTTCAGCCTGAAGAATCTCTCTTAGCATTTTTATAAAATGGTTCTTCTAGCAAAAAGATTCTCTCAGCTTTTTTTAATCTGAGAATTTATTTTGCTTTCAGCTCTGAAAGATAGTTTTGCTGGATATTAGATTCTTGGATGACTGATATTTTATTCATTACATTGAATATGTTATCCCACTGCCTTTTTAATCAAGATTCTGCATTTCCTGACATTGTCATCATACCTTCCTTCTTTAAGTGTGGTTTCCTTTAGTTGTTTGAACATATTTAGAATAGCTACTTTGAAATCTACGTCTGCTAAATTCCAACATTGGACCTTTCCAAAGTCAGTTCCTGTTGCCTACTTTATTCCTGTGTATGGGTCATACTTCTTGTTTCTTTGCATATCTTATAATTTTTGGTTGAAAACTGGACATTTTGCATAATACATTGGAACATCTTTGGATACTGATTCCCCCCCATCTGGGACTTGCTGTTAATATTTGCTTGTTTATTTGTTTAGTGATTTGGCTGGGCTAGTTCAGTGCAGTCTGTTTCCCACAGCTGTATAGTAGTATACAGCTTCTGATATTACTTGTCAGAGATTACACTCTTTGCCTTTGCAGTCACCCTGACCCCTCCCCTGAAAAGGGATGAAAGAAGTTTTAGCAGGGTTATTTTTGACTATCTCTTTCTGTGATCTCCCTGTTAAGCTTCTGAATGGGCTTCTTTTATTGGTATCACACACAGATGTAAATCTTGACTAATTACTAGGTGACTGCTGTGTGTGTGTGTGTGTGTGTGTGTGTGTGTGTGTGTGTGTGTGTGTGCGCGCACGCGCGTGTGTGTGCGTGTGCACACACGTGCATGTGAGTGTTTGGAAATGCTCTTTGGCATAAATTGCTCCACAGTCTGATCCAATTAAAGTAATGCCCCTTTGAAGGGATAGGGAATCTTCTTAGCTTTCTCTTCCCCTTGTTCTCTCTGTAAACTTCTAGCTGGTCTACTGTTTGGCTTGTCGATATCATTAGTTACCAACCTCCTGTTAATTGCCCACACCAAAATCTCCACTTTTTTTATAGTGCCCTTAGACTCGAACTTCCTCAAATTTTATGTCAGTAAAAGTCAGTCTCCTTAGGGTGACTACAGAGCTCATTCTTCTAATGGCCTTCCTCTCCTCCTGAGCAGAAACTCTATACCACTGCTTTGAAACTAGAGGCAGGGACAGTGACCCATTTGTATCAGAGTGACAATACAGCTCTATGAGTCAGGGCTAGGCAAAAGTCGTAGTCCCTAGCATTCTTGGCTTGCCTTTTCCAGCATGGAAACTCTGTCTTATAAGCAAGCTGAGGTGAGGGCAATTGAGACCCAGTATTCTCAATTTGCAATGTCTGGTATGGGGACTGGGTAGAAAAAGAGAGCTCAAGTCTTCTCAGTTGTGCCTGTTTATAATAGAACTCATGCAATACAGATCTTGGGGAGGGGGATGAGAGTACTGGCAGCATGCCCATTCTGGTCATCCCTAGCCTAGAAACTAAGGATAGAGTGAGCCCCATCTTCTTGGCCACACCCACCTAAAGTGCACTTACATCACACTGAGCTTGGGGGAGAGTAAGCAGATCATGGCTCAACTGCTACAGGTATTCACTGTTCTTACTGAGACTTAGTAGATTTCCTGGAATAGATGTTTCCCCATTTGCTGTATGCCCGCAGGGCAATTTCCTGAGACTTTATATGATTGTGTTTTAAAATTCTCACCAGTTATGGTAGTTTTGCTGGGGAGAGGATCCATGGCTCTCCTCATACCACCATTCTGGAAGTGCTTCTCTTCTATCCTAGATTATTAAAGAAATTGATAATGTTCAAGATTTTCTATATAATCCTCATTTTCCTGGAACATTAAGAAAAAGTATAAAAAAATATAGAGAGGCTAATATTTATATATAAATTCCAGATATTCACTTTATACTTTCATTTTTCTATAGTTTTATTTTTAACTGTTTTTAGTGAAAATGATATTTTTATTTGCTTAAAGTTTGGTTTGGTTGAGACTAATTTTCTCATGGCTTTCTTACCAAATAGACCATGTTACTGAATCGTGCACTTGATCAGATCCATAAATGCAGAGACATCTGGAATCTCCTGAAAGAAACAGGTACAGTGGGACTGGGAGTTTGGAAGCACAGTTATAAAAGGGGTTTCAAATCTTACTAACCTAGTCTCTATCACCAGAAATTTGTCCCAATGCAATACTTGATAACCAGTCAAATGATTCTTTAAGAGCTAGCTTTTCCCCGTGGTATGTCTGTATTTTGACTCTTTGGCATACTACTTAGAGTAAGAACATTTTTTACCTTGATTTTTATTGAAGTATAGTATTGAGTATAAAAATAGGACCATAATTGTTCAACATGACTTTATTGCTCTTAGGTCACTAGATTTGATGTCTAATTTAATCAAGTTTTAACTTTGACTAAATGTAGGGTACAGAGTTTTCCAAACCAAAATTACAATATCGGATACTGCTAACATTTTGTTATGAAATAATCAAAATAATAGTAAACCTTTTGAACTTACATAGTAGTTTGCTACTGTTCCCTGATTAAGGATGGTATTATTAGATAGACTTTATTATGTCCATCTGTTTCTGTTTTAGTTAGAATTTTTTAAAAACTCAATAGATATGGAATTGAATTACATGTCTTTTAAGCTTCTATAGAGATAATCATATGGTTTTTCTCTTTTGACGTATTAATATATTGAATTATAATAATATATTTCCTAAAATTGAGTCATTGTTGCATTTCTGGAATAACCCCTATTTGGTCATGGTGTATTATTATTTTTTAAAAGGCTGATGAATTTGGCTTCCTAATATTTAGAAATTATTGGTCTGTCATTTTGTGTGTGTTCATGCATGATATCTTTGATGGATTTTGATATCAAACTATAGGAATTATAAGGAAGAACATAAACACATGAAATTTAGTTCACCTCTCTCAATCTATGGCAGGAATTTAAAAGAATACAAACAATAAAAAGAAAGGACAGAGAATACCTAAATAACATTCTTAGTATGGAAGATTTAATACAAATGTACTCTATAACCTGAAAACATACCTTATAGCCTGAGAATAGAAAACTCACTTTCTTTTCATGTGCCCTTTGAACATTTACAAAATTGATCACAAGAAAAACCTGAATAAAAAAAACATGAATAAATTCTAAGACATAGAAATAAAACAGACAACATTATCTGATCACAATGCAGTAAAACTAGAAAATAATAATGGAATCAGGAAACAAAACCCTTGACCAGTTGGACATTTTAAACAACAGTAATACTGGAAAATCGAGAAAATCATGATAACAAGAATACCTCATAAGAGAATCTGAATTACTAAAGCACTGCTCAGCATGAAATTCATACCATCAGTGCCTTTTATTTAAAAAGTATATCAGGGCTTCCCTGGTGGCTCAATGGTTGAGAGTCCGCCTGCCGATGCAGGGGACACGGGTTCGTGCCCCGGTCCGGGAAGATCCCACATGCCGTGGAGCAGCTGGGCCCGTGAGCCATGGCCGCTGAGCCTGTGCGTCCAGAGCTTGTGCTCCGCAACGGAAGAGGCCACAACAGTGAGATGCCGTCGTACCGCAAAAAAAAAAAAAAAAAAAGAGTAAAAGTATATCAGAATGCTAGCTGTCTAATGAAAAATCGATTTCTTCTTTCTAGGAACACAGCTAGACTCTTATCTATCTATCTATCTATATGTATATATCTCTCTGTCATCTATCTATCTGTGTCATTAGAGACTTGCAAACTTAAACAACAATGAAATGCCACTACACACCTGTTAGAATGGAAAAGTTTAAAACACTGAAAACACCAAATGCTGGTAAGTATGTGCAGCAACAGGTATGCTCATTCATTGCTGACAGGAATGCAAAATGGTTTAGCCACATTGAAAGACAGCTTGGCAATTTCTTAAAAAACTAAGCATTCTCTTGCTATACAATCCAGCAGCTGTGCTCCCTGGTATTTACCCAAATAAATTGAAAACTTATGTCCATGAAAAGACCTGTACATGGATGTTTATAGCAGCTTTATTCACAATTGCTAAAATTTGGAAGCAACCAAGATGTCCTTCAGTAGGTGAATGGATAAACTGTGGAATGTCCAAACAATGAAATATTATTCAGGATTACGAAGAAATGAACTATTAAGCCATGAAAAGACATGAAGGAAACTTAAATGCATATTACTAAGTGAAGGAAGCCAATCTGAAAATGCCACATACTATATGATTCCAACTATATGACATTCCAGAAAAGACAAAACTATGGAGACAATAAAAGGATCATTGGTTGCCAGGGGTGAGTTGTGGAAGGAGGGTTGAATAGATAGAACACAGAAAATTTTTAGGGCAGTGAAACTATTATGTATGATACTACAATGGTAGATACATGTTATTATACATTTGACAAAATCCATAGAATGTACAACACCAAGAGTGAATCCTAATGTAACCTATGGAATTTCGGTAAAAATGATATGTCACTGTAGATGCATTGATTGTAACAAATGTACCACTATGGTACAGGATGTCAATAGTGGGGGAGGTTGTATACAGTGGGGGATAGGGTATATATGGGAGCACTCAGTACGTTCCACTCAATTTTGCTATGAACCTAAAACTGCTTTAAAGAATGGCTATCATTGGTGCTCCTTCCTGCACCAGGATAAAAGCGTGCCCCTGTGCCGATGTTCTTCCACCTGGCACTTGGAAATGAAACGCATGTGGATCAAACCTAAATTCCACTGCAGCCAACCCACAGACCAACCTGGGAGAAATTAATCTTTGCTGTTGGGTGGCTTACAAGGTGATAAAGAACTTCAAGCTGCAAAAGCCGTGTGGAGGACAGGCTCTTGGTGCTCCAGCCAGGCGTCAGGGCTGTGCCACTGAGGTGGGAGAGCCAACTTCAGGACACTGGTCCACAAGAGACCTCCCAGCTCAACATAACATCAAACGGCGAAAATTTCCCAGAGATCTCCATCTCAGCTCCAAGACCCAGCTCCACTCAACGACCAGCAAGCTACAGTGCTGGACACCCTATGCCAAACAACTACCAAGACAGGAACACAACCCCATCCATTAGCAGAGAGGCTGCCTAAAACCATAATAAGGCCACAGATACCCCAAAACACACCACCAGATGTGGACTTGCCCACCAGAAAGACAAGATCCAGCGTCATCCACCAGAACACAGGCACTAGTCCCCTCCACCAGGAAGCCTACACAACCCACTGAACCAACCTTAGCCACTGCGGACAGACACGAAAACAATGGGAATTATGAACCTGCAGGCTGAAAGAAGGAGACCCCAAACACAGTAAGTTAAGCAAAATGAGGAGACAAAGAAACACACAGCAGATGAAGGAGCAAGGCAAAAACCCACCAGACCTAATAAATGAAGATGAAATAGGCAGCCTACCTGAAAAAGGATTCAGAATAATGCCAGTAAAGATCCAAAATCTTGGAAATAGAATGGAGAAGATACAAGAAACGTTTAACAAGGACCTAGAAGAACTAAAGAGCAAACGAACAGTGATGAACAACACAATAAATGAAATTTAAAATTCTCTAGAAGGGATCAATAGCAGAATAACTAAGGCAGGAGAACGGATAAGTGACCTGAAAGATAAAACAGTGGAAAAAACTACTGCAGAGCAGAATAAAGAAAAAAAGAATGAAAAGAACTGAGGACAGTCTCAGAGACCTCTGGGACAACATTAAATGCACCAACATTCGAATGATAGGGGTCCCAGAAGAAGAAGAGAAAAAGAAAGGGACTGAGAAAATATTTGAAGAGATTATAGTTGAAAACATCCCTAATATGGGAAAGGAAATAGTTAATCAAGTCCAGGAAGCACAGAGAGTACCATACAGGATAAATCCAAGGAGAAACACGCCAAGACACATATTAATCAAGCTATCAAAAATTAAATACAAAGAACAAATATTAAAAGCAGCAAGGGAAAAATAACACATAATACATAAGGGAATCCCCATAAGGTTAACAGCTGAACTTTCAGCAGAAACTCTGCAAGCCAGAAGGGAGTGGCAGGACATATTTAAAGTGATGAGAGGGAAGAACCTACACCAAGATTACTCTACCCAGCAAGGATCTCATTCAGATTTGACGGAGAAATTAGAACCTTTACAGACAAGCAAAAGCTAAGAGAATTCAGCACCACCAAACCAGCTTTAAAACAAATGCTAAAGGAACTTCTCTAGGCAGGAAACACAAAAGAAGGAAAAGACCTACAATAACAAACCAAAACAACTAAGAAGATGGTAATAGGAACATACATATCGATAATTACCTTACATGTAAATGGATTAAATGCTCCAAGGAAAAGACATAGACTGGCTGAATGGATACAAAAACAAGACCTGTATATATGCTGTCTACAAGAGACCCACTTCACACCTAGGGATGCATACAGACTGAAAGTGAAGGGATGGAAAAAGGTATTCCATACAAATGGAAATCAGAATAATGCTGGAGTAGCTATTCTCATATCAGATGAAATAGACTTTAAAACAAAGACTATTACAAGAGACAAAGAAGGACACTACACAATGATCAACCGATCAATTTAAGAAGATACAACAATTGTAAATATTTATGTACCCAACATAGGAGCACCTCAACAGATAAGGCAAATACTAACAGCCATAAAAGGGGAAATTGACAGTAACACCATCACAGTAGGGGACTTTAACACCCCACTTTCACCAATGGATAGATCATCCAAAACGAAAATAAGGAAACACAAGCTTTAAATGATACATTAAACAAGATGGCCTTAATTGATATTTATAGGACATTCCATCCAAAAACAACAGAATACACATTCTTCTCAAGTGCTCATGGAACATTCTCCAGGATAGATCATATCTTGGGTCACAAATCAAGCCTTGGTAAATTTAAGAAAATTGAAATCGTATCATGTATCTTTTCTGACCACAATGCTATGAGACTAGATATCAATTACAGGAAAAAATCTGTAAGAAATACAAACACGTGGAGGCTAAACAATACACTACTTAATAACGAACAGATCACTGAAGAAATCAAAGAGGAAATCAAAAAATACCTAGAAACAAATGACAATGAAAACATGATGACCCAAAACCTATGGGATGCAGCAAAAACAGTTCTAAGAGGGAAGTTTATAGCAATACAATCCTCAAGAAACAAAAAACATCTCAAATAAACAACCAAACCTTACACCTAAAGCAATTACAGAAAGAACAAAAAAAACCCAGAGTTAGCAGAAGGAAATAAATCATAAAGATCAGATCAGAAATAAATGGAAAACAAATGAAGGATATGATAGCAAAGATCAATAAAACTGAAAGGTGGTTCTTTGAGAAGATAAACAATATTGATAAACCATTAGCCAGACTTATCAAGAAAAAAAGGGAGAAGACTCAAATCAATAGAATTAGAAATGAAAAAGAAGTAACAACTGACCCTGCAGAAATACAAAGGATCATGAGAGATTACTACAAGCAGCTATATGCCAATAAAATGGACAACCTGGAAGAAATGGACAAATTCTTAGAAATGCACAACCTTCCATGACTGAACCAGGAAGAAATAGATAATATGAACAGACCAATCACAAACACTGAAATTGAAGCTGTGATTCAAAATCTTCCAACAGGGGGCTTCCCTGGTGGCACAGTGGTTGAGAATCTGCATGCCAATGCAGGGGACATGGGTTTGAGCCCTGGTCTGGGACGATCCCACATGCTGCGGAGCAACTGGGCTGGTGAGCCACAACTACTGAGGCTGCGTGTCTGGAGCCTGTGCTCCACAACAAGAGAGGCCGCGATAGTGAGAGGCCCACACACCTCGATGTAGATTGGCCCCCGCTCGCTGCAACTAGAGAAAGCCCTTGCACAGAAACGAAGACCCAACACAGCCAAAAATAAATAAATAATTTTTTAAAAAAATCTTCCAACAAACAAAAGCCCAGGACCAGATGGCTTCACAGGCGAATTCTATCAAACATTTAGAGAAGAGCTAGCACCTATCCTTCTCAAATTCTTCCAAAATATAGCAGAGGGAGGAACACTCCCAAACTCCTTCTATGAGGCCACCATCAGTCTGATACCAAAACCAGACAAAGATGTCACAAAGAAAGAAAACTACAGGCCAATATCACTGATGAACATAGATTCAAAAATCCTCAACAAAATACTCGCAAGCAGAATCCAACAACACATTAAAAGGATCATACACTATGATCAAGTGGGGTTTATCCCAGGAATGCAAGGCTTCTTCAGTATATGCAAATCAATCAACGTGATACACCATATTAACAAATTGCAGGTCAAAAACCACATGATCATCTCGATAGATGCAGAGAAAGCTTTTGACAAAATTCAACACCTATTATAAAATCCCTCCAAAATATAGGCATAGAGGGAACTTTCTTCAACATAATAAAAGGCCATATACAGCCAACATCATCCTAAATGGTGAAAAACTGAAACCGTTTCCACTAAGATCAGGAACAAGACAAGTTTGCCCACTCTCACCACTGTTATTCAACATAGTTTTGGAAGTTTTAGCCACAGCAATCAGAGAAGAAAAAGAAATAAAAGGAGTCCAAGTTGGAAAAGAAAAAGTAAAGCTGTCACTGTTTGTAGATGACATGATACTATACATAGAGAATCCTAAAGATGCTACCAGAAAACTATTAGAGCTAATCAATGAATTTGGCAAAGCAGCAGGATACAAAATTAATGCATGGAAATCTCTTGCATTCCTATACACTAATGATGAAAAATCTGAATGAGGAATTAAGGAAACCCTCCCATTTACCACTGCAACAAAAAGAATAAAATATCTAGGAATAAACCTACCTAAGGAGACAAAAGACCTGTATGCAGAAAATTATAAGACACTGATGAAAGAAATTAAAGATGATACAAATAGATGGAGAGATATACCATGTTCTTGGGTAGGAAGAATCAACATTGTGAAAATGACTCTACTACCCAAAGGAATCTACAGATTCAATGCAATCCCTATCAAACTACCACTGGCATTTTTCACAGAACTAGAACAAAAAATTTCACAATTTGTATGGAAACACAAAAGACCCCGAATAGCCAAAGCAATCTTGAGAAAGAATAACGGAGCTGGGGGTATCAGGCTCCCTGACTTCAGGCTATCCTACAAAGCTACAGTAACCAAGACAGTATGGTACTGGCAGAAAAACAGAAAGATAGATCAATGGAACAGGATAGAAAGCCCAGAGATAAACCCACGCACGTATGGTCACCTTATCTTTGATAAAGGAGTCAAGAATATACAGTGGGGAAAAGACAGCCTCTTCAATAAGTGGTGCTGGGTAAACTGGGCAGCTACATGTAAAAGAATGAAATTAGAACATTCGCTAACATCATACACAAAAATAAACTCAAAATGGATTAAAGACCTAAATGTAAACCAGACACCATCAAACTCTTAGAGGAAAACATAGGCAGAACACTCTGACATAAATCACAGCAAGATCCTTTGACCCATCTCCTAGAGAAATGGAAATAAATCCAAAAATAAACAAATGGGACCTAATGAAACAAAATCTTTTGCACAGCAAAGGAAACCATAAACAAGACAAAAGACAACCCTCAGAATGGGAGAACATATTTGCAAATGAAGCAACTGACAAAGGAATAATCTCAAAAATTTACAAGCAGCTGAGCTGCAGCTTAATATTTAAAAAAAAAACAACCCAATCCAAAACTGGGCAGAAGACCTAAATAGACATTTCTCTAAAGAAGATGTACAGATTGCCAACAGACACACGAAAGAATGCTCAACATCATTAATCATTAGAGAAATGCAAATCAAAACTACAATGAGGTATCATGTCACACTGTTCAGAATGGCCATCATCAAAAAATCTACAAACATTAAATGCTGGAGAGGGTGTGGAGCAAAGGGAACCCTCTTGCACTGTTGGTGGGAATGTAAATTGATACATCCACTATGGAAAACAGTATGGACATTGGTTAAAAAACTACAAATAGAACTACCATATGACCCAGCAATCCCAGTACTGGGCATATACACTGAGAAAACCATAATTCAAAAAGAATCATGTACCAAAACGTTCACTGCAGCCCTGTTTACAAAAGCCAGGACATGGAAGCACCCTAAGTGTCCTTCGACAGATGAATGGATAAAGGAGATGTGTCACATATATACAATGGAATATTACTCAGCCATAAAAAGGAATGAAACTGAGTTATTTGTAGTGAGGTGGATGGGGCCTAGAGACTGTCATACAGAGTGAAGTAAGTCAGAAGGAGAAAAACAAATACCGTACGCTAACACGTATATATGGAATCTAAAAAAAATTGATCATGAAGTACCTAGGGGCAAGACAGGAATAAAGATGCAGACGTACTAGAGAATGGACTTGAGGATACGGGGAGGGGGAAGGGTAAGCTGGGACAAAGTGATAGAGTAGCACGGACATATATACACTACCAAACCGATAGCTAGTGGGAATCAGCCGTATAGCACAGGGAGATCAGCTCAGTGGTTTGTGACCACCTAGAGGGGTGGGTTAGGGAGGGTGCGCAGGAGGGAGACGCAAGAGGGCAGAGGTGTGGGAACATATGTATATGTGTAACTGAATCACTTTGTTATAAAGCAGAAACTAACACACCATTGTAAAGCAATTATACTCCAATAAAGATGTTAAACAAAAAAAACCCAGAATGGCTGTCATCAAAAAGGCAAGGGAGAGGGCTTCCCTGGTGGAGTAGTGACTGAGAATCTGCCTGCCAATGCAGGGGACACGGGTTTGAGCCCTAGTCCAGGAAGATCCTTCATGCCACAGAGCAACTAAGCCTGCCTTCCACAACTACTGAAGCCCGCGTGCCTAGAGCCTGACTTCCGCAACAGGAGAAGCCACCACAATGAGAAGACCGTGCACCACAGCAAAGAGTAGCCCCCGCTCTCCGCAAGTAGAGAAAAGCCCACATGCAGCAACGATGACCCAGTGCAGCCAAAAATAAATTAATTTTTTTTTTAATTTAAAAAGGCAAGGCAGGATGTGGAGAAAAGGGAATCCTTGTGCACTGTTGATGGGACTGTAAATTCTTAACAGCTACTATGGAAAACAATGTGGAGGTTTCTCAAAAAATTAAAAATAGAACCACCATATGATCCAGAAATCCCACTACTGAGTATATATCCGAAGGAAATGAAATCACTATTGCAAAGAGATATCTGCAGCACCATGTTCACTGCAGCATTATTCACAATAGCCAAGACATGGAAATAGTCTAAGTATCCATTGAAGGATGAATGGATAAAGAAAATGTGACATACATACACATATATATGTATGTCTGTATGTACCATTAGGTACAGCTCCAAGGATGATGGGTTGTAAATGTTATTAAAAACGGATTTTATTTCAGTGTAAAAAAAATAAAGTAAATCTATTAATTAAAAAATAAATGTGGTAGCAGAAAAGACTATAATAAAAATTTTCTGAGTGTTGGCGAGTCTTAGTTTTTCTGGAATATAGTATGCTTTTTCAATTTGTAAATTCAGGTGTTCCTCTTTTTCTAGAAATTTTTCTAGAACGGTTTTTAAACATTTGGTTTTATTTTTTTCCATTTTCTTCTTCAGGAACTCTAGGTATGTTTTGGATCTCCTTTGCTTGTTTCCAAATCTACCATCTTCTCTCTTTTTAGAGTTTTAATTTCCATTCTCATTTTTTGAACACGTTAAAGATTTAACTCGTTAATTAATAAAGGAGCCAGTAAGATGTTACAGCTGTTTCAAAAGATGAGTAAAACACACACACACACACACACACACACACACACACACACACACAAAAACACACAGAGGCAATTAGGAGATGGATTTACAAGTATATTCAAAACTGAATTGCCCATAGGTGTGTGTGAATGGGCATGGGTATGTTATCGTTTGCTAGGATACAAAGGCCAAGAAACTCTCTCCACCAGATTTACCTGTAGTACTTATAAATTTGAGGAAAATCATCTTTTTTCAAGGTCCTTCAAATTTACTAAGGTTCCTGGCCTTATGGAAAGGGAACTTTTTATCACATTTAGACTGGGAACCCTCCCTATAAGTCACGTACCAGGACAGTTCCCTGAGAGGACCTTGTAGGCATTTACTCCATACAGCTGAGGTAAGATCAAACTTATTCCTTAAAAGTATCTTATCATACCTTATTAAGTGGCTGTCTTTCTTAAATATGGATAGTTCATGCAAGGCCTTTGTTGCACAATGAGTCCATATATATCCTGGTTGCACAATGAGTCCATTTATATCCTGGTTTAAAAAGTGGAAGATTTTTATAGAACCAATGCAAATAACTATATTGCCATGAACAATAAGGAGACTTAGGAACAGTTTCTGAATTCATAAGGGAGGGGTAGGATGGGGAGGAGGTAAGTGAGAATCATATCTTTTTAAAATATTCTAATTTAGTTTACAGAAGCAGCATCTACTAAATTGTTTTTTTTAACATCTTTATTGGCGTATAATTGCTTTACAATGGTGTGTTAGTTTCTGCTTTATAACAAAGTGAATCAGTTATACATATACATATGTTCCCATATCTCTTCCCTCTTGCGTCTCCCTCCCTCACACCCTCCCTATCCCACCCCTCCATGTGGTCACAAAGCACCGAGCTGATATCCCTGTGCTATGCGGCTGCTTCCCACTAGCTATCCACCTTACGTTTGGTAGTGTATATATGTCCATGCCTCTCTCTCGCTTTGTCACAGCTCACCCTTCCCCCTCCCCATATCCTCAAGTCCGTTCTCCAGTAGGTCTGTGTCTTTATTCCTGTCTTACCCCTAGGTTCTTCATGACATTTTTTTTTCTTAAATTCCATATATATGTGTTAGCATACGGTATTTGTCTTTCTCTTTCTGACTTACTTCACTCTGTATGACAGACTGTAGGTCTATCCACCTCATTACAAACAGCTCAATTTCGTTTCTTTTTAGGGCTGAGTAATATTCCATTGTATGTATGTGCCACTTCTTCTTTATCCATTCATCTGTCAGTGGACACTTAGGGTGCTTCCATGTCCTGGCTATTGTAAATAGAGCTGCAGTGAACATTTTGATACATGACTCTTTTTGAATTATGGTTTTCTCAGGGTATATGCTCAGTAGTGGGATTGCTGGGTCATATGGTAGTTCTATTTTTAGTTTTTTAAGGAACCTCCATACTGTTCTCCATAGTGGCTGTATCAATTTACATTCCCACCAACAGTGCAGGAGGTTTCCCTTTTCTCGACACCGTCTCCAGCATTTATTGTTTGTAGATTTTTTGATGATGGCCATTCTGACTGGTGTGAGATGATACCTCATTTTAGTTTTGATTTGCATTTCTCTAATGATTAATGATTCTGAGCATTCTTTCATGTGTCTGTTGGCAATCTGTATATCTTCTGTGGAGAAATGTCTATTTAGGTCTTCTGCCCATTTTTGGGTTGGGTTGTTTGGTTTTTTTGATACTGAGCTCCATGAGCTGCTTGTAAATTTTGGAGATTAATCCTCTGTCAGTTGCTTCATTTGCAAATATGTTCTCCCATTCTGAGGGTTGTCTTTTCGTCTTGTTTATGGTTTCCTTTACTGTGCAAAAGCTTTTAAGTTTCATTAGGTCCCATTTGTTTGTTTTCGTTTTATTTCCATTTCTCTAGGAGGTGGGTCAAAAAGGATCTTGCTGTGATTTATGTCATAGAGTGTTCTGCCTATGTTTTCCTCTAAGAGTTTGATAGTTTCTGGCCTTACATTTAGGTCTTTAATCCATTTTGAGCTTATTTTTGTGTATGGTGTTAGGGAGTGATCTAATCTCAAACATTTATATGTACCTGTCCAGTTTCCCCAGCACCACTTATTGAAGAGGCTGTCCTTTCTCCACTGTACATTCCTGCCTCCTTTATCAAAGATAAGGTGACCATATGTGCATGGGTTTATCTCTGGGCTTTCTATCCTGTTCCATTGATCTGTATTTCTGTTTTTGTGCCAGTACTATACTGTCTTGGTTACTGTAGCTTTGTAGTATAGTCTGAAGTCAGGGAGCCTGATTCCTCCAGCTCCGTTTTTCGTTCTCCAGATTGCTTTGGCTATTCGGGGTCTTTTGTGTTTCCATACAAATTGTGAGATTTTTTGTTCTAGTTCTGTGAAAAATGCCAGTGGTAGTTTGCTAGGGATTGCATGGAATCTGTAGATTGCTTTGGGTTGTAGAGTCATTTTCACAATGTTGATTCTTCCAATCCAAAACACGGTATATTTCTCCATGTATTTGTATCATCTTTAATTTCTTTCATCAGTGTCCTATAATTTTCTGCATACAGGTCTTTTGTCTCCTTAGGTAGGTTTATTCCGAGATATTTTATTCTCTTCGTTGCAATGGGAAATGGGAGTGTTTTCTTAACTTCACTTTCAGATTTTTCATCATTAGTGTATAGGAATGCAAGAGATTTCTCTGCATTACCTTTGTACCCTGCTACTTTACCAGATTCATTGATTAGTTCTAGTAGTCTTCTGGTAGCATCTTTAGGATTCTCTGTGTATTTCATCTACCTCTACAAACAATTGTCATCTACAAACAATGACAGCTTTACTTCTTCTTTTCCCATTTGGATTCCTTTTATTTCTTTTTCTTCTCTGATTGCTGTGGCTAAAACTTCCAAAACTATGTTGAATAATAGTGGTGCGAGTGGGCAACCTTGTTGTTCGTGATCTTAGTGAAAATGGTTTCAGTTTTTCACCATTGAGGACGATGTTGGCTGTGGGTTTGTCATATATGGCCTTTGTTATGTGGAGGAAAGTTCCCTCTATGCCTGCTTTCTGGGGTTTTTTTTTTTTTTATCATAAATAGGTGTTGAATTTTGTCAAAAGCTTTCTCTGCATCTATTGTGATGATCATATGGTTTTTGTCCTTCAGTTTGTTAATATGGTGTATCACATTGATTGATTTGCGTATATTGCAGAATCCCTGCGTTCCTGGTATGATTACCACTTGATCATGGTGTATGATCCTTTTAATGTGCTGGCTGTTGGATTCTGTTTGCTAGTATTTTGTTGTGGGTTTTTGCATCTGTGTTTATCAGTGATATTGGCCTGTAGTTTTCTTTCTTTGTGACATCTTTGGTTTTGGTATCAGGGTGATGGTGGCCTCGTAGAATGAGTTTGGGAGTGTTCCTACCTCTGCTATATTTGGAAGAGTTTGAGAAGGATAGAGGTTAGCTCTTCTCTAAATGTTTGATAGGATTCGCCTGTGAAGCCATCTGGTCCTGGGCTTTTGTTTGTTGGAATATTTTTAATCACGGTTTCAATTTCAGTGCTTGTGATTGGTCTGTACATATTTTCTGTTTCTTCCTGGTTCAGTCTCGGAAGGTGGTGCATTTCTAAGAATTCGCCCATTTTTTCCAGGTTGTCCATTTTATTGGCATAGAGTTGCTTGTAGTAATCTCTCATGACCCTTCGTATTTCTGCAGTGTCATTTGTTGCTTCTCCTTTTTCATTTCAAATTCTGTTGATTTCAGTCTTCTCCATTTTTTTCTTGATGAGTCTGGCTAATGGTTTATCAATTTTGTTTATCATGTCAAAGAACCACCTTTTAGTTTTATTGATCTTTGCTATTGTTTCCTTCATTTCTTTTTCATTTATTTCTGATCTCATCTTTATGATTTATTTCCTTCTGCTAACTTTGGGGATTTTTGTTCTTCTTTCTGTAACTGCTTTAGGTGTAAGGTTAGGTTGTTTATTTCAGATGTTTCTTGTTTCTTAAGGTAGGATTGTATTGCTATAAACTTCCCTCTTAGAACTGCTTTTGCTGCATCCCATAGGTTTTGGGTCGTCGTGTTTTCATTGTCATTTGTTTCTAGGTATTTCTTGATTTCCTCTTTGATTCCTTCAGTGATCTGTTCGTTATTAAGTACTGTATTGTTTAGCCTCCATGTGTTTGTATTTTTTACAGATTTTATCCTGTAATTGATATCTAGTCTCATAGTGTTGTGGTCCGAAAAGATACGTGATACGATTTCAATTTTCTTAAATTTACCAACGCTTGATTTATGACCGAAGATATGATCTATCCTGGAGAATGTTCCGTGAGCCCTTGAGAAGAATGTGCATTCTGTTGTTTTTGGATGGAATGTCCTATAAATATCAATTAAGTCCATCTTGTTTAATGTATCATTTAAAGCTTGTGTTTCCTTATGTGTTTTCATTTTGGATGATCTGTGCATTGGTGAAAGTGGGGTGTTAAAGTCCCCTACTATGGTTTTGTTACTGTCGATTTCCCCTTTTATGGCTGTTAGTATTTGCCTTATCTGTTGAGTTGCTCCTATGTTGGGTACATAAATATTTATAATTGTTATATCTTCTTCTTGGATTGATCCCTTGATCATTATGTAGTGTCCTTCTTTGTCTCTTGTAATAATCTTTCTTTTAAAGTCTATTTTGTCTGATATGAGAATTGCTACTCCAGCTTTCTTTTGATTTCCATTTGCATGGAATATCTTTTTCCATCCCCTCACTTTCTGTCTGTATGTGTCCCTAGGTCTGAAGTGGGTCTCTTGTAGACAGCATATATACGGGTCTTGTTTTTGTATCCATTCAGCCAGTCTATGTCTTTTCCTTGGAGCATTTAATCCATTTACATGTAAGGTAATTATCGATATGTATGTTCCTATTACCATTTTCTTAATTGTTTTGGGTTTGTTATTGTAGGTCTTTTCCTTCTCTTGTGTTTCCTGCCTAGAGAAATTCCTTTAGCATTTGTTGTAAAGCTGGTTTGGTGGTGCTGAATTCTCTTAGCTTTTGCTTGTCTGTAAAGGTTCTAATTTCTCCGTCAAATCTGAATGAGATCCTTGCTGGGTAGAGTAATCTTGTTTATAGGTTTTTGCCCTTCATCACTTTAAATATATCCTGCCACTCCCGTCTGTCTTGCAGAATTTCTGCTGAAAGATCAGCTGTTAACCTTATGGGGATTCCCTTATGTGTTATGTGTTGTTTTCCCCTTGCTACTTTTAATATTTGTTCTTTTTATTTAATTTTTGATAGTTTGATTAATATGTGTCTTGGTGTGTTTCTCCTTGGAATTATCCTGTATGGGACTCTCTCTGCTTTCTGGACTTGATTAACTATTTCCTTTCCCATATTAGGGAAGTTTTCAACTATTATCTCTTCAAATATTTTCTCAGTCCCTTTCTTTTTCTCTTCTGGGACCTCTGTAATTCGAATGTTGGTGCATTTAATGTTGTCCCAGAGGTCTCTGAGACTGTCCTCAATTTTTTAAATTCTTTTTTCTTAATTCTGCTCTGCAGTAGTTTTTTCCACTATTTTATCTTCCAGGTCAGTTTTCCGTTCTTTTGCTTCAGTTATTCTGCTACTGATCCCTTCTAGAGCAGTTTTAATTTCATTTATTATTTTGTTCGTCACTGTTTGTTTGTTCTTTAGTTCTTCTAGGTCCTTGTTAAAGGTTTCTTGTATTTTCTCCATTCTATTTCCGTGATTTTGGATCATCTTTACTATCATTATTCTGAATTCTTTTTCAGTTAGACTGCCTATTTCCTCTTCTGTTTTCAGGTCTGGTGAGTTTTTGCATTGCTCCTTCATCTGCTGTGTGGTTCTTTGTCTTCTCATTTTGCTTAACTTAACGGTGATTGGGGTCTCCTTTTCACAGGCTACAGGTTTGTAGTTCCTGTTGTTTTTGGTGTCTGTCCCCAGTGCCTAAGGTTGGTTCAGTGCGTTCTGTAGGCTTCCTGGTGGAGGGGACTAGTTCCTGTGTTCTGGTGGATGACACTGGATCTTGTCCTTCTGATGGGCAGGTCCATGTCTGCTGGTGTGTTTTGGAGTGTCTGTGGCCTTATTATGGTTTTAGGCATCCTCTCTGCTAATGGACGGGGTTGTGTTCATGTCTTGCTAGTTGTTTGGCATAGGGCTTGCTGGTCGTTGAGTGGAGCTGGGTCTTGGCGCTGAGATGGAGATCTCTGGGATATTTTTGCCGTTTGATGTTACATGGAGCTGGGAGGTCTCTTGTGGAGCAGTGTACTGAACTTGGCTCTCCCACCTCGGAGGCACAGCCCTG
The DNA here is from genome assembly GCF_005190385.1 of Monodon monoceros. Taxonomy (NCBI): domain Eukaryota; kingdom Metazoa; phylum Chordata; class Mammalia; order Artiodactyla; family Monodontidae; genus Monodon; species Monodon monoceros. Next base: position 59,025,631 of record NW_021703779.1, on the reverse strand, counting down.
ATGCCTGGCTGGAGCACCAAGAGCCTGTCATCCACACGGCTCAGAATAAAAGGGAAAAAAGGGGAAGAAAGAAAGAAGAAGGTAAAATTTAAAAAGGAAAATAAAATAAAGTTATTAAAATAAAAATAAAGAATAATTATTAAAACAGTTATTTTAAAAAATTAATAAATTTTTTTAAAAAGAAGAAATAAAGAAGAGAGCAACCAAACCAAAAAGCAAATCCACCAATGATAAGAGTGCTAAAAACTATAATAAAGGGGCTTCACTGGTGGCGCAGTGGTTGAGCGTTCTCCTGCCGATGCAGGGGACACGGGTTCGTGTCCCGGTCCAGGAAGATCCCACATGCCGTGGAGCGGCTAGGCACGTGAGCCGCGGCTGCTGAGCCTGTGTGTCCAGAGCTTGTACTCCACAACGGGAGAGGCCACAACAGTGAGAGGCCCGCGTACCGCAGAAATATAATAATAATAACATAAAAAAGTTTAAAAACCTATAATAAAAATAAAATACAGACAGAACCCTAGGACAGATGGTAAAAGCAAAGCTATACTGACAAAACACACACAGAAGCATACATATACGCACTCACAAAAAGAGAAAAAGGGAATAATATATGTATATCATTGCTCCCAGAGTCCACCTCCTCAATTTGGGATGATTCATTGTCTATTCAGGTATTCCACAGATGCAGTGTACATCAGGTTGATTGCGGAGATTTAATCCGCTGCTCCTGAGGCTGCTGGGAGAAATTTCCCTTTGTCTTCTTTGTTCACACAACTCCTGGGGTTCATCTTTGGACTTGGACCCGCCTCTTTGTGTAGGCCTCCTGAGGGCGTCTGTTCTTTTTTCAGACAGGACAGGGTTAAAGCAGCAGCTTATTCTGGGGCTCTGGCTCACTCAGGCTTGGGGGAGGGAGGGGTACGGAGTTTGGGGCAAGCCTGCCGCGGCAGAGGCCTGTGTGATGTTGAACCAGCCTGAGGCACCGTGTTTCTCCTGGGTACTTTGTCCCTGGATCACGGGACCCTGGCAGTGGCGGTCTGCACAGGCTCCTGGGAGGGGAGGTGTGGATAGTGACCTGTGCTTACACACAGGCTTCTTGGTGGCGGCAGCAGCAGCCTCAGCATCTCATGCCCGTATCTGGGGTCCGCGCTGATAGCCGCAGCTCGCCCCCGTCTCTGGAGCTCCTTTAAGCGGCACTCTTAATCCCCTCTCCTTGCGCACCAGGAAACAAAGAGGCAAGAAAAAGTCTCTTGCCTCTACGGCAGCTCCAGACTTTTTCCCGGACTCCCTCCCGGCTAGCCGTGGTGCACTAGCCCCCTTCAGGCTGTGTTCCCGCAGCCAACTTCAGTCTTTTCCCTGGGATCCGACCAAAGCCGGAGCCTCAGCTCCCAGCCCCCACCGGTTCTGGCGGGTGAGCAGACAAGCCTCTAGGGCTGGTGAGTGCTGGTCAGCACTGATCCTCTGTGCGGGAATCCCTCCACTTTGCCCTCCGCACCCCTGTTGCTGTGCTCTCTTCCGTGCCTCCAAAGTTCGCCCCGCCCCCACGTCCCCTCCCCTGTCTCTACCCGCAAAGGGGCTTCCTAGTGTGTGGAACCTTTTCCTCCGTCACAGCTCCCTCCTACTGGTGCAGGTCCCATCTGTATCCTTTTGTCTCTGTTTTTTCTTTTTTTGTTTTGCCCTACCCAAGTACGTGGGGCGGTTTCTTGCCTTTTGTAGGTCTGAGGTCTTCTGCCAGCGTTCAGTAGGCGTTCTGTAGGAGTTGTTCCACATGTAGATGTATTTCTGATGTATTTGTGGGGAGTAAGGTGATCTCCACGTCTTACTCTTCCACCATCTTTAAGCTCCCCTCTCCGTGACTCTGTTTAATTGTTTGAGGACCTGCCAGACCATTTTCCTAAATGGCTGCACCATTTTATATCGTCACCAGTAGTGTATAAGGCTTCTGATTTCACCACCAGCTTGCCAACACTTGTATTATCTGACTTTTTGATTCTAGCCATCCTTCTGAGTGTAGAGTGATACCCCATTGTGGTTTTGATTTCCTGATGACTGATTTTCTTTTTTTTTAATTAATTTTTTTATTATTTATTTTTGGCCGTGTTGGGTCTTCGTTGCTGCACGTGGGCTTTCTGTACTTGTGGCACACGAGGGCTACTGTTCGTTGCGGTATGCGGGCTTCTCATTGTGGTGGCTTCTCTTGTTGCAGAGCACGGGCTCTAGACACTCGGGCTTCAGTAGTTATGGCTCGGGAGCTCTAGAGCACAGGCTCAGTAGTTGTGGCGCACGGGCTGAGTTGCTCTGTGGCATGTGGGATCTTCCCGGAGCAGGGCTCAAACCCCTGTTCCCTGCATTGGCAGGTGCATTCTTAACCACTGCACCAGCAAGGAAGTCCCAATGACTGATTTTCTTGACAACTAATGGTATTGAGCATTTTTTTCATATGCCTATTGGCGATTTGTACGTATTTTTTGGAGGAATGTCTGTTTAGATCGTTTGCCCAATTGTTAATTGTTTTTTAAATTATTAAGTCATAAGAGTCCTTTATATATTCTAGATGCAGGTCCGTGATCAGATATATGACTTGCAAATATTTTCTCCCATTCTGTGGGCTTTTTCCTTTTCTCAGTAGCATCCTTTGAAGCACTTTTTTTTTTTAACTTTTATGAGGTACAATTTATCTATTTTTCTTTTCTTGTTCCTGCTTCTGGTATCATATCTAATAACTGCCAGTCCAAAGTCATAAAGGTTTACTCCTATGTGTTCTTCTAAAGAGTTTTATAGTTTTAGTTCTTACATGTAGGTCTTTGATCCATTTTGAGTTAACTTTTGTATGTGGTATGAAGTAGGGTCCAGTTTCATTATTTTCCATGTGGCTATACAGATCCATTTTTTGGAAAAAGCTATTCTTGGGAATTCCGTGGTGGTCCATTGGTTGGAACTCTGTGCTTTCACTTCTGAGGTTGCGGGTTTAATCCCTGGTCAGGGAACTAAGATCCTGAAAGCCATGCGGCACAGCCAAAAAGAAAAGAAAAGAAGTTATTGTTTCCCCATTGGATGGTCTTTGTCTCCTTGTGGAAAATTGTTGACCATAGACACATGGTTTTATTTCAGGAAATGTTAGTCTCCAAATGTGTTCTTTTTCTTCTTTTTGTGTGTGTGTGTGTGTGTGTGTGTGTGTGTGTGTGTGTGTGTGTGT